>NC_063353.1:5221637-5335215 GCF_021869965.1 Rhincodon typus | reverse complement strand
ACGATTGTTTTCGTCTTCCCTCGGTTCTTTTAAATTTCCTTCAATCTGTGTCCTCTGGTTAGGCTATGTCCTGCTCCCTTTTATTTGACAGTGCCACTTAGTTGCAGGAATGGTGCTGGTCTCTGTATGGACTTAGGAGGGTACACCCTGTACCTCTGTCAGATTCAATTTTCTCAGATCTAGTGGTCTGTAGAAGACCTTCTTGCAGTTCTTTTGTGAAGAGCTTTCCAAACTTTTTGTCACAGCCTAAACCAAAAGACAGATCCTCATGCATTCTAAAGAATGTGAGCAAGCAAACGTTGGTGCTGTTTTTTTGTTTTTGAGGTGTTCTCATTGCAACTTTCTAAGCCCCCTGATGTTGAAAACATGGAACGCTCCTCCGTCTCCTGCCCCCTTGTTCCCCCGACACACGTGCACGCACACACACACCCCCGCTGTGTTCTCCCCTGAGCCAAATGCCTTATTGGTGTTGATAATAGCATGGGTTGGAAGGATGCCTGTGTTTGTAATAGCTTTGTTTTCACATAGTAATTACTGTTGCTTGCTGTGTGATTGGAGAGCACTGTAATCTCCATTGACGTCTTTCTCCTCTCACACTTAGGAAGCTACTCGAGGTTCTGTGGCTGTAGAGGAATTAAGCCCAAGTGAATTGCAAGCTGTCCATTCCAGACCACTCCATGATGTTCAAGGTAAGGGTTACAAGTACCTGTTCTTGTCTTTCCAGCGTTCTCTCTTTTTGTTCCAACAAGAGGCTCGCATTAGCCTTCTGTGTTCATGCACTGAGGACCCAAGCTGTTTCACGAGAGAATAATCTGAGAAAGCTCAATACTGAGGCGAGCAGGTGACCAAAGGCTCGGTCAGAGAGAGAGAGATGAAAGAAAAGTGGTTGAAAGATTGATGTTGAAAGATGGCTGAGGGTTTGTAGCCCAAAAGTAAGCATTCTTTTATGCATGGGTACAAACTGAATGATGTGTTGGCCCAGGTTCAGTTGTTGTTGGAAGCATATTATTAAACTGGAGAGGGTTCAGGAAAGATTTCACAGGATACTGCCAGGACTGGAGGGTTTGTGTTATAGGCAGCAGCTGCTTAGGTTGGGACTTGTTTGAACTGAGCATAGGAAGTTGAGAGGTGACCGTATACAGGTTTATAAAATGTTGAGGGATATAGATAAGGCAAATAGCCAAGGTCTTTACCCTGGGGTTGGGGGAGTTCAAAACTAGGGGGCATACTTTTAAGGTGAGAGGAGAAAGATTTGAAAAGGGAACAAGGGGCAATTTTTTTGTTTTAATAGCGTGTAGTTCATAGGTGAAATGAACTGCCAGAGAAAATGATTGATGCAGATGCAATTACAACAATCAAAAGACATTTGGATGGATATATGGATAAGAAAGGTTTTGGTGGATATGGGCCAGGAGTAGGCAGGTGGGACTAGTTTAGTTTGGGATTATACTCAGCATGGACTGTTTGGACCGAAGGGCCTGTTTCCATGCTGTATGGCTCTCTGACTCTGTCTCTGCATCCTTGTGAGCTGTTTTCTCCAGAAGCTTCCCCCATTGCCATTCTGGATGGAGGACTGGCTAACTAACGGAAGACCGAGTTGGGATATGCAAATTGTTTTCAGGATGACAACCTGTAACAAGTGTAGTATCACAATGATCAGTCCTGGAGCCACAATTGTCTCCAATATATATCAATCACTTGGATGAGGAAAGAAAATGTACTATAGGAAACTTTACGGATGACACAAAATTAGATGGAAAAGCAAGTGCTAAGGATGACACCACAATCTGCAGGGTAAGTGAGTGGACAAAAATGTGGCAGATGAAATACAATGTGGGGAAAATGTGAGGTTTTGCAATTTGACAGGAAGAGTAGAGGAGCTGAATATTCTTTAAATGGAGAAAGACTGCAGAAATCTGCAACATGGAGAGATTTGGGTGTCCCTCGTCATGAATCTCAAAAAGTTAGTATCCAAGTTTATTGGGTAACACAGGAGGTAAATGGAATGCTGGCCTTTATTTCAAAGGATATGGAATATAAAATAGAGAGGTATTGCTAGAACTAGACAAGACACCAGTCAGACCACACTTGGAAACCTATGAACAGTTTTGGTCCCCTTATCTAAGAAAAGATATCCTGGCATTGGAAATGCTTCTGACTTGAGATCAACAGAAAAAAGGCTGGAGAAGGCAGTCTGTGCTTTCCTGGACAAATCAAGTTTTTATTTATTGTCTCAATAATTGGGTTTGTATATGTGGAACTTGTGTTTATTTGAACAGCATTCCAGTAGAATTTTGTTTAGTTAGGAGTTAAGGGGGAATTGTTCAGGTAGTTAGTAGTTCTGTTAATTTCTTCACTGTTTGGGTTAAATAAATAAATTGTTGCTTGTTATTTATAAAGCGGATAAGGGGTTTTCTTTCTTTTAACTTTTTTTTAACAGATTAGGCGAGGTGAGGTGAGTTTCTCTGGGTATTTCAGGTTTAATTACTAGAAGGGTACCTCTACTCCCGTCATAACTAGTTGATTGGGGCTTATGTTTTGGTTTAATTATCAGAAGAGTTCGACCTTCCCTTCCTAACAGGTTGGGGGCTCAAGTTTGGGATCTGGCTGGTTCATGTATGGGATCTGAATGGATAAGCAGACTTGCGTTTAAGAGTCTTAGATCTTTAAATAAAACTTCGGTGAGAAAAAAATCTGTTTAATTTCAGTTACTTGTCATTGGTTAAATCAAAAGTGAGAGAAATGGCCTTAACGTTGCTAAAGAGGTTCTGGGGTATGAAGATGCTTCCCAAATTTGCCAGGAGAGTTTAGAAAGACAGAGGAAGGATGTACTTTTAGATTTAGCAAACAGGCTAGAATTGAGTTTAATTAGGGATAAGAGGAAAGATGAAATTGTAACAGTCGGTCAAGCATTTAGGTATACCAGAGAAATAGGCAAGTGCAGTGGAGTTAGAGAAAAATTAAACTGAAAATTAGACAACTGGAGTTAGAAGAGAAAGGGAAAGAAGAGCCATGTTAGAAGATAAAGCGAGGGAAGGTTCTTAGCAGGGCAAAAAGAAGAAAAAAAGAAATGGAAAGAATGTTCGAGTCGGAAAAGATGAAGTTGGAACTTGAAGCAAAAAGACTTAAATGGCAGAAGGAAAAGTACAAGATAGAAGTGAGGATGAGCAAACTCTTTGTGGCCAATAGCCTAGTAGGGAGATATAGAAATATGCCCAAACATTACCAAAATTCAATGAAAAGGATGTTAGGAGCATTTTTTGTTTCCTTTGAGAAACTTGCTAGGCAGATGTATTGGCCAGAGACTGCATGGGTAATGTTGCTCTGCCTACCAACTTGGTAGGAGTTTAGTGAGGTGTTTGCAGTGCTGTCAGAGGTGGTGTCAAGAGATTATAAAGATGTCAAACAGGCTATTTTGAGTGCCTATGAATTGGTACAAGAAGCATATAGACAATGGTTCAGAAACATAAAGAAGGAACCAGGTCAGACTTGTGTTGAGTTTGAAAGAGTTTTAAATATAGCAACTTCAAAAGGTGGGTGAGAGCTTTAAAGATCGAAAAGACGTATGAGGATCTTGGAGAGATTATTCTGCTGGAGGAGTTTAAAAACTCACTTCCAGAGACGATAAGAACTCATTGAACAGAAGTTCAAACAGCAAGAAAAGCTGCAGAGATGGCGGATGAATATATATTAGTGTATAAATCGAAATCTAGCTTCCAACAGCAATTTCCTTCTGTGAGGGATAGAAATAGGGAAAGAGGGAGATCTTCCAATGAAAAACACAAAGTAGATCACACTGGGAACAGTTTACCATATGTGAAAAAAGAAACCCAAGAGGGTGAAAAGGGAGGTGAAAGGCCTCGGGTGTTTTCACTGTAATAAGGTGAGACACACAAAGTCACAGTGGTGGTGGTGTAAGAAAGGCTCAGGGAAAAAGGATGTAGTAAAAGATGCTAAACAAGTGGGATTAGTTTGAGATAGTGAAGGAAATCCCAAAAGGAGTCGAGGAGCTGCAGGACAGTGCACAGCCTAATTACAGGCTATATGGTGAGATGGTGCCCCATCTCCACCTCTATGGTCAGGTTTACTCAGGAAGAGCAGGGGGGAGAAGGTAAAGAAGTTAAAATATTGAGATACGTGAGCTGGTCAGTCTCTAATAGTAAGAGATGAAAGTATTTGCAGTTCTTCTGAAATGTTACCCGAGAGAATGGTAATCTGTGGAATAGATGGACAGATTTAGAATTCCCTGTGTAAGATCAGGCTGGAAAGTCCGGTCAAGACTGGGGAGTGACAATGGGAGTGATTGAAAGAGTGTCTATTCCAGGAATACAGTTTGTTCTTGGAAACGACCTAGCCAGATCCAAAGTGAAAGTGATGCCCATTGTAGTGGAGAAGCCAAAGGAAAACCAGGGAATTGAGGAGTTAAAAGAAAAATAACCAGAAATTTTTCCAAACTCTGTGGTAACAAGATCCCACAGTCATAAGCTACAGCAAGAAGGAAAAACAAAACAGAAAGATGAAGGAGTTGAGGTCCAGTTAGCTGACACCCTGTTTGATAAAATGGTAAAGGAAAAATCTGAACAGGTAGAGGATCAGGCAGAGGTGTTTACAACAAAAGTTACAACAAAAAGATGAGACAATAAAAATCTATATCATAAAGCCTACTCTGAAAGGAATCAATGTATTCCCGAGTGTTGCTATCTTAAGGATAGAATCCTAATGCAAAAATAGAGACCTCGGCAGGTTAGTGCAGACGAGAAAGGAGCAGAAGTTCACTAGATTGTGTTGCCGGAAGCATACAGATGGAAAGTATTATGGGTGGCACACGAATTAGGTAGGAGGTCATTTAAATGTGAGGAAGACTCAGGTTAAAATACAAAAGCATTCCTATTGGTCTGGATTGCGTAAGGATGTGGTTGACTTTTGTCGTACCTGTCATTCTTGTCAAATAGTAGGAAAGCCACAGGCAGTAATAAAACCAGCACCTTTGATGCCAATTCCTGCATGTGAAGAACCTTTTTATGTGGGTTATTATTGATTGTGTAGGTCCCCTCCTTAAAACCAAAAGTGGGAACCAGTATTTGCTAAGTCTGCCCGGTTTCCGGAGACCATTCCATTACAGAACATCAAGGCAAAAAGCGTTGTGGAGGAGTTGCTTGCTTTCTTTACCCATTATGGCCTACCCAGGGAGATTCAGTCAGACCAAGGGTCCAATTTTACTGCTAAATTATTTGAGGTGGTCATGGATAGTTTAAGTGCATGCCATCCTGAATCCCAGGGAGCATTGGAAAGGTGGCATCTGACACTAAAGGCTATGCTGAGGGCAAATTACCAGGATTGCCCAAACAATTGGGATAAAGGTCTCCCATTTATGTTGTTTGCCATTACAGATGTCCCAAATGAAGTGACGGTTTATTCCATCCAAGTTGATATTTGGACACTAAGCAAGAGGGCCTTTAAAATTAATTAAGGAAAAGTTGATGGATCCGAAATCAGAGATCTCACAGTTGTATTATGTACCTGAAGGGTGACAGAGATTAAACAGTGTGGGAGAATTAGTTAGACAACATCATTAGATGCTGTACCATCTTCAGAAGCAAGAAGCAGATGATAAGAAATCTAAAATTCGGATGTTTGGCTGTGGGGATAAAGTATTGGTGCTGATACCAGTGATAGGAGATCCCTTCAAGACAACCTCGCAGCACTTAAACTCAATTCCCCTGCCATTGAAAGCCAACACACCATACGCCTTCTTTGCTACCCAAGTTGATAGGGTTGTAATTTTGAGGCATCTATGGATGTGGACCCCAAGATCCCTCTTCCTCCACACTACTGAGAATCCCGCCATTAACCCTGTATTCTGCATTCAAATTTGACCTTCCAAAATGAATCACTTCACACTTTTGGATGGGGATGACTAATAATACAGTACATGAGGTTGAAGTAGAGAATGCTGTTCCAATGAAACAACACCCATACAGGCTTAATCCTCTTAAAGCTGCACAGGTACAGAAGGAAGTAAAAGAGATGCTCCAAGAAGACAACATCGAGCTGAGTCAAAATGTGTGGAGTTTGCTGATCATATTGGTTCCCAAACCTCATGCTACTCAATGGTTCTGTATGGATTATCAGAAGGTCAGCACTGTAACTAAATCAGACTCGTACCCAATTCCAAGGCTGGAGGACTGTGTGGACAAAGTTGGACAAGCCACTTCTCTCTCAAAGTTAGACTTACTCTGTGGTTACTGACAAGTACTTTTGTCAGAGAGAGCGAAGGAAGTTTCTGCATTTGTAACCCCAAACGAGCTGTATCAATTTAAAGTAATGCCCTTTGGAATGAAGAATGCACCAGCCACACTTCAAAGACTTATGAACAGAGTTTGTGGCAGGATTAACTAATCGTGCTGTCTATATAGATGACTTAGTGATTTTTAGCTGTTCGTGGAAAGATCACATGGTGCATTCGTTAGAACTTTTTGAAACAGTACAGGAGGCAAAACTGTTTATAAACTTAACAAAAACTGAATTTGCGAAGGCGGAAGTGGTATTCTTGGGACACAACATCGGACATGGAAGGATGACCCCGAGGAACGTGAAGACGAAGGGAATCGAGGAATTTCCAAGACCATCCTCTAAGAAAGAGCTGCTTTGATTTTTGGGGCTGAGTGTATTGTAGTGGAAGTTTGTGCCAAACTTTAGTAGTGTGGTGGTGCCACTGACAGATTTACTAAAGAAGAACACAAAATTTCAGTGAACAGAACAATGCCAGGAGGCATGTGAGAATTTAAAAGCAGTGTTAACCACCGCACCAGTTTCAGCCACACCAAATTTCTTGAAACCCTTTAAAGTCGCTATTGATGCCAGCAACAGTGTGTTTGGAGCTGTGTTGATGCAGGAGAATGATGGAGTTGAAAGGTCGATTGGTTATTTTTCAAAGAAACCCAATATTGATTAGAGATAATACTCCACCATTGAACAAGAGTTGTTGAGTTTGGTACTGGCCATACAACATTTTGTTTGTAACATAAACATCAATGTTTCGGGGGACAGTTGTGCATACAGACCACAAACTGCTCATCTTTTTTGGGAAAATACAACACTGTTTCATTGGAGTCTTATGTTACAGGCTTTTAATGTATAGATTGTACGTGTTGAGGGTCGTAAAAATGTTATTGCAGATGAGTTATCGCAGGATTTAAACAAAATGTGTAGATAGGATAGAATTGGTACAGTTCTATGGTGTGTGTGTGTGTGTGTGTGTGTGTGTATATAAATGCAGAATTTGTATGAAATGTGTAACTTTAGATTACTGACCTACATATCTCATGATAATGGTGTTAGGATTTAGAGTGAAAAAAGCCATCGTTTCATAATGATGGCTCATTATTTTTCTTAAGGGGGGAAATGTTGCGAAGTTGGTGTGTAAAATTATGAAAAGCGGAGGGGGAAAGCATTGTGTCGTCCCTGTAAAAGATGGGTTGTTTTTTTTTTTTTTGGTGTTTAGAGCTAAATTGGATGCCTGCACAGCAGCTTAAAGTGCAGGTGCATAGAGTGCTCCCGAATTGAAACATTTTGTATCGAACAGCCAAACAGCATTTTTATAAAGACGACAAGTCTCTTCAAGCATTGCCAATCAATTTAAACCAAGCCCTTAGATACTAAAAAACCGATCAAATTTAAATCTGATGGTGTTGACAATCTAGAACCAATCTGATTGTAAAGAAGTGGATAGGTCACCAAGGGTGTAAAATTGAAGACATTTGGAAAATCAGGGAGAGCCAATAGCCATCTGAAGCAAAAGTAAATCCGCCATCTGAGAAATAAATTTGACACTCTCAAAACAAAAAAGTTAAGCTCTCCTTTTTTTTTTTAAAAAAAAAGAACCTTCATAGGTACTACGGCATTTTTGTTTTAGCTTAAGAGTCCTCACAAAGGAAATTCTAGAGAAAATATCCATGACAGCAAGATCAGCAGAAGAAAGACGTTTGTGACTTGAGATCAACAAAAGAGAGGCTGGAGAAGGCAGCATGTTCCAGATGACACAGTCTGTGCAAACCTGGAGAGATTAAGTTTTAATTTATTGTTGTCATATTCATTGGCTTTATATTAGTGGGACTTGTGTTTATTTGAACAGCATTCCAGTAGAATTTTGCTCAGTTAAGAAATAGTTAGGAGTTGGGGGGAAATTGTTCAATTTGTTAGTAGTTCGGTTAATTTCTTAACTGTTTAGGTTAATAAATAAATTGTTACCATTTATAAAGTGCATGAGGGATTTTCTTTCTTTTAACCACTTTTAACAGGTTAGCTGAAGTGAGCTTCTCTGGGTGTTTCGGGTTTAATTATTAAAGGGGGACCTCTACTCCTGTTTATAACAGATTGATAATTAAACCAAAACACAAGCCCCAGAGGGGTTCAACCCCCCCACTTCCTAACAAAAGGAATGAAGGGTTATGGAGGAAAGGCAGGAAAGTGGAGTTGAGGATTATCAGATCAGTCATGATCTCATAGAATGGTAGAGCAAAGTGGATGGGCCATATGGTCTACCTATGTTCCTGTGTGTGTTACGGTCTGAGGGTGAAAATTGCACCTCGCAGACCGGCCAGCTGCTCTTGATAGAGTCACTCTAAGGGTACAGCAGCTGCCAGGATGACATCCTGGATTGGCAAGTGAGCCAGACTGCAGATTGTTCGTGGCGGCAGGGAATATGCAGGGAAAGGTTGTGGGGTATGGGCATCGACACTGAGGTTAAAACTAGTGATCATGTGAGTTTGCTTCTAACAGTGTTTTACCTGATGCAGCAAGGATGATGTTATCTTTCATAACATAACAAACTAGATTTGGATATCAGGGTATTGAAGTAGCAGCTAACTGTCATGTATAAACATGACATTCACCGGCAGATAAGTGTCTGTGTTTATAGCATCAAGCTAATTAAGTTGTAAATGAGAGTATGCTTTCAGTATTGTGTCATGTTTCAAGTGATCCCAGGGGAAGATAGATTCTGAGACCTTTATGTCCTCAGGTCAAATACCATCATATATCATGTCTCTTAAAGGTATATTGCCACACTGACCGAGACACCATACAGTGTGATGAAGCTCTTAAGTGCTCATTAAGTGGCCTAATTACATGCCCTTGCCACCTCTAACTAAACCATTGGAAAGGATGGGAGTTAATGTTCCTGTCTCCCCACTCCTGCCACCTCTTCTGAAACTTGGATGTCTGCCTAATGCTGGAAGCTGAATTTAAGAACAAATTATAATTGGTAAATCTTAATACTGTAATGGGATATGTGTATCTGAGACCACGGCTTACTAAATGAATATCCGATTGTATTACACTGGTTATATAGGGTGGATATCTGAGCTAACGGAACATGATGAGGGAGGTATCTGTGGCCTGCTGCCTGTGTATGAAAATGGTAGAGAGTTCTGAATGTGCCTTCTTTCCAAGTAACTTTTTTTATTAAGACGCTTCTCCCCCAACCCCCCCCCCCCCCCCCCCCCCCGCCACCCCCAACCCCAAGCATCAATTGGTCAGTTGTAAGGGAGCTCTGCAGGATGTTGGAGATAAAGAGGGAGTTAGTAGGCAACTCATCATTAGGACATCCCAGACCTTGGTGATCGAGGGTAAATCCACGACCAAAGCAAGTCTGAGAATAAAAACAGTGAAAATGATCGGAATATTCTTCAGGTCAGGTCCCATCTGTGAGGAGGGAGGAACAGGTTAGTTTTACAGATGGCTGACCACTTGTTAGAACTCCTGGAGATCTAGCTTGCCTTCTGAATGGGGTCCTCTGCTGGGATACTTAAATAGGGGAGCTAATCACTGTCAGAAACTGGAGATTGCTCATTTGCTTCACATACTAATCCTGCTCTCCTTTCCAGTGATCAGCATCTGTCCCTTTCCCTCGGGGCTGTAGTTATTTTCTCACTACTTCCTGATCCCATAGTAAGGCTACCTTCTGCATAGATTTTGAGATCTGATTGAAGTTGTTCCTTTCTATGCTGCAGACACCTTGGACAATTGTGACTTTGTTCCCTTTCTGTGCTTCCAAAAGTACATAAAACAGGCAGGTAATTGAAAATCTTAATGAAGTGGTTTTATTGGAGTGAACTCTGAGATGGCAAGATTGAGTTGGAAAGTAGCCTTTAGTTTCAGTGGGTTGATTTCTGATGCCAGTAATTTGTGTCAGATGGTAACATGCGTTGTCGATCTCTCAGCAGCAAATTATCAGTCTCCTGGTTGTAAGATTCAAGATCTACTGAACCTACAGAGGTAAAACTTGATACAGTCTCAACTCCTTTTCGTTGTTCAACCTGTTGTTCAGTGTGTTTTTGAAATTGTGGAATATGCAAAAACTGAAGGTCTTTGTACATTTATCCCCCTCACCACAGAACCTTGAATACTGAACAGGACATGGAGGTAAGTTGGGATTGTATGTTATTTAGTTTTATGTAAAATGTCAATATTGAAATGTTCCAAAATCATCATGTTTAGACTAAAGCTCGCTATTCGACATCTGTAAGTAACTCTCCTGCACGTTCTGCACATTCCTGTTATGTGTCTGTTTAGAGAAAGATGGCCAAAATATTTGTGTGAGAGTTGGGGGGGGGGGTGGGGGTTGTGGGTTGTGGGGAGGACAAGTGTCTAGGATTCTTCTGGAATCTCCAGGATTTGAAGACTACTTTCCCAGAAATTGGAAGCAGAGAACAAGCGAAGCAAAGTTGTTGGATGTTTATGAAGGAAAAACAACACGAAAAGTCCTTTTCTTTCCTACATCTGTGTATCAAATTGGGTTCGAAGACTTGTACTTACATAGCGCCCCGTTTACTCAAGTGTTCCACACCCAATGAAGTGGAGGCCCAGCTTAATTGTAGGAAACAGTATCGGAGGTCAGGGGGTGGGTAAAGTGGAGGGAATGCCAGCAAGAGGAGGAGTATGGGGAAAGAACTGTCTTTTTAATGTGGTGATTGATTATAACATGAAGATCCTGTGCTATCGACAACTCTGTTTCTATGATGCTGTGACTATTAATTGGGTCACACTGAATGCGCACAACAATGGACAACTACAGACAACTGGTCTATAGTTCCCTGGCTTTTCCTCACCACCTTTCTTAAATAATGGTGCTACATTAGCAAATTTCCAGTCTTCCAGCACCTCACCTGTGGCTATTGATGATACAAATAACTCAGCAGGGGGCTCAGCAATCACTTGCCTAGCTTCCCACAGAGTTCTAGGGTGGACCTGATCAGGTCCCAGGGATTTATCCACCTTTTATGCGTTTCAGCACACCCAGCACCACCACCCTCTGTAATACGGACACTTTTCAAGGTATCACTATTTCTTAGTCCAGGTTCCCTATCCTCCTCCACGGTAAACACTGATGCAAAATACTTGTTTAGTATCCCTTCCCATCTCCTGCAGTTCCACACTGAGGTGGCCTTACTGATATTTAATGGGCCTTATTCTCTCCCTAGTTACCCTTCTGTCCTTAATGTATTTATAGAAACACTTTGGATTCTCCTTCTAACCCTATTTGCCAAAGCTATCTCGTGTCCCCTTTTTTCCCTCCTAATGGGACTAGATTAATTTAGAATATCTGATTGGCATGGACGAGTTGGACCAAAGGGTCTGTTTCTGTGCTGTACATCTCAATGACTCTAATAACCAGTTTGGATCTTCAACAATGTTGTTTATGTAGACCAAGACAACAGGAAAAAAATCTCCTGCATTAATTCAGAGACCCCGGATCATTTATGCTTCCCTTTGGGACAAAAAAGGGTCTCTGCTTTCAATTCTTGCTCAAAGTGCAACTCTCTGGGCAGGGTAGATCTCTTCCAGTACCAGGCTGGGGTAGAATGTACATGTGGCCATTTCAGGAGAGAGGTGTGGGGCAGAGCTATTTGGAGCTGGGAGATAATATGGCAATTGATCATCACCCACTTTCCACATTCACTCCCATTCCCATGCACATGAATTCAACAGAAACGTGCCTCATAACTTTAACATTCCAAGTAACTTTTTCTCTCATTTGCAGGCTGAATTTCTCCGATTTTCGTTAGCTTTCAAGTGCGACATCTTTACTCTCGATAAGAGATTGCGGCTGGAGGAGCGATCCAGAGATTTAGCTGAAATAAATTTGAAGAAAGAGATTGAGAAATGTCACCAAGCACTGCAGGTCAGCACTGAGTTTGTTGAGTGACCAGAGTTTGATTACCTGCTCCACGACATCATTTCTGTGCTCCGCTCAGACACCGCAAGAAAATAATTCCAGCATGTGCTCTCTGCGTTGCACCTCGCACCATGTTAAGTGCTGAACAAATGCGGGCACATTAGTGACCTGCAAAATTTAGCCTTTCACTGACTTACCCAAGTTGTCAAGTCTCTGTCTGTCTCCCCATCGCTCCCCATCTCTCTCTCTCTCACTCTGATATCCACACCGCCCCCCTCACCATTACCCACTCCAATGGCAGGCTGGTGGGATACCAGAAGGATTGGTGCTTTTGTCATGGCTATTGGTAATCTCTATAAATGAGCTGGATGTGAGGATCAGTAATAATATTTTCAAATTTGCTGATCACAAAACTGGCTTGGAACATAAGTTGTAAGGTGGCTTCAGGAGGATTTGACAGGCGAAATGAGTGAGCTAGAACATGGCATGTGAAATATAATGCAAAGTAACTTGAGAAAACTAAAAAGCCAAATGTTTCTCAAAACGGTGAGGGTTTGGGAAATATGGGTGTCTGATGTAATCCTTGTTCATGGGTTATTTTAAAACTGGCATTTTGGGTGTAGCAAGAAATTCAGAAGGCAGGTGGTTTGTTGGCCTTCATCACAAGGGGATTGGAGTCCAGGAGTAGAGATGTCTTACTGCCGTTGTATAAAGCCCTCGTGAGATGTTGCCTGGAGCATTGTAAACGGTTTTGGTCTCCCCACCAAATGAGGGAATATGCTTGCTGTAGCGAGAGTGCAACAGATTAATCCCTGCGTCAGTGGGATTGTCTTATGAGGATAGACCGGGGTAACTGGAACTGTATTCCCTGCAGTTTCAAAGAGTGAAAGGCAATCTCTTTTTGGAATTTAGAACATTTTTTACAAAGTGTGGCAGCATGGATATGGGTACGATGTTTCCCTTGGTGATTCTGGAACCAGGGGACGTTACCTCAGGATAAGGGTCAAACCATTTAAGACTAAAATGAGGAGGAATTTCTTCACTCAGGATGGTGAATGTTTGGAGTTGTCAAGCCCAAAGCACGGTGGAGATTTGATCTACGAGCATGTTCAAGACAGAAACCAATGGTCTCCAAAAACCTCATGATAACAAGGAATATGGAGGTGCTGCAGGAAAATGGCATTGAAATAGTTAATCAGCCATGATTTAATTGAATGACAGAGAGAGATTGATGGACTGAATGGCCTGTCCCAATGTTCTTTTTCTTTCCTCTCAGATAGTGAAGCCTCTGTGTGAAGAACAGCAATTGCTGGAGACCTTTGAGAAACTAGAGCAAAGTCTTGAGATGCTCACACAGACGATCAGCCGAGTGGCCAGCCGGGCTGAAATGTTAGGAGCCATTCACCAGGTGAACATTTGGTTGTCTTAGTGTCCGTGATCCATGTCAAAGCCAACCGTGCTGGCTAGTGTCTCAAAATTCAGCTTCACCCAACAGTTGCATGCTGTTGTGTAATATGCAAATACCACGCTGTTCTACTTTTGCTTTGATGGTTTTTTTTAAAATAAAAACACACAACTGGTACATTCTCTGCAACACAGCAGTCCAATTTCCAGTTTAATTTCTGCTGCCATCACTCTAGAATGAATAGCTTCCTCCTGCTCCCGTGCCGGTTAAAGTTGAAATTGTGTGTGTGTGTGTAGTTTTACATGTGTTGCGTAACCAATGCACTGAATGTTATTGCTAATTAGGAGATGCGGGTCAGCAAGGCTGTTGAAGTTATGATCCAGTATGTTGAAAATCTGAAGCGTATGTACGCAAAGGAGCACACAGAACTGGAAGAAATGAAGCAGCTTCTTCAGAATGGCAATGCCGGCAACTCATTCAGAGAAATCCAAGGTATGGTTGACACCATTTGGGAGTTGAGTGCAATAATTTCTTAAAATGCCAAAACAAGCTGTTTCCAAGAACCATTTTAGACCAATGTTTGGTAGGTACCTGCATTTGACAGTTATTACAGGAGTTGCTAGTTGGATGGCTGTACCACAGAGATGAAAGGTCCTAGGTTCTATCTCTGTCTGTGCTGTTTTAAGTGGAGCAGTTATTGGGAATGTAGTTCAACTGTCCTCCACTACAACTGCAGAAATTTTATTCACAATGCTCAGTCATCTGTTGCTCTTAATCATATAGCAATCTGCTGGAATTGTGTATCTGCAGGAATCTGCTTCCTTGCCCCTCATGACCAAATAACACGCAACTGCGTATTTCCTGAGCTTGCATGTTCAGTGTTCCCCAGTGTATTGGGATCAGTGTGTTTGGTAGTGAAGAATGATGCTGGGAAAGGGAGGATAATGCAGGCTGTAATACTACTGGAGAATTCTGATGTTCTCTTGCTTAACCTCCTTTTGATTTTTGGACCATTTGTAGAGTGTGAGGACATGTTTGGAAGTTAGACCTCGATACTCATGGAAATGAAAAGAGGAAGTTAGAATAGATCCATATTAACATAGGAACAACACAAGAACAAGCCCTTCAACCCACAATGTTGTGCCAAACATGATGCCAAGTTAAACTAGTCCCTTTTGCCTGCCCTTGGTCCATTTCCTTGCATGTTCATGCACCTATCTAAAAGCCTGTTTTAAATGCCCCTATCATATCTACCTCCACCACTACCCCTGGCAGCGCATTGCAGTCTCCTACCACTCTATGTTTAAAAAAAAACTTGTCCCTCACATCTCCTTTGAACTTTCCCCCTCTTACCTTAAATGCATGCCCTCTATTAATAGACATTTCAACTCAGGGGAAAAAGATTCTGTCAATCCTATCTATGCATCTCCTAATCGTATAGACTTCTATCAGGTCACCCCTCAACCTCTGCCACTCCCAGAGAAAACAACCCTAGTTCATCCAGCCTGTCCTTGTAGCTCACACCCTCTAATCCAGGCATCATTCTGGTAAATACAAAGCAAAAGAGCTGTGGATGCTGTAAATCAAGAACAAAAACAAAGTTGGTGGAGAAGCTCAGCAGATGTGGCAGCATCTGTGAAGAAAAAAATCAGTTAACATTTCGGGGTTCTGAGGTAGGGTCACCTTACCCGAAATGTTATATCCGATTTTTTCTTTTCTTTTTCTTCTTCACAGATGCTGCCAGACCTGCTGAGCTTCTCCAGCAACTTTGTTTTTGTAGCATTCTGGTAAACCTCTTCTGCACCCTCTCCCAAAGCCTCCAGTAATGAGGCAACCAGAATTGAAAGTATGGCATAACCTAAGTCTTATAAAGCTGCAACATCACTTCCTGATACTGGAAGGCGAGAGGATGCTGAGGGGACCACGGGTTGGAGAATCTTTGAAAGAGAGCACAGATTGAAGGCCCAGTACCTTTAGCGTCCCTGTTCCCCACATTATCAGGAAATAATTATCGAACAGACAGTAGTCAGAACAGGCTTAAGTGGTGTGTTTTCGGGTAGCTAAGAAGTTTCAGCAGTGTTAGACTGTTTGAAAGGAAGCTTACTGAAGCGAGAGCAAAGATTTTTCAGAAAAGAAAAAAGGTGAGGTTGACACTGACTGACAATAGGCCAAACAAAGATATTTAACAGATCAGGAAGCGGGAGGGAAGCTGGGGAGTGAGTGATAGGACCAAGGGGCAATTAATTGTTTCTGATGACATATGATGAGACCGAGCTATCCAAGTGGTGAATGTGTTACACCCCTTAAGTTGGCTTTTGAAAGGAGATCTCTTCACACAGTTTAAGTTTGCAAGGTGAAAAATGAATTTTAAATTTGGGTTTTCATTTGCCAAATCAGATTCTGAAAAGCACATATACTGAAAGGAAAATATTATTCTGCATGAAGAATCTTGCCGGACTTGAGAGGTTCATTTGTAAATAGAGCAAGTAAGTCACTGGGATACAATATTGGATTGAACTATGGAGTGATTTCTAACTCGCAGATACATTGGAAAGGGTTTCTTTTCTTTTAAATCCCATCTTGGGATGTGGTCATCACAGAAGAAGCCAACATTCTTGAGAAGGTTACACAACACAAAGACAAACCCTTCAGGCAAAACCAGTCCATGTCAAAACGATGAAGAAGCATTGTTTCAAACCACTACAGTCCTTCTGGTAAAGGTTAGGCAGAATGTTCCAGGACTTCGATCAAGTGACAATAAAGTAACTGGGGTGGAAATAGTTGATCGTGTCAGAATTGACCCTTGAAGGTTTAGTCCCACAGTCCTTCATTTTTCATAAGCCTTGTACTAGTTTGATAATGGGGTTGATGGGAGCAGTTTAGCAAGTCTATTTCAAACTTGCACCTTTCTCATTTAAACACCAGAAATTCCAGTAGACAGTCTCTGGGGGCGTCATTGCCTACTGAATTCAGGACCATGGCCAGCAACCAGTGTCATTTTTAGCAGTTCCAAGGAACTGGCATGAGTTTTATCTGCTCAAAAGAAATATTGGTGTAAACATTGACCCCCGAGTTTTTTTTTTTTTGTTTTTTTTTGTTTCTTTTTTTTTTGCCAAAAGCATAGGTCTGAAAGGTTGACATTTACATGACAATGTATGGCACTTCCAAATCTGAATGGTTTAAGATGCGGGGGAGAATTTGGTAATAGTGCCAACCTGAAAAGTTTGAGGTATACAGGATTCTCAAGAGAAGATTGGGTAACTCTCATTCGTTAAGGTAAAGTAATCCCTAAAAGCTATGTTACTGATGAAAAGCAATTAATATACACGAGATCAAAACTTCAGTTATTGAAACTTAGCACTTTAAGGCAGTAATGAAAGTATGAAGTGCACTAACCCAATGCTATAGAGTGGTGTTGCATTTCATGATCATAAAGATGGTGGGCATTTTGATAAAACTCTGAAGGAATTTATATTTATTGACCTACGGTGTCATTCACTTTCAGATGAGCTGCAAAATAAAAAGTTCCTTTCTACGCATACATTTGGCAAAGTAAGTATTCACAAGTGGTTGCAAAACCTATTGCCCCAAAACAGCTACATGAGTGCTTGAAACTCAAGCCCTCTAGAAGGCCTTATTACACCAGGCCTCCGTTTTGCAGACACGTGACCAAAAAGCCACCGCGGTTGTTGGTTATGTTGTAGGATTTCTCAGCACAGGAGGAGGCTGTTTAGCCCATTATACCTGCGCAGCCTCCTTTTAGAAAATGCTGTGTGTAGCTGTCTCTCGACATGTGCTTTCTCTGTTCCTGTGCAATTTTTTCATGTGCTTCACAATCCTAGAGTGGCACAGTAGTAGTTCCCTTCCTCTGGATCAGGTGGCCCACTTTGAAGTCCTGCCTGCTCTGGCAGGTGCGTAATACATCTCAGAAAAGGGTGATAAGGAAAATATCCATAAGCACATAGTCCAGACTTGCATTGTGGGGGAATGCCTTCTTTTGGATAGAACCTTTAAACTGGGGCCCTTTGTCCACACTCCGAGCATGATTCCTCTGCATTAGTTCAAAGCTAAAGTTTTCCTGAGTGTTTTGGTCAAAACTAACCCCTCCACCAACCAAATAGAACTTGGTTATGCTTCTCATTATGGATGACATGGAGGTACAGCACCAGGGACCTGGGTTTGATTCCAGCCTCGGGTGACTGTCTGTGTGGAGTTTGCACGCTCTCCCTGTGTCTGCGTAGGTTTCCTTCCACAGTCCAAAGATCTGCAAGTTAGGTGGATTGGCCATGCTAAAAATTGGTGTCTTTAAAAAACAGTGTCCAGGAGTGTGCAGGTTAAGTGGGTTAGCCATGGAAAAAGCTCCACGCAAGATTACAGGGGTGGGATGGTGGATCTGGGTGGGATGCCCTTTGGAGGGTCAGTGCAGACTTGATGGTCCAAATGGCCTCTTTCTGCACCGTGGAGATTCTGTGATCTGTCGACGATGATGGATAGACAATGACAGGCAGCTAAAGTGTTTGCATTATTCTTGAGCACTTCCCATAGTACAAGGCGAGCAGACAAGACCCAAGACACTCCTTGCAGATAATGGTTTGCAATTTCTTCTTTTGCAAAGTCCCTGCTTAACTATCCCCTTCAACATTTGAAAATATTAACACTGACTACACTTTGATTTAAAAGAAAAGGGGAATGATGGTGATTCCCTTCGGACTGTTAATTCCTCAGGAAAGTTGGAGAATGATTCTCTCCTTTGTGGGATATAACTTGGACACTCTGCCCAGGACACACAGCAGCAACCAACCTCTTTAACTGAAAGTGGCTGAGGAGAACCCAGTCGATATAACAGTATACTGTTAAAGGATGTCTTTAATTTATATGACACCTTTCATAGCTGGTGAAAACCTTTTGATGCACAGCCACCTTGTAACACAGTGCATGCTTTCCCCTTTCTTCTGGCATTTATAAGCACTGCCCTGAAGTTACATAGGCTGTTCAGGGAAATCCCTGAGGGAAAACATTCCC
Source organism: Rhincodon typus (assembly GCF_021869965.1). NCBI lineage: Eukaryota > Metazoa > Chordata > Chondrichthyes > Orectolobiformes > Rhincodontidae > Rhincodon > Rhincodon typus. Next base: position 5,316,610 of record NC_063353.1, on the reverse strand, counting down.
AGTGATGCTGAGTGTCCCAACTCTTCCTGTCAATTTTGACTGCTCACGTAAACTCTAAAAGCTTCAGATACATTGCCAAGTTGGCCAACAGAAGTTGTAAAATGGCAACCTTTCTTAGTGTTGCTCTTCTTCGTCAAATGCTTGATTTTTAGCTTCCGTTTTCTACCTGGCTGTGCGATCTTGATTCATTCTTCTCCTTGAATCATAGAAATCTGAAGCAGAGAGAGGCTCTTCTGCCCATTACATCCATACCAATCAAGTTTAACGATCTAACTGTTCTAGCCCTATTTCCAGCATCTGACCCCATGGCCTTGGCATCGCAAGTGTAAATCTAAATACTTGAATATTATGTTTCTGCCTGTGCCAACCTTTTAGTCAGTGAGTTCCAGATTCCCACCACCCTGCGGGTGTAAAGTTTTTTTTTGTTTGTTTTTTTTTCCCCCTCCCTCTTCTAAATCTTCTGTTCCTTACTTTAAACCTATGTTCACTGGTTATTGATCAAGGCAAAAGATTTCTTCCTATCTATCCTTTCTATGCCTCTCATAATTAGATACATCTCAATCATGTGCCCTCTCTATCTCCTCTGCTCTAAGAAAAACTGTCCAATCTCTTTTCATTACTGAAAGTCCAGTCCAGGCAACATCCTGGTAAATCTCCTCCGCACCCTCTCCAGTGTTATCACATCCCTCCTAGAATGTGGATTCCAGAACTGAATCCTGGTTTAGTTTTTCTGTTTAAATTTTGTTCAGAGCTTCAACTTTCTTTTAACTATTGAATTTATTCCGGGTAGAACTGTGTTTAGGTTTTTAATAGACAAGAACGTCGAGAGGTGTGTGGAATGGCAGACAGGAAAATGCAGTTGAGACTACAATTGGAGCAGCCATGATCTTACTGAATGGCATATCGGGCTCAGTGGGCTCCTATGATCTGTATTGATCCTTTGCTGCTTTTTTTTTTGTATTTACAATACTATTTTGGTACTGACTGCTTCAGAATGGACAGAGACCTCCAGTAAAGAATTGTAGGCAGATTAATGGACAAAATGCTATTTAGGGGTTGGGTTAACTTTAAGTACTTATGTCATATAATGGTCATCTAGTGGTCCACAAAGTTGCTCTTTTAATGATTATATTCTGAAATATAGTACTTAATGTTAGGGCAATCATTTGGTTTTGGTTTGGCAATGTTCAGTAGACTTCATTCTTGGCTAAGGTGGTGCATTTACATTAAGTTGAATGTTCAGGGTTCCAAGGCATTACTGAAAAAGCAAAGGAATTCTTGTGACAGTCTCAGTATTTATCCCTCATTCAACATCACTAAATCAGTTGAATAGGTCGTTTATTTCTTAGCTGTTTGAGACAGTGCAATGTTGAAATTGGCTGCACCTTTTCCTACATTGATAGTTATTGTCACTCAAAAATGATTAGCTGCCCACAAACCATGTGGGAGTGCCCCTACCTCTGAGCTCTGGGTTTGAGTTCCATGCCAGGAACCGTTCTCTATGGAAAGTGCGCTTAAGACATGGACAAACAGGTTGGCTATCAGCCTGTCAGTCATTCCAATTCACCTGGTGCCAGGAGTTGGGGAGTTTCCTGCTCAGCTGTGCCCTGCAGAAGACAATGGCAAGCCACTGTGGCACATTGCCAAGTCTAATCATGGGCCAAAACCAAAAAGTCCATGAATGTCAACGCTGCCTCAGGACGAGGTACCTGAGAGACTGAGGGTGTGCACTTTGGGGTGTCCTGTGGCCGTGGACGAAATAGGTTTCTCTCTTTCCTTTTTACTCTTTCTTTCTATCCTCAGTTGCTGTCTGTCCCAGCCTATTGTTGCATGCATTTCCTTCATCTTGACCTCTTCTGTCCTGAAGCTGATGGTTGCCCTTTAGTGAATTGGGATTGGGATTTCTCCTTCATATCTGCTAACACGTGACATTTTTTAACTTCTACAAATGAAAATTTTGTCTGAAATGTGGAAATGGAGCCAATCTCAAATGCAACACTTTTCCTGCCACTCTTTCTCCTTAGAATGCCCCACGGAGAGTCAGCATTGCAACAATTCCGAGACACACTGCAGGAACACAGTTGGACACGGTAAGCGATTTACAGCGTTAGGAAATACCTGCACCTTTTATTGGTCCAAGCAACACTGGGTGGGCTGGATACTTCAACTGGGGACCTGTTTAGGCAGTTTGGTTTGAGTTGGCAACCAGAATGCCTTGGAAATACTTGATATCACAGAAGGATTTGTGATAGAGCCAGTGCCTAGCCAATTGGCAACTTTAAGACACTTATGAACCAGCTTGCTCTCTAATATAACAGATTGTCACCATCACTTAAACATGGTCTGTTTCTCTTCTCTTCAACCTGTCCTACCAAATTTCCCTGCCCCTCTTACTTGGAAAGTGACAGAGCTTACAGACTGGTCTGAACAAGCAGTCTACATGTGACCCAGTTCAGGGAACATCAGTGCCTAAAGGGCTGACATAAGCACTGGAACATGACAAGAGATGACAAATCTATCCAGTTATGTGTTATCTTGCTCCCCTAACCACAGTATTACAAACTCTTTGAAGATTAAAAAATACAAAATACCTTGGGCTAATTATAAAAGCTCTGGAAGTTCTTTTCCAACCTTTTGAAGGTCATCAAGTTCTAGGATATTCAAGTGATTGACAAGAAATATAGCAACTTCTTGGCTACAGTTCCACTGCTTGATATGACCTGAACTTATGTTTGTCCGACTCCCTAGCAATGATTTTATACTTGCTGCACGTTTAGGTAATTTATTCCAGATGTTGATTTAGTTTGGAAGATTTTCTTTTATGACATCAGTGTTATTGTTTTTGATTAGAAAGCCATCTCTTAAATGCTTATTTTTGGAGATGGGAATCTACATTGGTCATCTTTTGACTCTAGGTTCTCCAACACCAAACCCTTCCCGCACCTCCCACTCCTCAAAAATAAGAGTGGTTCCTTAACTTCTGAAACGTATTAAATTCTGAAGTTGTAAAAAGTGCATTTCGATTTACAATTTAGTTGAAGCTGAAGGAAATGGATGATGGAAGAAGGAAGTCAGAAGGAGACCAGGACAAGTTGCGGAACAAGCTTAACAGAAAGTTAAGCAGTTGGTAAGACATCGGTCATCTTCAATATTGCTTTCAGGAGAGGTGTTGTGCCTTGTGCTCTTTTAAGGCTTGGGAGAGGCCATTCAGCCATTGATCCTGCTAGCTCTTTGAAAGTGATCAACTAAGTCCCACTTTTTACCTGTTGTCCTGCAGATATTCCCTTTCCAAGTAAATTATCTACTTCTCTTCTGGAAGTCACTGTTAACCTTGCTTCCACATCTTCACTCTCTCGAACAACTGTCAGATTCTTTTTGAGTTTGTTTTACCAATCCAAAAGTAGAAAACCTATTGTTGCATTAATGTTTGAGTGTGAGATTTGCTGTGCTCAGACTGCCCAGCTGTCTTCTCTCAAGTTAAACAGGGCATTACTGTTTTTATTCCTTAATGACTTGGTTCAGCTCAACACTTCAGGGTAAATGAGAATGTGGGACTTGCACAACATGGAATGGTTGAGTTGAAGAATGTAATGTATTTAAAGAGGAAGCTGGATAAGTTCACGAGTGAGAAAGGAGTTGAAAGGTGTCCTCTGAGCTTAGATAGATTTGGGTGAGAGGAGATTAATATGCTGTATGAACAATAGCACAGACCTGATGGGCCAAATAAACTGTGTTTATTCTGTGATTTAAGTTTGAATTTAATTTATCAGAATGAGGAAATAACTTTCATAATTAAATGGTAACTGCTTTAGCACTCCTTGCTCAATTCAGGCCTTCACTGATTCAAGAGAAAGTGTCGACTGAATCGGCACTGGTATCAGAAGGACGGCCTATTGCAGCTAACTGATCTAGTATTTATTACAGTAGGAGACAACTTTCAGCCCATCGTGAAACAGTTAACTCTTCAAAAGTGATCAATTAGTCACATTCTTTACCTGTTGCAAATTTCATCGTCATGTAGCTATCAAAATCTCTTCCGGAACTTACTGTTGAACTAACTTCCAGCAACTGTCCATTTTCTGTTTTTTTTTTTTAAACTTGTGCTCTACGCTTACTTTTGCTGTAAATGAGTTAAATTAAGAGCCACATGTTGAATAATGTTTGCTGATGATTGCACAATTTTCAGCTCCATTCACCACTCCTCAGATACCAAAACAATCCATATCCAAATTCAACAAGATCTGGATAATATCCAGGCTTGAGCTGACAAATGGCAAGTAATTTTTGCACCACACAATGACCATCTCCAATAAGAGACAATCTAACCACTGCCCCTTGCTATTCCATGGTGTTACCATCACTGAATCCCCCGCCATCAACATCCTGAGGAGTACCATTGACCAGAAACACGACTGGACTCCCCACATAAACACTGGCTGCAAGAGCAGGTCAGAGGCTAGGAATCCTGTGGCAAGTAACTGAGCTTCTAACTCTCCAAAGCCTGCCCACCATGTACAAGGCACAAGACAGGAGTGTGAGAGAGTATTCTACAATTGCCTGCATAGGTGCAGCTCCAATAATATTCAAGAAGCTGAACTCCATCCAGAAAAATGCAGCATACTTTATTGGCACCACATTCACAAACATCCACTGCTCCCACCACCGACGCTCAGTAGCAGCAGTGTGTACTATCTTCAAGATGCACTGCAGAAATTTGCCAAAAATCCTTCTAATCCCTTGACTCCTTCCATCTAGGAGGACAAGGGTAGCAGGTACAAGGGAACACCACCATCTTCAGGATCCCCTCCAAGCCATTCAGCATCCTGACTTAGAAATATATCACCATTCCTTCACTGTCGCTGGGTCAAAATCATTAAATTCCTTCCCTAAGGGCATTGTGGGTCTACCTGTAGCATGTGGACTGCAGCAGTTCAAGAAGACAGCTCACCACCATCTTCTCAAGAGTAACTAGGGATGCATCATTTACTTGGCACTTCTGGCTGAAGATTGCTGCGAATACTTCAGCCTGATATTTTGCACTGTTGTGCTGGGCTTCTCTGTCATTGAGGATGGGGATATTTGTGGAGCCTTTTCCTTTGGTGGTGTCTTGAATTGTCCACTGTGTTTTATGACTGATGTGGCAGGACTGCAAAACTTGGATCTGATCTGTTGGTTGTGGAATAACTTAGCTCTGCCTATCAATTGCAGGCCAAACAGCATAAGCAGCAAGTAGTCTGTTTGGTGGCTTCATCAGTGTAGGAGCAAAACCCCCTGACCGGGGACAAAGACTCAGGCAGGATTCAGGCAAGTGGCAGACTTTTATTCAAGCAACAACCCATTAATGCAGGGAGAGGGCCAAAAGATCTTCCCTGAATCTGGCCTCACTATGAGAACCCAGTCATGCTCCTAATCTATGGCTCAGATCAGAAGAGAGATCAATGACACGCTGATTTTTACAGTGAAATACAGCATTTTTATACATTTTGTGTTACAATAATCACATACAGCGAGGTCACTGTGTCCTTCTCCCTTATCCTGTATATCCATTTCTATGGACAACCCCAGGTTCCCGTGATGCCATGGTGTTTAATACAAAAGATGGTTTGTTTTAACTAAATGCTATAAGATTCATAATATTAATTTCCCACATAAAGTTAGTTGTACTTTTTAATGAGTTGCCAACAATCTATTTCGTGCAGGACATACCAGGAAGTTTTTAGAAGTCTGGAAAGCATTTCCCAAGACTAATTAACTTTCACATCTATGTTTAAATGTTTTTCCCCTAATTCTTCTATCATACTTTGGTTATATATGTGTATCTAAATTATATTGAAATCTACCGCTATGATTATCTGAAAAATCTTTAACCAGAGCCTATTTCTTAATATTGTGAATAACTTCAAAGAAATAACTGATTACTACAAAATAACTTCAGCTGTTGTTTTCACATCTGTTTGAGTTAACCTGACTGGCTCATGGACCGAAATTTACGCCCTTTGTTCTAACTGGTGCTGTTCACCTAATGGGACAACATGCTTTCATTAATTAGGGTGGAATCAATCACTTGTATTTTAATGAACATGTGTCTATCCTAAGATATCCTCTTATCAGACTATCTCTGATGTTTGCTTGTAGGGTCTCTCGTTCACCTTGGAGTAGCCCTGTTCAAAGGTGCCATTATGTTTCACTTCAATGGGGAAGCAATGACCTAGTGGTATTTATTGCTGGACTGTTAGCCTAGAGACCCAGGTAATGCTCTGGGAATCTGGGTTCAAATCCTGCCACAATGGGATTTAAATTCAACATTTCAAGGGTGGCACGGTGGCTCAATAGTTAGCACTGCTGCCTCACAGGGACCCGGGTTCGATTCCACCCCTCGGGCGACTGTCTGTGGAGTTTGCACGTTCTCCCCGTGTCTGCGTGGGTTTCCTCCGGGTGCTCTGGTTTCCTCCCACAGTCCAAAGATGTGCAGGTTAGGTGGACTGGCCATGCTAAATTGCCCGTAGTGTTGAGGGATGTGTAGATGAGGTGGGTTATAGGGGGATGGGTCTGGATGGGATGCTCTGAGGGTTGGTGTGGACTTGTTGGGCCGAAGGGCCTGTTTCCACACTGTAGGGATTCTATAATCTATGAATGCTGGAGCAAGCTGGTTTAATTCTAATTACCCTTTGTTGGCCATTTTATGCCTTTCAAACATGGACAGCCCTTACAATCAGATTGATACCTCATCTTCATCCGCCTGGTGCTGCTCCTGATAATGCCTTCCTGTACTCTCCATTGAACCAGGGTCAATCCCCTGGCTTAAAAAAAACGAAAGAACTGCAAATGCTGTAAATCAGCAACAAAAATAGGAGTTGCTGGAAAAGCTCAGCAGGGCTGGCAGCATCTGTGAAGAAAACAATCAAGTTTACGTTTCGAGTCCGGTTCTGAGGAAGGGACCTGAAACGTTAACTGATTTTCTTTTCTTCACAGATGCTGCCAGACCTGCTGAGTTGATCCTCTGGCTTGACGGTAATGATTGAGTGGGGGATATGCCTGGCCATGAAGTTGCAGATTATGCCTGAGTATAATTCTGCTGCTGTTGATGGCCCACAGCACCTCATGGGTGTCCAGTCTTGAGTTGCTAGATCTGTTTGAAGTCTGTCCCATTTAGGACGGTGATAGTGCCAAATTTACACAGTTAATGGTAGGGCCCTAGGAAGTGTTGTCGAACAGAGACCTAGGGGTTTAGGTACGTAGTTCTTTAAAAGTTGCATCACAGATAGACAGGGTGGTTAAGAAGGTGTTTTTAGTATGCTTGCTTTCATTGCTTAAGCCATTGAGTAGAGGCATCACATTGAGATTGTACAGGATGTTGGTGAGGCCACTTTTTTTGGAGTACTGTGTACAGTTCTAGTACCCTCTATAGGTAGGATATTATTAAATTGGAGAGAGTTCAGAAAAGATTTAAAGGATGTTGCTGGATGGTTTGAGCTATAAGGGGAGGTTAGACAGGCTGGGACCTTTTCACTGGCGCTTAGTTGAGGGGTGACCTGCTAGAGGTTTATAAAATCATGAGGGACACAGATAAGGTGAATAGCAAAGGTCTTTTCCCTAAGGTAGGTGAGTTCAAAACAAGAGCGCCCAATCTGGCATGGCCTCAGGGTGGTCTCCCAGCCTTGAGGTGAAGCCTGGCGCGGTCTGGAGTCAAGGTGTGGTGCAATCTGGAAGCCAGGTGCCAGTGTGGACTGGGTTGGAAAGACTGTTGTTCTGAACTTTTTATTTCTCCATTTTCTAATTTAGTCCTCCGATCTGTAACGCTGGACTTTTTATTTCTTTATTTTTCTAATTTTTTTTCCTCCTAAGAACTTGTACTGAAGAATCTGTACCTAGGTACCTTGTACCTGAGATGGCACCTTAACTGACAACTTGTAAACTCATTTGAGTACATGTAACAATAAAACTAATTCAATTCAAACCATCACATTGCCATTTAGTCACATGTAGAATTTAAATTACCTATTTAAATTGCAATCATTTTTAATCATCTATTTTGGTTTACTATAGGAAAATTCTAGGATCTAAAGAAAAAGATCCATGTACAGCACGACCAACACTGCATCGACTTATAAGCACCTGTACCTGGGGTGACAAAGACAATCAGGGGTGAGTGTCTCATTCACAGTTTAGTTATTCCCTCCATGTGAAGAGTGTAGGCAGATATCTTCCTTAAACCCTCCTGCCTAGAAATGATTTAATATTTTCTCCCTGGTTTGTGCAGTTGCAGCATTTTTTAAAAAAAATTGATTCATGAATTTATGCATCACTGGCTCATTCCTAACAGTCCACAAGAAGGTGGCGATGAGCTGCCTTCTTAACCCACTGCAGTCCATGTAGGGTAGGGACGCCCAGAGTACTGTTAGACAGAATATCCCAGGTTTTTGGCCCAGGAACAGTGATCTAACTATGAGTCCGGATGGTGTCTGGCCTAGAGCAGAATTTGTAGGTGGTGGCGTTTCCATATAGCTGCTGCCATTGTCCTTCTAGATGCTACAGATTGAGTTGGGAAGGTGCTGCTTAATGAGCCACGGTGAATTGTTACAGTGCATTTTGTACACACTGCTGTGGCTGAGAGTCAGTAGTGGAGGGAGTGCGTGGTGAAAGTGGTTCCTCAGTACGCTATGGAACTCCTGCAGAGATGTCCTGGAGCTGAGATATTTGACTTCCAACAACCACAACCATCTTCATATGTACTAAATATGATTCCAACCAGGGTGGAGTTTCCCCTTGATTCCCATTGACTCCAATTTTGCTCGAGCTCCTTGATTCCATAATTGGTCAAATGTGGTCTTGATGATAGGGGCAGTCATTCTCCCCTCACCTCTGTAGTTCATCTCCATATTTGAACTGAGGGTGTAATGAGGACAGAAGCTAGGTGGCCTTGACAGAATCCAAATTGAGTGTCACTGAGCAGGTTATTGCTGAGTCAGCGCCACTTGAAGCACATCTCTGCAGGAATTCCGCAGGGTAGTGAGGAACTAATTCAACATTCACTCCTTCCCCTACTGACTCACAATCGCAGCACTGCGTACTTGAAGCACTTAACAAAAGTTGATGACCCCTTCCATCACTACTGCTGATCCAGAGTGAACTGTTGGGGCTGTAATTGGCAGTTTGATTTGTCCTGCATCTTTGCGTACACATACATAGGCAATTTTCCGCATTGTCAGGCATATGCTGCTGTTGTAGCTGTATTAGAATAGCTTAGCGTCAGCCTTACTGCTCCTGTGGTGCTGCTTGGCCTGCTGTGTTCATCCAGCTCTGCACCTTGTTGTCTCGGAAATGCTTCAGGCTTGTCTTTTGCACTGATGGGCTGGGCACCCCTATAATTTGTGATTGGAATATTCCTGCCCCTGAGTTGACGCTTGTATGCTCATATTACCACTCCAGAGGTTGAAGCGCACAATCAAGTCTAACAGTCCAGTGTTGTGTTGTGGACTGTGTTGTCTTTTGGATGAGACAATAAACAGAGGGCCTGGCTGCTCCCCTCTGACACCTAATTTCAAAGAACAGCAGGGGTGTTTTTCCCTGTCACAACAGATGCCTCGTCATTCTCACATTTGTGTGTTGGACCTTGCTATAAGCAAACTGCCATCCCATTACAATATGACTATACTTCAAAAGAAAGTACCATACTGACTGCAAGTGCTTTAACATGTGCTGAGGTAGTGAATGGGGCTAAACAAATGACTCTTAACACTGTATCAAGTACAATATTGTTACTGTCACCTGCAAAAACCCTTCATAGCTTTTATCCTTTAATGCTGCGATCCTTTCCAGTTCATTAAGCTTTAAAGCTATAGGGTCACTTGACTTGGAGATTCGCAACCTTTGCCTTTGCATCTCTCCATTCCTCATTCCTCCATCATAACTGATGTTGAAATCTTCAATTACTTTGGCCCTGATCTCTAAAGATCCTCCATGCTTTTACCGCAAGTTAAGGCACCGTATTCTTGCATTAGACTCTCGCTCATCCAAAAACCCAGGCTAATTCTCTGAGGATGTTAGTTCAAATCCTACAATGGCAACTGGTGAAATTTAAATTCAAGCAATAATTTCAACTAATTAATGTAAATATGGAATTGAAAGTTAGTCTCAGGAATGGGTGCAATGAAACTGCCATCGATTGTAATAACTCACTAGTGTCCTTTAGGGAAGGAAATCTTTCTTTACCTGCTCTGCTCCACGTGGGACTCCTCAGCCAAAATAAATGTGGTTGATTCTGAGCTGCCCTCTGAAATTATTCCATAAACCACTCGGATCCAATGCAATTAGTAGTAGTCAATGGTGGGTGGCCTTTCCAGTGATACCCCATGGTTCAATCAAAAAAGAATTAAAATAATTTGTGTGTGAAGAATTCATTGTTAAACCAAATTTCCACGTGCATTTTAGAACATCTCAAAGACTTCACTTCCCATCTTTGTCTGAAAAGTATGGGTTTATTTTCTGAAATTGACCCATTATGGCAATATATTCCCTAAACTAGTAAAGAAAATACTTCTATATTAAGTCCAATAAATCTTAGTTTAAAATTAAACCTGGACCAATCACCAGATGAAGTTGTTGCCAACCCATCTGATGAATTCAGCCTGCTGCTTATTGTGAGCAAAGAATAGGAACAGGATTAGGCCATTCAGCCCGTTGAGCCTGTTCCACCATTCAATGAGATCATGGCTGATCAGTAGCCTAACTCCATATACCTGCCTTTGGTCCATTTCCCTTAAACTTTTATTCAGCAAAAGTATTATCTATCTCAATTTAAAATTAACAACTGATCCAGCATCCATTGCTGTTTAAGGAAGTCAGTTCCAAACGTCTACCATCCATTTGTGTGTAGAAGTGTTTCCTAACATCTCTCCTGAACAGTCTGGCCTTACTTCTCAGACTATGCCCCCTAGTTTTAGATGTAGATGTGAAAAAAGATTAAATTAAATGGTTTGAGTCTGATCTATCCACTTTGCTGCTGTCCAGTAGGAATGCACCAGCATTAGATTCACAAGAGGAAGAGAAAGAAAAGGACGTGGAAGAAGAAGCTATCTTAACTGAACCAGAAAAGAAGTCTCCAAATGCTGAGCCATGTGTTGTGTAAGTATGCTGTCTGACTTCTGCTAATAATACAGGTCATAGATTTCAGTAACTAAAAGGCCAAGGTCTTGTACTTTTCCAATGGAATCTACTTTAACATGCAGGGGTCTAAACTAATAGCTGTGTAATAATAGGCAGTGACATCCATGACCATGAGTGAATATGAAAAAAATGACCAGGAATGCAAATGTGAAGAACAAACTGGGGCCAGATGTTGCTATCCTGACAGGGTAAACTTGTGTGAGGTCTTCAGGGCTCCACTTTGCCCATGGTGGGAAAAGTGGTAGTTTATGACCCAGACAGTCGGGTCAGTGATGTCTGGATCACCGTGTTCAAAGCCTGCCTGAAATGCTAATTTCTCATCCAATGGTACTTTCATCGGGGAATGGTGCCTTCTGTGGAGTTTGTGAACCAAATGAGGATTCTTAGCCGGTTTAAAAAGAAATGAGAGGCCATTTCTCTCTCTAGCTGCTACAGGTAAGGATGTCTCATCCGCCAGCGAGCTGGGAGAATCTCTGAGCACTCAGTGACTGCCACAGCCCAAAGCTATGGGACATTTGCCCTTTCAGAGAGCCTCCTACAATCTCCCACCTGTGGACAAAGATGAGATTAGCTCCAAACACACCAAGTCATTCCAGTCCAGCAACAGCAACAACCTCCTGTGGCACAAGATGTGGCCCAAGATTGCAGGAGGCACATGGCTTCAGGGCGTTCAAAGGAAGAGTAGGGGATGTCAAAGCACATAACTTTATTGTATTCCATCAGTCCAGGTTTTTGCCCACTTGCCTTTCCAACTACTTTTGTCTCATCTGTAAATTTGGCAATAGTACATTCACTTCCCTCATTCAAATCAGAAATATTATAACTATTGTGACCTCAGCACTGATCCCTGCTGCACTCTTAGTTCCAGGTTGCCATCCTGAAAATTCCCCTTTTTTCTAACTTTGATTTCTATTACTTAGCCAATCCACTATCCATGCTAATATATTGTGCCAAACACCATGGAGTCTTATCTTAAGTAGCCTTATGTTTGGTACCTTCATCAAATGCCTTTTGGAAATCCAAATATATTACATCTACTGGTTTCCCATTATCTCTTCTGCTTGTTACCACCTGAATGAATTCTAATAAATTCATCAGGTATGATTTCCTCTTAACCTGTGTAAAACTCCTGTGAAGCCCCTCAAGATGTTTTACTGCATTCAAGGTGCTATCCAAATAAAAATTGTTGACTATTTTTGGACTTCACGTAACATTGATATAGAGGCCTACTATATGTTGGGGTGTTTCCAGTCCCAAAGATCAGCAACTTCTGATGAGTTGATGAGTATAATTAAGGTGAGAGAGATGGAGACTGGGAATGTTACAGTTTTGTTGTAGAAACCTTTAGTCATTTTGACAATGTTTGTACATAGCCATTCATTTTTTACCACGTTCCTCCTTAACCTCATCTTTCTTTGTTTTCTCCACTTTCCTGTGGGTGGAGTAGAGTAAAGCTTTTAAAAAATGCTGTACAAATGTTGGAAAAATGCAATGATCTTTTGGTAGATGTAGGTAAATGTTATGGATTTGGTCCACTCATTGAAACCAGGAAATCCTGTGAAATTAAGCATTAACCTTTTTCTTCTATTTGGCATGATGTCAGCATATGCGAACAAATGAAATGGAACAAGAGGAGACCATACGGTGCAATGAGTCTGCTCCATTCTTTGATAAGATGATGGCTCAACACTGTCTACTCTCTTGACCCCATGCCTATGATTAAATGCCTTGATTCACTTAATGCTCAAAATTCTATCTATCTTAGTGATGACTATTTTCAAGTCAGCGTATTTCCTAGCAGTTTAAAAATCTTTCCTCCATTTGGGTTTGCTTTGAGTCTTAGAGAAAGTTCAGTGTGTATGATGTACGGCTTGACCTTTCAATCTGTTTATTCTGTTTTAGTTATAGAGGGATATCGCGGCATCTTGTGGAATTGTGGGATACGTTTTCCAAAGGTGACCGATTACCTTGGCTGCCTATTATACTCTTTTTCTCACTAAGCATTTTGGGCAGCTTTCTCATTGGCTGGACATTCCACACATCTGTTGATGCTGCCTCCGTGGTCTCTGGGGACTCGTGGAAAGTGATACAGCAGTTTCTGTGGCCTTACACAGAACTTCGACACAATGGGCAGCCCCCTGTATAACTTACAGTTCCATTTCCCAGCCAAGTGGGCTCTGCGTTGCAACTCTCAGAATCCTCTTGATTGTCAGCTGAGTGGCTCGAAACGGAATGGGATTATGTTAAAACTAAAGTACGTTGTTTAAGATTTTAACCTTGACAAATTATGGTACACAGGAAAGTATTAAATAGTGGACAAAACACTTTTCTGGATTGTCTATACATTTGGAAAATCTTTTTTTATGATACAAGAGGTGATTTTACAATAGCTGTTCAACTCTAATTTTTTGCCTGTTAAAGGCAAATTTGGTCACTAAAACAGGTAGAGTATTTGGCTGTTCTTCATGTGAAGTTCCCAATCGTTGAGTTTTTTAAATGGATAAATATTAATGTAAAAAGCAGCAAGATTAACATGTCTATAAAGTTAATAAGTTTAGATGTACTTGTGTAAATCATACTCAATAAAGTCTTCAGTTAACCTGCACTGTGTGTGTGAGCAGCTTCGTGGCCTCTAGAATTTCTTGCACGGAACCAAGAAAGAGATGGTCAGCATTTAGAATCCTGTCCTTTGCGGCATCACTGGCTAAGCCCCTCATCATGTGGTACAAGTTAGAGTAAAAATCAGTATTTTCAGCTATTTCATTTGACAACTCTTCATTGGATTCCTTCATCTTCAGTTTGTGACACCTCTCTGGGCGTAACATGTACAGAGACCAGTCATCCTCTGATATCATCCCGCCAGATAAACTTTCACAAGCCTGTGATTCAACAGAGGAAAGTGCAGGTACTGCTTTATAAATTCATCTGAGCTAAGACAGTAACAGTTTTTCCAGCACAGATTACATACTTCAAATAACCATCACAAAACTCTGCATAGAAAGTTCAAATGAAAGTTTGCTTCATAGTTTATTTCTATTCTCCCTTGCTAGTTCAAATGACAATCTAAAATACATACTTAAGGGCCACAAATTTGCTTCTTATTAAATGCAATATGTATTTATGGTTCTCCGATACAAGTTCTAGATTACCTATCTAATTTATTTAATATTATCTATTAAGCTCAATGTAAAGTGGTAGACTTAAATCTCCTCCCTTAATATTATGCTGACATACTGGCTTTATTTATTTTTGAGGATAGTGGGTGCATTGGCAACCTGACCATGGCCTAGGGATCTGAGAAAGAAGCTCTACACATTTTAATTGCTGTGTCAAATTTAAATAAAGCCTGTTTTGCTCCACAAGCAGTATGGGCATCCGTGCCAAAACAGCACTGTTTTGATCATCCTAAGATAGCAATGAAGTCATCAGGCAATGAAATTTTAATGGTGAAACAGTTTTTGCCTGTGTGTAATGGAAAACTGAGCTATTTAGATGATTGGTGTCTATCGAATGGTGTCAGAAGGGAATGGAGAAACCTCAAACCAATAAGTGGACTCAACCTGACTGAAATTCCACACCCTAACTCCTTTTCTTACTAGGTCAAGGATCGGTGAAAGCAAGATATTCAAAAAATGAATACACAAATTAAAATTTGCTAAATATTCTATTTAATGGTGGGAGAGTGATAAATGTTTATTGTCAGATTTTATTTTACAGTGTATCTTTTTAATGAATGACTGTCTTTCTGTCCTTTACATTGGCTTCATGTAAAAATATTTATTTGATGACACAGAACTGCCTTGGAATGTCTTACTGCATTAAATGTGCTATATAAGTGCAAGTTATTGTTGTATTTACCTGAAGCAATATTTCTTCAGGTTCAGAGTGTATGTTCCATTTACTGGATCTAAAAGCTATTGCAGAGCTCACCAGGGCCATCTGCGCATATGTGTTCTGTGCCATCTCCTTGTTCTGTGTACAAAACACATTTTTAAGTATGATCAGCCGAGACATGTTACTTGAAGTAAAAATGCAATTGTTGTTACTCCTCTTCAACCATTAACAAGCTCAGTATTTTGCTTCACTTAGAACTTTACCCTCACCTCCACTTCTATCATTCCCTTCTTGCTAGATTTCTATGATCTCTTCTAGAATAAACAGTAAATTTTTTTGGTTCCATCTGCCAGCTTCTGCCCCCATGACTGTAAAAGGTCTGTCCTTCCTATTACAGCTCAAACACTTCTCCATGCTTGTCACTTTAATCTTGATCTCTTGTAAATTGTCTTCCATTTTCCACCCCAACTCCAATGTGACAAAGGTTACTAATCACAACCAATTTGATACTATCTGGACAACAAAGATACCTACGTCGGACTCCTGCTCGTTGACTACAGCTCTGCCTTCAACACCATTGTCCCTTCCAGATTGATCTCAAAACTGCGTGATCTTGGTTTTGGCTCTGCTCTCTGCAATTGGATCCTCAGCTTTCTGATCTACAGACTGCAATCAGTGAGGATAGGTAACTGTACCTCCTCCACAATAACACTCAACACTGGAACACACCCCCCCCCCCAAACAACCCCCCACCCGACCCCCCCCCCCCCCCCCCAAGCGTTCAGACCCCTACTGTACTCCCCGTACACCTACGACTGTGTTGCCAAATTCGGAATGAACGCCATCTACAAGTGATCTGATAAAACCATCGTAGCGGGATGGATATCTAACGATGATGAATCGAAATACAGAAGGAAGATAGAGGGCTTGATGACGTGATGCAATGAAAACAATCTGTCTCAACATTGGTAAAACTAAAGAACTAATCATCGACTTCAGAAAGAAAGGAGGAGAACACGACCCCACCCCCCCTCCTCCATCTACATCAACGGAACCGAGGTTGAGAGAGTGAAGAGCATCAAGTTCTCCAGAGTAACGGTAACAGATGACCTGTCCTGGACTTTCCACGTAACTGTGACAGTCAAGAAGGCACAACAATGTCGTCTCTTCCTCGGGCACCTCAGGAAATTTGGCATGTCCATTAGGACCTTCAACTTCTACAGATGCACCACTGAAAGCATATTGTCCAGATGCATAATGGCCTGGTATGGCAACTGCTCTGCCCAGAACCGTAAGAAACTGCAGAAGATGGTAAGCACAGCCCAGGCCATCACGGAAGCCAACTTTCCATCCATGGACTCTATTTACATGGCTCACTGCCCCAGAAAGGAGGCCAACATCATCAAAGAGACAGCACACTCCGGTAATGATCTCCTACAACCTCTTCCTTCGGAAGATACAGCAGCCTGAACACATGCACAAGCCGGTTCAGGAACAACTTCTTTCTGGCCGTTATCAGACTGTTAAATGGACTGTAGCCTCAAATAATGTAACCAGCACTGTAACCTGTGTGCATCAAAATCTTTTTTTGATCTGTACATCCTTTGCTTGCTGCAATTTGCCTGTACTGCTTGTAAACAAAGCTTTTCACTGTATTTTGGTACACATGACAATAAATCGAGCAAATCTAATCAAAGTTGCCCATCATGCAAAATCCTTGGCCTCTGTCTCTGCATTATAGATGCTATCAGTGTCTGTGCCACAATTGTGGAAGTCTATGCAATTAATCCCATTTATCTGCTCTTTCTACATAGTCCTGCAAGTTTTTCCTTTACAAATAAATCTCAAAATCTCTTTGAAAGTTTTATCTTTGAAAGATGGTGGAAGTATATTCCGATTGTGCTTTCCTTGTGATCCCCATCCCATCCCAAATGACATGTCACCGTACTGAACTGTTTTGAAGGATATTTGTGTTCCAGTCACATTTTATGGCATCCTGGAGTGTCATTAATATACAAAAGAACAATAAAATGCTGTTTAGTGTGCTGGCCAAAAACAAATGAACTCAGTATCTGATTGCTGTTATGGAACATAGGGGCCCATTAGGCTGCTCAAATTTGTTCTGGTATTCAACTGCATTACAGCTGATCAGTATCCCAATTCTGATCTTTGCTTCACATCTCTTAATATCTTTAATGCATCTAAAAACTATTAACTTCAGTTTTGAAGATTGAAATGGAGACCAGCATCAGCAAGTTTTAGGGGTAAAGTTGAATTGTATAATGCAGAGGGAGTCATTACATTTGAGGCGATGAGCCTGAAATCTAATGAACAAGTGCTGTACAGTGGGATTACTGTAGCTAGGCCAGTGCGGGCTCAATAGGCTGAAGACTCTATGACTCGAAATTCAAAAGGAGGATGCTTGAGAATTGTTGTGGTAGAAAAAAAAATCAATGAATGCTTTTTTATGCTAAACAAATAACAGCAGAGATGGTTGACAAAAATGTTTGTGACTTCAACTTGGTAACTGGCAGTTTCCAGAGTTAAAGGGTAAATTTAAACTTCTCTCAATTGTGAACAAATTGCTCAAAGAGGGTGTTGAATTGGACAAGATCCTCCTAAGTGCCTTCAATATGAAAAGGTAAATCCAAGCATTTCTCCTACCTGGAGTGGGGGGAGAAAGAGAGGGTGGAGGGCCTTTCTTTGCTTTTTTGGAGGGTGCAAGTTTTATTTTCAGTATAGAGCAGAGTGGAGATCTGGAAATATTCACTGCCTCTATATTTCAAAAGAAGACTGCCCAAAGTAACACAAACTTTACAATGCCTAGCTTCATCCTAATGTGTACAAATCCTTTTTAGTGAATATAATTAAGAAATATTATATCCTTGCACTAAATTATTTTAAACTATTAGGTACCAACATATCAGCTCCTTGCAGTTTTCCCTCAAAACAACTTTACTGATTGTTATTTTAATTAAAAAGGAGATATAATGGCTAATGGTAGCCTCCAGGATATTGATTTGGTGAATAGAGGATCTTGTAGCTGATATCTTTATCTTGATTCGCTGTAATTTCAGTCTCTATCGCTTGTCTATTGAGGTCAGTTTCATCCCAACATAGCCCAGGGATTCATCTACATATTCATTAAACCATATCTCTATATTTTCTGCAAGTACATTTGCAGTTTGCAACATTATTAACAAAATATTTTTGTAACCTCACTGACTGAAAGCATTTAACTGAAATCCTCTGTAATGGATCCAACTGCATCTAAAAAAGTTTGTTGCTGTTTCACCGCATGAACCCTGATGCCTAGCATTTCACTATCAGCATCTTCATCTGACTACTTGCAGCTTTAAATATTCAAAGTTTTTTTTTTTAATAGCTGTGTTTCCAAAACTTCTTCCCACTAGCACCACCATTTTGAAACCACAAGCTTTCATAGCACTGCTCCTTTGTCAGGTGAAGTGACTTTGGACCACATTCTTCTAAATCCTTCCTATTCATATACCAATCCAGATGCCTTTTAAATGTTATAATTACGTCAGCTTCCACCACTTCCTCTGGTGGCTCATTCACCCCCTGCATGAAAACGTTGCCCCTTAGGTCCCTTTTAAATCTTTCCTCTCTCACCTTAAACCTATGCCTTTGGTTATAAACTCCATGCCAGAAAAGACTTTGGCTATTCACTTACATATGTGCCTCATGAGTTATAAACTTCTATAAGGTCATCCCTCAGTCTCTGACAGTCCAGGGAATGCAACCTCTGCCTATAGCTCATAACCCTCCAACCCTGGCAACATCCTTGTAAATCGTTTCCGAACCCTTTCAAGTTTCAGAACATCCTTCCTATAGCAGGGAGAGCAGAATTATTTCTCAGAATGATCTCCAGGAAAAATGTTCAATCCTGCATTTATCATTGAAATGATTAGAGTTGAAGCAGTCATCCACTTCCCTCTTAAGTGAGAGAACTGAAGACAGTATTGTGTGATAGTAATTCTGAACAGGTTGATAAAAGCACTTTTATGGCAAGATAGATGTTTATATGTACAGATTGGATGAACATACAATTCCTGAATCATGTTGGAACAATGTAGCGATTTAACAATGTTTCTATTGTAGTCTTGAGAGCCGCAGCAGCTATTGAATCTAGTTCCTATCACTGGGTCATAAGCAACATTTAGCAGTACTTAGGCAGGGCACTCTTAACCATTGTAAAAGTTGGCATCTTAAATTTCTGTGGAGTACAGTTTGGCTGCTCAGGGATTTGAGACTATGCTGTGATTGTGGGATTCAGCTGTTTTTGTAGTCTTTGGAAAACAATTTCAGGGCTTCTGACGTCATTTTAAATTGGTATTTGCTGTATAGGTATGCTTACACAATTTCAAAGAATTATGCTTTGCATAGCAAAAAATAATTGTTTTAGCAGGAGTGACATTTTGCATTTGACCAACAACGATGTGAAACTTAGAATGCAGTACCTCCCTCCAGTTCTGTAGATTTGCAGGCTTGAAAATATTGCTCCTGACAATTTTCAAGATAGATGCTGAGAGTATTTCAGTAGACATTGTTATTTTTGGCTTCAAATTGTACTATATTACCTGACTGAGTGCAACAGCTGTTAATATTCTTTTTTAAAAAAACTACTCACCTTTTCAATTATCTTAACATATTTCTCAGAATGAACTCCAGGAAAAATGTTCAATCCTGCATTTATCATTGAAACGATTAGAGTTGAAGCAGTCATCCACTTCCCTCTTAAGTGAGAGAGATTGTCTTCCACTGGAACAGGACATAGTTGGCACAGGTCCTGTGGGGTTTTTAAAAAAAAACCAAACTGAAACAGTCACTAGGCACAATCATTAAGGCAATTTCAGCATATGCAAATCCTGGGCTTTTTGACGTTATGTTTGCCAAACAGTGAGCCAGTCAAGCACTGACTCCAAAACAGCGGATATATTTCTCCTCTCCTGTCATTTTCAGTTTTTATTCCAATCAGCAGGTCCAGCAGTATCTACACAGTTAATCAATCTGGGTAGATGAGCCTTCACTAGAACTTCAAGTTGTTAGAAGTGAATAGCTTTTAAATAAGGACAGAGCTGGGAAAAGTGGGCTAGAAAGTGATCTGTGACAGGATAGGAGCAATTACGTCGTGAAACTGATAAGGTATGAGGCAAGCATTAGAAATAAAGATGGGTTGGAGGAGGTGCAAATAGCTGCAGCAGAATCCCAGAGTAGGGAAATGTGGAGAATCTGGCAAAAGAATCATCCCATAGCATAAGAATGTGAACTCTAGCTTGGAGCAACTGCAGCAGTCAGGAAGCAATCAAGATTCCCATCTCATGTACTAATCTGCATCTACTCAGTTCCCAGTGGCATCCATCATCCATCTATTTGTAGCATCTCCTGTCTAAGAGAAAGTAGGAGAGTTGATGGATTGCATATGCTATTTCAAATCTGGCAACTCTTTTGTACCTCATTGCTTAACCTACTAACTTCCTGCAAGGATTTTTGCATTACAACAGTTGGATCATGTTTCTGTGCTATATGACCTTATGAACAGGCCATTCAGCCTATTGTGCCTATGTTGGTTGTTTTATTGCATCTTCCACCAGTGAAATTATTCTGACAGTAACCCAAGTCAAGAGGAAAACAAATGAGGTTGAATATCTTAAGGAATTTCTCCTGATTGCCACTGTAACTCTGACTAAAGATCAATGGCAAGCTCACTCATCTATGTAATTATAGATTGAGGGTCTTCTGAAGTTACGGTGGCTGATTGGGTGAAACTGAGAAAATTTTCAGTACATATGACCAAACCCACCATATTGTGTTGATGGTATGCTCTTAAAGGGATGATCTTGTGCCATTAATGGAGGCACTCAGTTGTACTGTTGACTCTTGTGATGGTCCCTACTGCTGGGTCAGGAAGCCTGAGTTCAAATCCCGCTTGCTCCAAAGGTAGGTAATAACAACTCTGAACAGGTTGATTAGAAAATTTCTATTCTATAAAAGTTCCCACCAATGAAAAGTACATCTTAAAATTTGCAGGCAGGCTTATGATCCAAAATAGGCTGTACAAATTTAATGCATCATGTCTTTTCTAAACGTTAAAAATTATATTCAAATTCAATGAGGCCAGGAAGTAGCAATCAACACTCGAAGGCAAAATACAGCAGATGCTAGAAATTATAAGCAGCAACCTGGACTCTAGCAGATTAAAAAAAAGCAGAGAGGAACTATGAGGGACAAAAATACTAAGAGCTCCTCACTTATGCAAAAACAGAATTAAAATGGCAGATAGCCTTATGTTATCCTGATACAAATCACATAAATGAACTTTCTTCCTCTTTCATAATGATCTATTTTGCATAATGCTGGAAACTGGCATCTTTTCACCCTTTTCTTTTTGTTTCAGGCAGCTGAATGCAGCTTGGAAATGGGTTAACATGCCCAATTCAAATGTAAAGGTAAAACTATACAGGCTGAATTTTCCCATTTACAGTACAAGTGGGATGCTACTCCTGCTCGGATGGAATTTCACATTGGCCCTGAGTCCCAGAACCTCCCTGAGCTGCCTCGTGGATGTGACCTCTGTGTCCACCGCATGGCATGGAGATGTTTTCTCTGCAGGCTCCTGATGCAAACCATCCACTTCTACATCTTTACTCACCAACTGGACATGCCTTCATGTTCTGTTTTACTGCCAGACAGAGGGGTCCCCACTGGAGGGTTGGCTACACTTTCCATCAGAGGCATGGACTGGAGGTTGCTGCATGCAGTCATCCTGTAACTAGGATGGTACATGGAGTCCTGATCTAAACATTTATTTTGCAGTACTTTGGGATCCATGGATTGTGTATGTATTGGTTGTAGACAATTGCACCCCCTTTTTACTTTTGAAAAATCTTTGTTGGGCTTTTTGCTGCATTTCAGCCCCATGCTCCTGATCTTTGGGCATCCAGTGCAAAGGGGTATGGGCGAATCGGAGGAGCTTGTCATGGGTTTGCACCTGGGCTGACCAAGTTGACCATTAACAGGTTCAGACAGTGGGCTGTGGAGGGGGCCAGAGTTGCTGACTCTGTCCCTTTTCTGCAGCTTTGATCATTCCTGGGTACCCTTGGAGAGGGAGCATGAGGTGTCCACCACTACTCTCAAATGTTTCAGAGAAAGGTGGACACAGCAGGGGGTGGAGTGCCTCATCTCCCCTTCCAACACCACCTTGATTTTGCCCCCTTCCTCTATCTTTCTCTTTGCCTAGCTCTCCTTAGCTTTAGTTGTCCACATTGCCCTTGCCAGGCATTGCACGTAATTTGATTAATTGAAAACACAGGCGATTTGTTGGTGGAGATAATAGCTGAAAAGTACCACAGGAGACGTTGGGATAAAAGTCATTCGATTGTGTGTGATAACAACTCCAGAGAAGAAAAAAATAGTTACAAGTGAGATGGTGAGTGAGTTCTGTAGAGTCATTTTCGCATGCAATCTTCTGTTTTTCACCTCATTAATAATGCAACCAAACTTTTGTGCATGTTTCTCAGGGAATCATATGGTGAGGGTAGGGAGGCAGAAACATTTGCCACTGCTGGGACCTTCCTTCTTCCACATCTTGCAGCTTTATTTAAAGACACACCACTTCAGCCACTGCAAACCAGGAACTACTACTCAAATGGTAGTGCTCAGCCTGAAAATGCCTCAGATGAAAGGCAAGCTAGTTCCCTGCTTCCAGGACTGGGATCTGGAGATGCTAGAAGATGGGTTGGTGTAGAGGAGGGCGCTTTCTTTTTCTGGCTGTTTGCCAAAGGAGGCCAAAGCACTATACCCAGTCAACTGCAATAGAAATAGCCATACAATGACGTGTCCACCCCCTGTCTGACTGCTAGATAATTGTTCAGCGCTCCCATTGTCATAAATTGTCAGCCTTTATCTCCAAATGCTAAACCAGAGGCTGGCAGCCTTTAACCAACTTGGTGTACCTTAACAAAGCAATGTGAAGCAGACAGACACTGACACTAAAGTGAGTGAAGTGAAGTAAGTACTAAAGTATGTGAGCACTAAGCAGGCTGAGAACCATATGATGGACATGTTCTTGTCAGCACAATGCATGAGATGAGTGGCTGGCTCTGCACGGGCCCAGGACACTGCAGAGATATTCCAGAGCTAAAATGACTGACTTCCAATAACCACCACTATCTTCCTATGTGCCAAGTATGACACCAACCAGCAGAGAGTTTTCCCCTAACTGCTATTGATTCTAGTTTTGCTAAGGGCCCTTGATACTCAGTCAAATGTTGTTTCCATGGAACCCGTATCGTGTGGAAACAGGCCCTTCAGCCCAACAAGTCCACACCGACCCCCAGAGCATCCCACCGAGACCTATTCCCCAAACCTACCTAATCTACACATCCCTGGACACTATGGGCAATTTAGCATAGCCAATCCACCTAACCAGCACATCTTTGGACTGTGGGAGGAAACCAGAGCACCCGGAGAAAACCCACACAGACACAGGGAGAACATACAAACTCCAAACAGACAGTCGCCCAAGGCTGGTATCGAATCCGGGCGCCTGGCACTGTGAGACAGCAGTGCTAACCACTGAGCCACCGTCCACCCTTGATCTCAAGGGCAGTCACACTTCCCTCACTTCTCGAACTCGACTGTCTTGCCCATGCTTAGAACAAGGCTGTAATGAGGTCAGGAACTGAGTGGCCCTGACGGAACCCAAACTGAGCATCAGTGAACAGGTTATTGCTAAGCCAGTGCTGTTTCATGGCATTGTTGGTGACACCTTCCATCACTTCACCGATGATCAAAAGTAGGGTTGGTAATTGGCTGGGTTGATTGTCCTCCTCTTTGAACACAGGACATACCTAGACAATTTTCCACATTGACGGGTAGATGCGGATGGTATAACTGTACTGGAACAGCTTGGCCAAGGGCATGGCACAATTTGAAGTACAAGTCTTCAGTACTATGGCCAGAATATTGTGAGGGCCTTTGCTGAATCCAGCATCTTCAGCTATTTCAAATTTGACTGAAGACTGGCACCTGTGATGTTGGGGACCTCTGAAAGAAGCTGAGATGGATCATCTACTCCACATTTTTGGGTGAAGACAGCTGGAAGTGTATTCAGAGGCAACATTCAGGACTTCCAATCCAAATCTCACCCAACTGTATACCACTATGCTGTCATCTCTGCTGGGTCCGTCCTACTATTAGGACAAGTGATGTTAATGTCTAGGACATTGTCTGCAAGGTACAGCCCTGTTGTTTGATTAGTCTGTTAGATTGCTCACTCTATTTTGGCTCTAGCCCGAGATGTTAGTTGTCGTTTCCATTACATAAGTTGATGCTAGGTGGTCCAGTTGGTTTCATTCCTTTGAGACCTTTTACCAGTATTGATACAACTGAATGACTTGCTAGGCCACTTCAGAGGGCAGTTAAGATGAAAGCATATTATTGCTGTGGGTCTGACGCTACATGAGTGAACGAAATCTGTCAAAATGATTTGGCCTTCAAGAGGATGGAATGAAGTAATTTTTTTTGTTTAACGACAATAGTTTTATGGTCATGGTTTCATAGTCATGGTTACACTTTCAATTCCAGATTTTTTTCTTGAATTCAAATGCCAATTGCCGTGATGGTATTCAAACCTGGGTTCCCAGAGTATTATCTGGAGCCTCAATTATAAGTCCAGTGACAGTATCACTATGCCATTTACCTCCCTGCAACTTGCAAGTCTGCAATTTGAAATGTTGTCTTAGACAGAAAAAAACAACTGGTTAGTAATTCTGCCAGCTGCAATGAGATTTGTTTCTGTTACTAATGTATGAGATGTGGAAGCATTGCTACTATTTAAATATATGATAGATGCTCTTCAATATTCACTGTTTGTTTTCTCATCTGCAGAAGGCTGCTGCCAATGATTTTACTAAAGGATGACATATGAAGGAAAGAAAACATGGTATCAGTCAGCTGTTATTTATGCACTGATAGTGAATATATTGCAAGTAGCTGTGTAATACCCATAGTTAACCATGTGCTATTTAAAATTTATGCATTCAAATATTAATGCTACAATTGAGCTCAATGTGTGCATATGCTTACAATAAATAATATTGAGCTAGGCTACATTTTCATGTTGTGGATTTTGTTAAAATAATTTTTTAACTACAAATTATCATGTATATTGTTCGAAAAAGCACAACTCCCTTAGTTCCTTAAAATTAGTTTGTGACTGTTCGGGTGTGGCTGACTTCCTCAATTCACTGAGATTGTTATTCAAGAATAAGTAGTGAGAAGTTCTGAAAAGAGATTTGACAAGGAGAAATGGAGAAAGATGAATCAAATTGGGTTAAAAGTAGGTTATATGAGAAGAGTAGGTGGTCCTGGACATATTGTGAAGAACATGTAATTTTTTTAAAAGGTGTGCATTTCTTAAATTCGGAGAAGACTTTCAGATGAGTGTCATTTAAATTGTAGGATTTCTTTTCGCAGAAAACGTCTTTCCACAAACACAACCATACTTTCAGGGTAAAGTGTACCATCACAATCTACTGATAAAACATCACATTTCTGTAACAGCACTTTTTACAATGACTTTTAATTGAAACCTAATTAAAAGGATTTGCATTGCATAAAACTGGAAGACAAAAATATTTCAGTGATGGAAAAGTTTCAAAAATATTAATAGGTAAAGGAGAAATGGTTCTGGAGATGGGTTTCATTTTATATGTAATGAAGTATGAAACATTGAATGGTAATATCAATAGGGATCAACTTACAGACTCTTACAGATAAACCAAAAATAAATTGCACCTTTCACATGTATTAAGTATTCCAGCTGTAATCTATGCCTGTTCAAGAACTGAAACTGTTCTATATCCTGTCAAAAATCAACCTCCTCCTCACTGATAACCCATCATTAACCCAGCCCCCCCATTATGGAAAAGGAAAATTCAAGCACTATTCCCAAACACTACTGTCAGTTTGACATAATGCCTTTAAAAGTCACCACCCCACACAGAAAAAGTACTTCAACTATTTGTACATTAATTCCCTTAAGTCTTGCATGCTGATATACATATTTCAAGCTAGTTCTTGTTACAATTTTTCAGTCATATTTCTACCATCAGTAATCCTGCTGTGTCCATTTTATTGTGATATTTGTTGATTTGCTGCTGTATTACTTTACTTCAACCAACAAGCCGGAACTATATAAATCAAAAACAGAATGCTGCTGGAAATATATCATTGAGTAATTTCTATAGCTATGCAAGTTATTAAAATGAGTAATGCAGATTAGTAAAGCTATTTTAAAAGATACAGATTATCAAGGTTTAAATTGTAGAGTGTTAGAAATGAAAAGCAGGGAGCTTAGAACATTGAACATTGAACATTGAACATAGAACATAGAACGGTACAGCACAGTATAGGCCCTTTGGCCCACGACGTTGTGCCAAACTTTTACCCTTATCCTAACGTCTATCTAACCTCCACCCCTACCTTATACTATCATCCCTATGCCTATCTAATAGTCACTTAAATGCCCCTAATGAGGCCGACTCTACTGACCTCTCCGGCAATACATTCCATGCCCTTACCACTCTCTGAGTAAAGAACCTACCTCTAACATCTCCCCTATATCTACCTCCACTCACTTTAAAACTATGCCCCCATGTAATAGCTACCTCCACCCTAGGAAAAAATCTCTAGCTGTCCACTCTATCTATACCTCTGATCATTGATCCAGCTTATGCTAAAGTTGTATAGAATTTTGTTCTTACCACACTTAGAATAAACAGTACTGGTGTCAATATTACAATAAGGATACAAAGGCACTGAGGGTGCAAAATATATTTACAAGGAAAATAACAAATATCAGATCTAAAAATATATCAAGAAAGATAGAACATCTTGAAGCTCTTTTCTCTAAGAAAGGAAGGAAGGCCTGATAGAGGTCTGTAAAATTATGTAGGGTTTGACATAGTACAAATAAAAAAGATATTTCCACTTGTGCAGAGAAGTTAGTAATCATAAATATAAGATGAATATTAATAAACCCAACAGAAAGTTTAGGAGAACCTGAAGAATAGTTAGGAGATGGAACTCATTACCACAGTGAGAATAAAGGAAGCATACATGAATTTAAGATCAAGCTAGATAAGCAATCTGTATGATAAATAATGTTTAGCTTCTTTTCTTTTGGAGAACTATGAATGCTCCTCCTGGGCCTACAAAAATAAAAATGTCTCCTGATCTTATCAGACCATTTCCCCAATCCACTGGAAGATTGGGCTATTAAACAATTTAGTGGAGTAGCAAACAGATATTATTACATCACTCAACTGGTTAGTTGCCTCAGAGCTACTGGTTTCACACTGTAGCATGCAGCTGACAGCCAGGGCCCGCAATGACTTGACCTTCACAATAGTCAAAATGAGTGGTAACAGCAGTGTACACCAACCACTTACTGTCCTGATGTGTGTCAAAAATTTAGAATTGTCCACTGGGAAGCAACAGAGACACACTTCATTCACAATCTCAAATTGATAAATCTTCATGTTCCTCTGACAGAGTTTTACAAACCCCAGGTTCTGCAACCCTCTGCTACGATGTGCATTTATGCTACAAAATGTTAAGAGTGGACAAAGCCCAAAACTGCTCACATTGTTGTACAATGCAATCAAATGCTTCACTAACGTAATTAAACATCAATCTACTGGTGTATTCCATTAATATTTGTAGCTATGAAAGTATTACAAAATTAAACAACACTGTGGCAAAGGAATATAATGTTAAGAGTGTTTCGTGATAAGCTTATAGTAACTTAGACGTTAGCTGTGCTAAGTAACGGAGAGTCATGATTGAAGCTGTTCAAAGGTCAGCCGCAGTAAGGCTTTAAAATTACTTACTCTAACGATGAATTGCCCAACCTGGTGTGTTCTTAAAGACAATCAGGCAACCTATATAGTCATTTTTCTTGAAACAATAAGCACGGTTTACCAAATATAGTGAATGCAATACCACAACTTCTGAACTTTGAGGTTGTTGGCTTCGTACTGAAAAATAGCTCTTATTTAAATTGCAGCATAATCATAAAATGTACCTTCATTCGAATTTCCACTTTGGTAAAAGCAGCAAGAACAGTTAAAATAGCTTCATTTTCTGCCCCAGGTTTAAGTACCCAGGATTGGAAAGGCATATTGACATGATATCTCTGTGTCAGAGTGAAAATATTGAATGTGTCCATCTTAAAGGACAATATCTGTTCCCCTGGCTCAAATGTGATGCTGTGAATGCCATCTGTCCTCCAGTGTTTACCTAAAATGAAAAATAAATATATTACTCTGGGTTTGAACCTTCTTGTTACGGTGAAGTCACACCACCAGAGATGAAAGTGGAGCTGACCCTCTTTGATTGAAGATAGGTTTCAGATGGTATATTGCTGGCAACAGCCAATTAAACCACTACCCCAAGAACTGCCACCCAATCACCAGGTCAAGAGTGCCACCACTAACAGTGGCCATTGCTGAGACTGCACCTCCAGGAAAAGAATATGTCAATGGCAGAACTCAAGTCAGGAGAGTTGGGTTGGGGGGACACACCCTGGGAAACCATTTGGGGGTGGAGGAGGTGATTGTGATAAAGGCGGAACCTCTATCAATGGAGCTCACTGAGAAGCATGCAGCGGTTACCTATCTTTGCACAGTGTGGCAAACACTTAAATGTCCTCAAGGTGGGTGGTCATACTGCCCCAATTCCTATCATTGGCGCTATGATATAGTGGTGGGGAGATCTTGTACTCCCCACCTGATGGCTTCCCATGCTCTTTAGCCAGCATTCCCATTTCCCAGTCCAGCTCCAAAAGGCTGGGAATAATCACCTATTGTATTCATATGGAAAAGTGGCAAAGGAATCTCTGGTTATGGATTGCACCAGGGTGGCAAGCAGGAATTGTGGGAGGCAGGGATCGATTCTGCGTGAATGTTTGACAATGGACATGAGGTGCTGGGTGGCTTAATAAAAAATTGTAGTAATGAAGAAAGAATTACACAATGCTGACATACTGCATCCCCTCCCACCAAAAAACTGAAAAGATCTAATTGAAAAATGTTTTCTGGAAACATTGAACTCTCCGAGGGACAATTCAATGAGTACATAGCTTCACTCCAATAATATGACTACATTATGCAGATCAGGAATTAGTCCTGACCACAGCAAAGAAAATTGAGACTCTCTCCTCCAGGAAGGCCCACTCCAATTCACTCTGCTGGCAGGTTTGGATCTGACTCTAGATTTTACATTGCTTGGTGCATGGTATGATTTTTTTAAAAACTGATTTTTTTTAAAATTGTTCACCAAGTGAGTTTGATACCTCTTTGATCCCATCGAGCAGGTTTAGGCTGTTCAAAGAACAATGCTTTTGAAGGGAGTTTGAGTGTGATTCCTGCAGGTGGTGCATGACGGTTTTCACCTTCCTTTTCATCTGGGGTGGGACTGTCTTCCTTGGTTGACTCTGGTGGATAGGGAACAGATTCCAATCCTGTATCCTTCAACTAAAATGAATGTAACATGTTTATTCATTAGTAATAATGTTTATACTATTTGTAGCGTGCTTTTTAATATGAAACATTAAAGTACTAGAACTCAGTTGATGTATTATTATTCGGATCTTTTATACAATTATAACTGGAGGGCTGAAGTTTCCATGTGGTTTTCTGCTCACATTAGTGTAATCTGGGCAAAATCAATATTAAAAAAAATCAAGAAATTTGAAACCTAAGTGAATTATGCCCATAACCACTCAAGCTTTTGCAATCTTTGATGCGGTTCAAAGAACATTTAGCCTGAAACAGTGACCCAAAAAAATGACCACACTGTCAGATCAGTGTGGTAAACTTCCACCCATTCAGAAGGTGTGGAAAGGGACTAGTTAATCATGTTGCACCTAGAATTTCAGACACACAAACACCTGTGGCTCAACATTAACCCAGTGTTAATCAGCTGTAGCTGTAGTGACCAACAATCAATTGAAAGCTTGCTCAGGTCTGTCTCTCAAACTGAAGTTGCAATTACTTTAGATTACCATAATTTAGTTTAAATGAACTTAAATTCAGTAAACAGATCTATCCTTGGTATGACGTTCAGCTGTACTTCCACAGCTTCCTGGCTAAAGTTCATGAGCTGGAATGGCTCAGATGAAGCAAAGATCTGGTATGCGCATAAAATAATATTTTTTACAGAATGCTTTAAAAACAGATTGTCATATGACATATCATGTTTATCAAAAATACACAAACTTTAATTGTTTATGTGGTAAATGTTACGATGTTTCTTTATTACTGTTTTGTTTTTGTTGACAGCTAGGGTTTGGTTAATTGTCAAATGGGGCAGCCCAGTGGCTCAGTGGTTAGCACTGCAACCTCATAATGCCAGGGACCCAGGTTCAATTCCACCCTTGGGTGACTGTCTGTGTGGAGGTTGCACAGTCTCCCTGTGTCAGTGTGGGTTTCCTCTGGGTGCTCTGGTTTCCTCCCACACTCCAAAGATGTGCAGGGTAGCTGGATTGGCCATGCTAAATTGCTCATAGTGCCCAAGGATGTTTAGGTTAGATAAGGGAAATGCAGGGGTGGGGGAATGGGTCTGGATGGGATGCTGTTCAGAGGGGTGGTGTGGACTTGTTTGCTGTATGGCCTGTTTCTACAATGATTTCTAAGTGTTAAAATGAGGTTTTTTGAAAAATAGTTTGAGAAACACAGGCTTGGACTATCTGTTCAATTTTCTGAATTGAATGTCTGAAACTACGCAGCTCCAATCCGCTGATATATCCTCTTTGTGAGCAGAGCTGAATGCTGGGAAAAGCTGAGCTTACTATCAAGCATAGCAAAAATCAGAAACATTCTTTATTTAATGTATTTACAATTTCACTACACATGATACATCAAGATGATAAGTTCTCTCCTTCTCACCCCTGCCACTTCATTTCAAAATAAAACTATTTCTACTAGGTATCACAAAGGTAGATGTAACTACTGAGTACTCACCATGGACATGGATGAGAACCCGGAAGTACTACTAACTTATAATTTCAAATGCATTCATTAACAATGGCAGCTGATACAGTCTAAAATGACTGCTCATGTAAACAAAGTAGCTTTTGAGAGAGAGACAGGCCCATGGAATGTCACACCTATAGATGTGAAGGAAACCTCAAACAATAACTCTTCAAAGGTGGCAGAGGACAATCAAAACAGACTGGACTAAGACCTCTTGGGACTACAAAAGTAATGAGATGCTGACCCCTGTGTATTATGTCCCTAACTATGGACAGACACATTTTGTGTTTATCCTTTGAAGGGTACAGAAGGACAGGGCATAAAATGCCACTTTCAACTCTATTTGTGAGTTAATGGGACTGAACCTACTCATGTATGCCAGGAAGCTAAAGTACTCATCTGTATTAGCCTGGGTTTGAGTATCAGCATGCTGTAAAGGTCACTGTTAATGAATTATACCATTGTCATCCCTGTGTTGTAGGTAGATTCTCTCACTGAGTGCTAGCAGCCTCCGATTTAGTAATCCAGACAAAAGAAAAAGGATAACAAAAGGAATTTCTCACCCTGAATTCTGGAATTCAGTCATAGTTTAAAGAAATCAAACAACAGAATCTCAGCCAACCTGAAAAACTAAGAATCTTGAAATTAAGTGCTCAATTACCAATGCCAACGCTGTCAAAATCTCCACTATATTGACCAAAATGTTTAAACATCCACTCTTCACAAGCATTTCAGAGTCTGATCTGTACATTTTTTTTTAAACTCTCATCTTTTTAGGCCCACCTGCAATTTCTAATCCATGTGTTTTGCATTACTAATTATTATTGCATGTGAAAAGTAATGAACTAATTCTCTTTTTAACTCAGGAAAGCCTTGTTAAATTGACTCCTTTTAAAACACAAGTGCTTTTGAGTCAAGAACAACAAATTGGGGAACCTCATCCTGGATCTGGGCACAACAGCTTGCTGCATCTCTTGAAATAAAATCATTGTTTAAACAACATTTGGATGTTGTAATATAAAATTAGAGGTTTACCTGGACAATTCTCCACCCTTTAACAAACTTGGGCTGAGGTGGCAACTTCAGTATGTCAAAATAATATACTCCTCCCACTGGTGTGTACTGATTAAAGTCAACAATACTCGTATCGATTGCCTCAAATGATGTGTTTTCTAGATGGACAAAAATGTGAAATAAGTTGCAACAGACAACAGAATTCCTTTATCAGGCATTGCAAAAATATCATGTGGAAGGCTTAGTTTTGTCCCTTCTGAGCAAAGTGACTTTCTGATTCAAACCCAGCAAAGGTATCCATATGATGTAAATGTAAATAATTATTTTAATATTTCTCCTTGGGATATAGATGATTGCTGGCAATTCCTCAATTATTGCACATTTATAATTGCCATAACAACTCCGTGACTTAATAGGCTACCTCAAAGCACATTAAGAGTTAGCAACATAATGTAGGACTAGGGTCATGTCTGAGCAGATTGTGTGAGTAGAGGAGACAATATTCCCTCCCTAAAGTCATTAGTGATCCAGTAGTACTGCTATGACAACCCAGCAGCTTTCATTCATATTTCTCCCATTTTATCAGCCCAAAGGAACCAAAACTAATCAAATTCAATTTACAATTTGCTATGACGCTATTTGAACTGATGCCTCTAGGCTGCTAGTCTAACAGCATAACCCCGTTGATTGAAATAGCTCTCCATGAAGATTAACAATGTATCAATTTGCCACACACTAAGCCTATTAGGAAAATAAAGCAGAGTTGAAATAAAAACAGAAATTGCTGAAGGAATTCAGCAAGACTGGCAACATTTGTGGGGAGAGAAACTGAGTTAATGTTTTGATGCCAGATACTCTTCTTTGGAATAGAGACTTTTAAAAAGGGTTTTTAAAGTATTGCTTAATCCCAGGGAGTATTAAAATGCTTGAAAGTAAGAATTTTCAAAAAATGAACTATCTAATTCAATTGGAAGTTACTCCAGCAAAACCTATAATCACTCCAATCCTGATCATTCACCTTGTTATGCAACCCTTCCCAGCTCCCTCAAGTTTAGATGGCACTCAGTCGGCTGTAAAGTGCACACGACTGTTTAGCCGGCTTCATCAGTTCTAGCTAGACATCATAAAGTACATCAAGATTTCATTCTCCTCAGCTCAAACTACCCATTACCACAGGATCATCCGCCACCAACCAGTTCCATAAGTCTCAGCAGCAACCCTAAACTGCAGCTGATGATATGCCTCCAGCAAAATTGCCAGAGATGAAAATTGCCTGATGTCAAACTCCATGAGATTTCTCCTACTTCTATATTCAAGCTTGATCCAGAAAGACCTAGAAGATTCCATCACAAATACAGAGGTGCCAAATCTCTTGCTGAATTGTCATGACTTTCCATCTCCTATCTTCCTTTAAGATCCTCCCTAAAGTACTCCTTTGACTTAGACATTGAAATTCCCTTCTTCAGGTTGGCAAGAAAATGCTTTGGTATTCTTCTTTTCAATTTAAAGATGCCAAGTGAATTAGTAAGACAAGTTATTACTAGTGCTGGATGAAGTGTTTTGCTCAGATCTGATAACAGTTGCAGAATCTGATGTGCCATCAGAATCTGGACTACCAGTTTTTATTTGCACACAGATGATGACATTTAACTCAAATAAGTAGTTGTGCATCCTCAGTGTTGTATTGGTAATGATTCTGTTATTGCCATTTACAGCTCCCCTAGACTTGTCTTTTGAATCATTACTTGTCCTACTACTGCCTTACAGAATCATACTTTCAGTCATTTAAATCACTCCTACCAATTACCTTACCATGGGCCTTCTTTTAGTTTCCCCTTTCACCCTCTTCAACCCCACTGCCTTTCCCTGTCACTGCACTTATTTAAAACGTAATTTGTCTCTTTACCATAGAAACAAACCATCCAGAAATCAATAAAATGGTGCCATTGTAGTTACCTGAACAGATGACCATCTGTTCACATTTTAAAATGCTCAGCAGATGAACATTCAAGCACGCTAGGCACGTGTTCAGGTACTCCAAAGGCTCAATAGATGTCTGACCTTAAATCAATATAAAATTATCAAAGCACAGGGTCCAGATGATACACTAATACCTAATTCTCAATACTTTTGAATACAGACGAGAACTTTATCCACTTTAGAAAGTATTCTAACATATCTGAACATAATTCAGGTGAATGATGATTATTTGCCTTTAGGAACAGAGACATCCCTATCATATAGTATCTAATTGTAGCATATAAAGTTGAGAACACTTTCAAAAGGTCCTTGACTCCATAACAGGGCTCCCCCTCCAGATTCAGAAGCTCACTGACTTCATAGAATCATTGAATCCCTACAGTGCAGATTGAGGCCATTCAGCCCATCTAGCCTACACCGATTCTCCAAAGAGCATCCCACCCAGACCTATACACCCCTACCCTACGTTTATCATGGCTAATCCACCTAGCTTACACATATTTGGACTCTGGGAGGAAACCAGAGCACCTGGAGGAAACCCACATATACACAGGGAAAATGTGCAAACTCCACCCAAACAGTCACCCGAGTCCCTGGCACCATGAGGCAGCGATACTAACCAGTGTGTCACCATACCACCTGAAAACGTACAGTGCAGAAACTGGCCCTGTCAGCTTAACTGCTCAATGTCAGTATTTGACCTCCACTTGGCCCACCTCACAACTTAGGTCATCTCTCCCTCTCAGCATTACCTTCTACCCCTTTGTCCCTCACCTCAAAGGGCTAAAAATGTCAATGAAATGTCCTTGACCAGTAGGCTTAAGGAGGGTACTGTGGGAGGCAAGCAGTTAAATAGCTGGGGCCTTAACAGATATCTTTGCATCCTCTTTTGCCTCAGGTGAGGTTCCAGAGGACTGGAGGAATGGCCAATGTTGTTCCTTTGTTTAAGAAGGATAACAGAGATAATCCAGGTTATGACAGGGCAGTGAGTCTGATATCAGTGATGGGAAGATGTTGGAGGAGATACTGAGAGACAGGATTTATTCACATTTGGAAGCAAATGGACTTGTTTGTGAGAGGCAGCATGGATTTGTGTGGGGAACATCATGTCACACCAACTTGATTGAGTTTTCTGAGGAGGTGACAAGAATGATTGATGAGGGAAGGGCAGTGGATGTTGTCCACATGGACTTTAGTAAGGCATTTGATAAGGTATCTCATAGCAGACTAATACAAAAGGTACAGTCTGATGGGATCCGGTGTGATCTGGCTAGATAGATACAAAACTGGCTTTGTTACAAGACAAAGAGTAACAGTGGAAGGCTGCTTTTTGGAATGGAGATCAGTAACTAGTTCCGCAGGGATCAGTGCTGGGACGTTTGTTGGTTGTAATATACATAAATGATCTGGAGGAAAATGTAGCTGGTCTGATTATTAAGTTTGCAGATGGCACAATTGGCAGAGATGCAGATAGTGAGAAGGATTGTCAAAGGATACAGTGGGATATAGATGGATTAGAGATTTGGGTAGAGAAATGGCAGATGGACAAATGCAAGGTGATGCATTTTGGAAGATCAAATTCAGGTGCAAATTATACAGCTGAATGACAGTTGACACTAAGCTGGGTGGCAGTGTATGCTGCAAGGAGGATGCTAAGAGGTTGCAGAGTGACTTGGACAGACTGGCTGAACGGGCAAATACTTGGCAAATGCAATGTAATGTGGATAAATATAAGGTTATCCACTTTGGTCGCAAAAGCAGAAAGGCAGATTGTTATTTGAATGGTGGCAGTTTAGGAAAAGGTGAAGTGCAACAAGACACGGGTGTCATGGTGGAACAGTTGCTGAAGGTTGGCATGCAGATGCAGCGAGCAGTGAAGAAAGCTAATGGCATGCTGGTCTTCATAGCGAGGGGATTTGAGTATCGGAGTAAGAATGTCTTGCTACAGTTATACGGGGCCTTGGTGAGGGCACACCTTGAGTATTGTGTGCAGTTTTGATCTGCTAGTCTGAGGAAGGACATTCTCGCTATTGAAGGTGTCCAGTGAAGGTTCACCAGACTGATTCCCAGGATTGCAGTTCTGGATTATGAGGAAAGACTGGATCAACTGGACTTGTATTCACTGGAATTTAGAAGAATGAGGATGGTATCTCATAGAAACATATAAAATCCTGATGAGAGTGGACAGGCTAGATGCAGGAAGAATGTTAACGATGTTGGGGACGTCCAGAACTAGGAGTCACAGTCTAACAATAAGGGATCAGCTATTCAAGGCTGAGATGAGGAAGAATTTCTTCACTCGGAGAGTTGTGAACCTGTGGAATTCTCCCCCACAGGAAGCTTTGGGGCCAATTCATTAGATATATTCAAGAGGGAGCTGGACGTGGCCCTTGCAGCTAAAGGGATCAAGGGGTATGGGGAGAAGGCGAGAATGGGATACTGAGATTGCATGATCAGACATAATCATATTGAATGGTATTGCAGGCTCAAAGGACCAAATGGCTTACTCCTGCACCTAATTTCTTCTCTAAAGGCATAGCATAAACTTAGGACTGTCTCCCCAAAGAAGCTACGAAGGATGGTTTCAATAAAAAACTGATAAAACAGAAACTGATCAATTTTATTTGTTAGGCCAGGGTGAGAGAACGAAAATGGATAATTAAGCTACAGATCAAGCTAACTGAATGGAGGAACAGGCTCAATGGGCTCATCCTGCTCCTAAGTTTCGAGTCTGTAGGCAAGCACAAGAAAGAATAAGTGACATTATCACTGGACTAGCAATCCAAAATCCCAGACTAATGTTCTGAAGACATGAGTTCGAATTTCACCATGGCCAAAAAGGAAATATACAATCAATAAATATCTTGAACAAAGGACTAAACTAATAGAACTCAAAGAACAGCACAGCACAGGAACAGGGCTTTCGGTCCACAATGTCTGTGCTGACCATACTGACAATTCTAAACTAATCCCATCTGCCGACACATGGTCCGTATCCCTCTATTGCCTGTCTGATCTGCTGCGGTTTCTAGCACTTCCTATTTAATATTTCAGATTTCCCACATCCATGGTATTTTGCTTTTTGTATCCTTGGTACTTTATTGAATACTAGGTTATCAGTTTCATAGTCTGATGTAGTTAGATTTCAAAAGGTATCTGACTTTTGGTCACAATTCTCTGCCAACTTCACCCACTGTGACTTGATATGACACTTGTCATTCAGTTCTATAAGTCAATTGTTGGACACTGCCTTCTTGTCTCACCAGCAAATTTGATTCTACCTTGTACATCAAACAATTAATTCGCCGACTTACTGTCGCCAATGCCATGGCCAAACTGAATAGCATATTATGAAATGCCTTGCATAAAACAAACCTGACTGCCCCGGCCAACCTATTGTCTCTGCCTGCTCCTGCCCCACTGAACTTATCTCCGCTTACCTTGACACTGCTTTCTCCCCCCTGGTCCAGGAACTCCCCACCTATGTCTGGGACACCACCCACACCCTTCACCTCCTCCAAGGCTTCCACTTCCCTGGCCCCCAACACCTCATCTTCACTATAGACATCCAATCCCTATACACTTGCATTCCCCACGCAGATGGCCTAAAAGCCCTTTGCTTCTTCCTCTCCCGCAGGCCCAATCAGTCTCTCTCCACCAACACCCTCATCCGCTTAACTGAACTTGTCCTTACCCTTACCAACTTCTCCTTTAAGTCCTCCCACTTCCTACAAACTAAGGAGATGGCCATGGGCACCTGCATGGGCCCAAGCTATGCTTGCCTCTTCACAGGATACGTGGAACAGTCCCTCTTCCACTGCTACACTGGCACTATCCCCCAGCTCCTCCTCCGCTACATCGATGACTGTATCGACGCTGCCTCGTACTCCCACGAGGAGCTTGAACAGTCCATCAACTTTACTTTTCACCCCAACCTCAACTTCACCTGGGCCATCTCCGACACCTCCCTCCCCTTCCAGGATCTCTCTGTCTCCATCTCTGGTGACCGCCTCGAAACTGACATCTATTTCAAGCTCACCGACTCCCACAGCTACCTAGACTACACCTCCTCTCACCCACCTTCCTGCAAGAATGTGATCCCCTACTACCAATTCCTCTGCCTCCGCCACGTGTGCTCCCAAGATGGGGCGTTCCACTCCCAAACATCCCAGATATCCTCTTATTTCAAGGACCGTAACTTACTCCCTCCGGTGATCGAAAATGCCCTCAACCTCATCTCCTGCGTTTCCCACACCTCTGCTGTCACATCCTCTCCCCCCAACAAAAATAAAGACAGAATCCCCTTTGTCCTCAAATATCATCCCACCAACCTCCGCATCCAGCATATCATCCTCCACCACCTAAATTCCGAACCCACAACCAAAGAGATATTTCCCTCCCCACCCCTATCCGCCTTTCATAGGGACCACTCTCTCCATGACTCCCTCGTCCGCTTTACACTCCGCACTAACCCACCGTCTCCATCACCTTTCCCTGCAACTGCAGGAAGTGCTACAAGAAAAGGGAAGAAGGGTCCTGACCCAAAACGTCAACTTTGCTGCTCCTCTGATGCTGCCTGGCCTGCTGTGTTCCTCCAGCTCCACACTTCGTTATCTCTGACTCTAGCATCGGCGGTTCTTGCTATCTCTGCCTTGCATAAGTAACAATTTTTGCTGTTCACAGATTTCAGAACCTCATGCCAACATTTCTCATTATAAATTGCTGTATTATTATCTCCCATTCAATTTTGTTATGTAAAGTGTCCCAGCTGTTATATGCACTAGTTGCCATTAGGTGGCTGCACGCAACAAGTCTTTGTTCTCTTCCAATTCCATAACTATCCAGCTTATTAAAAAAATGCAGGTTTACCAATTGACACTATAAGATAGTGAATTAACTCTGGCACTGCAACAGTAAATCAGAGAATGTAGTTGCTCTCTCTTATATTGGATTCAGGTTGCTGTCAAACAGTCCTTGCCCCCTCTTCTGCTTCCATCACTTTCAGTCCTGTTCCTTGCATCCTAACATATATTTTTGAGTCAGTATCATCCTACTGTTTTCTGTCTTCATCTTGTTTTGCAGTGACAGGGAGTGTGAATGGAAGAAGGGGAAAGGAGCTACTGAGGGCTACAGGCTGTGTTTTCTGATGGAGGTTGCAAGAGGAGAATAATGAATGAAGGGAACAATCTACCTCATCAAGGGGTTTCATTTCATTAGAGTCATACATAGAGTCATAGAGATGTACAGCAATGGAAACAGACCCTTCGGACCAACTCATCCATGCCAACCAGATATCCTATATTACTCTAATCCCATTTGCCAGCATTTGGCCTATATCCCTCCAAAATCTTCCTATTCATGTACCCATCCAGATGCCTTTTAAATATTGTAATCGTACCAGCCTCCACCACTCCCTCTGGCAGCTCATTCCATTCATGTACCACCGTCTGTGTGAAAACGTTGCCCCTTAGGTCCCTTTTAAATCTTTCCCCTCTCTCCTTAAACCTATGCCTTCTAGTTCTGGACTTCCCCACCCCAGGGAAAAGATCTTGGCTATTCACCCTATCCATGCCCCTCATGATTTTATAAACCTCTACAAGGTCACCCTTCAGTCTCCGATGCTCCAGGGAAAATAGCCCCAGCCTATTCAGCCTTTCCCTATAGCTCAAACCCTCCAACCCTGGCAACATCCTTGTAAATCTTTTCTGAACCCTTTCAAGTTTCACAACATCCTTGCTTTAGCAGGGAGACCAGAAATGCACACAGTATTCCAAAAGTGGCCTAACCAATGTCCTGTACAGCCGCAACATGTCCTCCCAACTCCTATACTCAATGCACTGACCAATAAAGGCAAGCATACCAAACACCTTCTTTACTGTCCTATCTACCTGCAACTGCACTTTCAAGGAACTATGAACCTGCACTCCAAGGTCTCTTTGTTCAGCAGCACTCCACAGGACCTTACCATGATGTGGACAAGTCCTGCCCTGATTTGCCTTTCCAAAACGCAGCACCTCACAATTATCTAAACTAAACTCCATCTGCCACTCCTAGGCCCATTGACCCACCTGATCAAGATCCCATTGTACACTGAGGTAAATTTCTTCACTGTCCACTACACCCCCAATTTTGGTGTCATCTGCAAACTTACTAACCATGCTTCCTACGTTCACATTGAAATTGTTTATATTAAAAGGAATATTAATAATTATGTAAATAAATCTAATTATATTAAATTTACACAGTCATTGGTTAATATATCTGAATTTCTTGACTGATAACCGAGATAATTAACTAAGATGAGGCACTGGCACCGTGGTAATTTCACTAGTTTAGCAATCTAGCACCAAGGCTATTGGAAGACGTGGGTTCAAATTCCACTATGGCAGATGGTGAAATTTGAATTTGATAGAAATATCAAAATTGGAATTAAAAGCAAGCCTAAGGATGGTCACTGTCCTATTGTTATTAAGAAAAAATCTGATTCACTAATATCCTTCAGGGAAAGAAAACTGCTGTTCTTACCTGGTCTGGCCTACAGTGACTCCAGAACCACAGTAATATGATTGATGCTTAACTGTTCTCTGGGCAATTAAGGATGGGCAATAAATGTTGGTCTGGGCAGCAACACACACATCCCATGAAACAATTTTAAAAGAACATACAATGGGAAGTTTCCATTCCCATACTCTGTATTTGGAAGTAAATTAACATCCACACTTTGCTACAAAGCCAAAACTCATAACTAACAACAAATACTTTCATTCCAGCTTCATTTCTTTGTTATCACGTACACCAAAAAACTACAGATTTTTGTCATTGTATTACTGTATCACAGTGAAATCACAAATTCTAGCAAGAATTGCTATGTTGGGCGTTGTCAATATTTTCATCTGGGCTTCACTGAGGTGCCTTACTGTTTTTGTGGCTATATCTGCAGTTCATTTACAAAACTGCCCTTTGATTTTCCAGTGGTCAGAGCTTATTATCAGATATGGAGATAGCAAAAACTGGAGATGCTGGAGTCAGAGTCAACACAGTGTGGAGCTTAAGGAACACAGCAGGTCAGACAGGATCAGAGGAGCAGAAAAGTCAACATTTCAGGTCAGGACCCTTCTTCATAACTGGAGAGGGGGAAGGGAGCTCTGAAATAAATGGGGGGTGATTGGAGCTGGGGGAAGGTAGGTGGGATGGTGATAGGTGGATGTAGATAGGGGTTCTGGAGATTGATCAGTGCGAAGGGTGGGGCAGATAGGTGGGCGAGAAGATAGACAAGTTGTGTCAGGTCAAGGAGGCGAGAAGGAGGATGGGTGGGGCTGGGGAAAGGTAGGCAGGGTGGTGATAGGTGGATGCAGGTAAGGGGTAGTGGGGATTGGACATTGGGAAGGGTGGGGCAGATAGGTGGGGGAGAATTTGGACAGGTTGTATCAGGTCAAGGAGGGAGGTTTGGACGTGGGATGAGGCCGGGGGTGGGGAGATTTTAAAACTGGTGAAATCTATATCTGAGCTAAGCCTGCTTCCTCATAGGATAGTGGAACTGTCTCTTTTCTGCTGTTACACCGGCACCATCCTTCACCTCTTTCTCTGTCATATTGATGACTGTATCGGTGCTGCCTCGTGCTCCCATGAGGAGCTTGAACAGTTCATCAACTTTACTAACACCTTTCACCCCCAACCTCAAATTCACCTGGATCAACTCCGATGCCTCCCTCGAATTCCTGGACCTTTCTTTCTCCATCTCTGGTGACCACCTCAACACTGACATCAATTTCAAAACCACCAACGCCCATAGCTACCTGGACTACACCTCCCCTCACCCACCCTCCTGCAAGAATGCGATCCCCTACGCTCAACTCCTCTGCTCTGCCACATCTGCTCCCAAGGTGGAGCGCTCCACTCCCAGATATCCCAGATGTCCTCCTATTTCAAGGACTGCAACTTGCCCCCTTCGGTGATCAAAAATGCCCTCAAACACATCCCTTGCATTTCCCACACCTCTGCTCTCAAGCCCCCTCTCCCCAAACAAGAGTAAAGACAGCATCCCCCTGGTCCTCACATACCAGCCCACCAACCTCTGCATCCAGTGTATCATCCTCCGCCATTTCTGCCACCTACAATCTGACCTCACGACCAAAAAGATATTTCCCTCCCCACCCCTATCTGCCTTTCGTAGGGACTGCTCACTCTGCGATTCCCTCATCTGCTCCACACTCCCCACTAACCCCACCATACTTGGCACCTTTCCCTGCAACCATAGGAAGTGCTACACCTGCTCCTACATCACCCCCTCACCTCCATTTAAGGCCCAAAGCAAACTTTCCCTATCCAGCAGGGGTTGATCTGTACATCCTCCAACCTGATCTACTGTATCCGTTGCTCCTGATGTGGCCTCCTCTACATCAGTGAGACCAAGTGCAGACTCGGGGACTGTTTCGTGGAGCATCTGCGCTCTGTGAACAATAATTGACAGCACCTTCCAGTCGCTAACCATTAACTCCCTCCCACTCCCTTGATGACATGTCCATCCTGGGCCACCTCCAGTGTCACAATGACGCCACACGCAAACTGGACGGGCAGCACCTCATATTCCACCTCGGGAGCCTACAGCCCGGTGGCCTGAACATAGAATTCACCATTTTTAAAATCTCCCCACCCCCAGCCTCATCCCACGTCCAAACCTATCACCACCCCACCTGCTTTTCCCCAGCCCCACCCATCCTCCCTCTTGCTTCCTTGACCTGACACAACCTGTCCATCTTCTCTCCCACCTATCTGCCCTACCCTTTCCACTGACTAATCCCCACCACGCTCTACCTGCATCCACCTATCACCATCCCACCTACCTTCCCCCAGCCCTACCCCTCCTCTCTCTATTTATTTCCCAGCTCCCTTCCCCCTCCACAGTTCTGAAGGAGGGTCCCAACCCAGAACGTCAACTTATTAACAGATTTTGCTTTTTTATTCATTCATGCAATATAGGTGAACTTGACTAGGCCAGCATTTATTGGCCATCCCTGATACCCTTGAGAAGGTGGTAGTGAGCTACCTTCTTGAAGCACTACGGTTCATTTGGTATAAGGACATTTACATTGCTGTTTAGAAGGAAGTTCCAGGATTTTGACCCAACAACAGTGAAGGAGTGTTGAC
Source organism: Rhincodon typus (assembly GCF_021869965.1). NCBI lineage: Eukaryota > Metazoa > Chordata > Chondrichthyes > Orectolobiformes > Rhincodontidae > Rhincodon > Rhincodon typus. The sequence continues at coordinate 5,273,408 of NC_063353.1, read as the reverse complement.
ATAGTTCCACATTAGCAAGCTGTGTGCCTTGCAGAGGAGTTTTCAAGTGGTGGTGTTCCTATGTATCTGCTGCCCTTATCTTCCTAGTTTTTAGAGATCATGAGTTTGGAATGTGCTGTCCAAAGAACCCTGATGCATTTCTGCAGGGGATCCAGTAGATGGTATGCACTGCTGCCATTGTCATGGCAGAGTTCCTAGCTCTTGAAAGGTTTTTGTAGAAACAGTATTTATAAAGCTGATTCAATTCAATGATAACCTCAAGGATATTATTAATGGGAATTCAGTGATGGTTATATTGAATGTCAAAGGACAATGGTTACATTCTCTCTTAATGGAGATCGTCAATGCTTCAGATTTGTGCGACCACTTGATGCCCAAGCCTGTATGTTTTCCAGGTCTTGCTGCATATGGACACAGATGGCTTCACTATCTGAGGTATCGCAGATGATATTTACCATCGTACAATCATTGGCAAATATTGCCACTTCTAACCTTATGATGGAGGGAAGGTTGCTGATGAAACAGCTGGAGATGGTTAGATTTAGGACACTACCCTGAGGAACACTTGCAGAGATACCCTGGAGCTGAGATGACTGACCTCCAACAACCACAACCATCTTCAATTTTACAGGTGTGACTTCAACCAGGAAGACATCTTTTTCTGATTTCTAATTATTCTGGTATTGCCAAGGGACCTTGATGCCGTACTCAATCTTAAGGTTAAAGGCAGTCATTCCTACCTCACCTCTTGGGTCTAATTCTATTGTCTATATTTGGACCAAAGTTGTAATGAGATCAGGAGCTGGCGAAACCCAAAATAAGAGTCATTGTGCAGGTTATTCCATTATGAGTGCCACTTGATTTTACATGGACTGAATCAAATTTGTTGAAGTCTGGCATCTGTGATGTTTGACCCACAGGAGAAGGCCAAGACGGAGCACATGTGTCTGGCTGGATATAGATGCAAATAAAACAGCCTTGTCTTTTGGACTGTTGTGGTGGGCTCTCCTATTATTGAGGGTAGCAAGATTTGTGAAGTCTGCTTCTCCTTTTAGTGATTTGATTAACCATCGCTATTTAGGGTTGGATGTGGCGGGACTGCAGAGTTTAGATCTAATTCACTGATTGTGAGATGGCTTCTCCGTTCCTACTGCATGTTGTTTCTGCTATTTAGCATAAAGGTAGTCTGACATTGGAGCTTCATGAGGTTGACATTTGAGCTTTAGATAAGCTTGCCGCTGCTCCAGACATGCATTCCTGCATTCTTCTTTGGACCAGGGTTGTTCTCCCAGCTTGATGGTAATGGTGGACTACTGGATATGCCAAGGCTTTCATATTGAGGTTGAATACAAATCTCCTCCATCTGAAGGCCCACTGTGCCTCAGAGAATCATAGAATGTTACAGTACAGAAGATGGCCATTTGACCCATCACATCTGTATTGGCTTCTGAAAGAGCTACCCAGCCCTATCTCCATAGCCCTCTAAATTTATCACTTTCAAATACATATATATATATACATATATAGATATATAATATATATGCATCTCTCCTTTGAAACTTCCGATGGAATTAACCTCCACCATTCCCCCAGACAACGCATTCCAAATCCTAATAACTCTCTGAGTAAAGAAGTTTCTCCTCATCTCACTCCTAGCTCTCTTGTCAATAATCTTGAAAGTGTGACACCTAGTTACTGACATAGTAACAAGTGGAAACAGAATAACCTCCTTTCCCTATCAAAATTGTTCATAATTTTGAACACTTCAATAAGGTCACCTCTTAATCTTCTTTGCTCCAAGGAGAATTAGCCCAAATTGTCAGATCACTTCTTGTACCTAAAATCCCTTATTCCTGGTATTATTCTAGAAAATTTCATTTGTAGTTGCATCAAGGGCTTTAAGGTCCTTCCTTTAATAAGGTGTCTGGAACTGAACACAATACTCCAAATGTGATCTGACTAATGATTTGTAGTGGTGTAGCATCACTTCCTATTCTGTACCTCTATTTATAAACCCAATGATTCTATAAGCCTTTTTAACAACAGGTTACCTTAACAACAGGTGGCCTTGCCTGGCCACCTTCAGAGAGTTACGCATGTGAACCCCGAGGTCCCTCTGCTCCAGTACTCCCCTCAAAGTTGTACCATTGAGCCTGTATTGTCTCTCTGTGTTTCTTCTACCAAAATGCATTACCACACATTTCTCTATATTGAGATTCATCTGACAGGTATCTGCCATTTGGCTAACTTGGTCAATGTTCCTTTGAAGTCACTCAGCGTCAGCCTCACAATTCACTATTCTCCCAAGCTCAGTATTATCTGCAAATTTAGAGATTTTGCCCTCAACACCTATTTCCAAATCCTTTATATAAATTAAGGAAGAGCAAGGGTTCCAACACCAATCCCTGGGAAACACCACTTTCAACTTGTCTCCAGTCTGAGAAGTGCCCATCTATACCTACTTTTTGTTCCCTATATTTTAGCCAAATTTTATTCCATAATACCAAGGACCCATCAATCCCAAGCATTTCTAAATTACCAACCAACCTGCCATGTGGAACCATATTAAATGCTCTCTGAAAGTTCAAATACACAACATCCACAGCACCATCCTCATCCATTGTCTGTGTCACCTTGTCAAAGAACTCAATTTGTCAGACATAACCTGCCCTTGATAAAGCCATATTGACTGTGTAGTATTAATTTAATTTTTTCTCTGAGTGTATATTTATCTTATTCCGTATCAGATATCCCCCGGTTGATGTCAAGGCAACAGGTCTGTAATTTCCTGGGTTATCCTTTGCCTTCAACTTAAACGATGGTGTTAAGTTTACAATCATCCATTCCCTCCGTACTAATCCTGTGTTCAGACAGGCCTGGAAAAATTCTGTCAATATCTACACAGTTTGCTCCCATCCTCTCTCTGCAATCTAGGATGCATCCCACCCAGGACTGGCAACTTCTCTACCTGGAGTGCTGCCAGCCTTTTGCACCTCTTTACCTATTTAGTACCTCTTTCATACCCATACTCTCATACTTCAGTGAGCAGCTTACCCTGCTTATTCCTTATGGGTTCCTCTATCCTTCACTGATCTTTTACTATTAATATGTTTGAAGAACATTTTACTATTTGTTTTAGCACAGCCCGACATATTTTCCTTGTGCTTCCTCTTAGCCTTTCTTATTCCAGCATTAGCCCCTCTCATGCATGAGATACTCTTCCTGATTTCTATTGCTATTATTATTCTGGTACGCATCATACGCCTGCTTTTTTTCCCTTATTTTCTCATTAATATTCTTAGTCATCCAGGGTACTCTAGCCTTGGATACCCCATATTTAATTCTCATGGGTGTGTACCTAGCTTGCATACTATTCATCTCCCCTTTGAAAGTCTTCCATTTTTCATCTACTGTTTTATCCACTAAAATTTGTTTTCAATCAACTTGCTCCAATTCAACTTTTAGAGCTCTAAAATCTGTACTTTTCCAATCTGGGATCTTAATCCTTGACCGATATATATCCTTTTCCAACTTAATATCGAACCTGATTATATCATGTTTGCTGTTTCCCAAATGGTCCCCCAATCTAACATTCTCCCCTTGGCTTGCCTCATTTTCTACGAGCTGATCCAGAAAGTTCTCCTGCACACATTGCAGGAATTTCTCTTCTTTCATGCTTCACACTCCACCTTTTTTCTCCAGTCTATCCTAGAGTAATTGAAATCACCAACTATCACAACCCTACTTGTCCTGCAGGTTTCCATAATCTGCCTACAAATGCTCTCTTCTACTTCCTCCCTACTATTTGAAGGTCAATAATAAATACCCAACAAGGTCACCGCTCCCTTCCTGTTTCTCACCTCCAACCATACAGATTTTAATTCAGGAACTGTATCTCATTCAAGGGCTATGATATTATCTTTGACCAAGACTGCTACACCCCCTCCTTTTTCATCCATGATAAGTTTATAGTCAAGAGGTTATAACCATGACTTGAGTCACATTTCTGCCAATGCTACTATTTAATATCTCCCAAAGCAATTTCTGCTTCCAGTTCCCAATTTTGTCCACGCATTTACATACATACAATTTAACCCTGCCCTTATTTCTTTCTTGTCCATTAGCAGGTGATTGTTTTCTTTTCATTGTCAACACTCAAGCTCCCCTTGTTTCGTATTCCTCGTTCGCCATCTTCTGTCTTTTGCCCTCTCTAGGCACAAAAGCTAGGCCCATTGGTTAACTCACCCCTGCCTTACAAGTGTAAATCCACCATCTGTTTCAGCCAAGACATTAGTTCCATTTATGCTCAGGTGAAGCCCATCTCTTTCTCCTTTTCCAAGAGTAATCCCAACATCCCAAAAATCTAAATCCTTCCTCCTACGCCATCCCTCAAGTCAGGCATTTACCCCTGATCTGCCTTTGCCCACATGTTGAAGCTTCTGACAGAGGTGATACTTCTGAGATTACTATCCTGGAGGTCCTGCTTTCAACCTACTCATTAACTCCTGAAATTGATCTTGCAAGACCGCTAAGTTGTCCCTCCCTATGTCATTGGTTCCCACATGAACCACAACCACTGGTTGTTAACCTTCCTTTTCCATACATGCTTTGACATTGGATCCTTTGAGATTCACTACTCAGCTGTGATGAGTGAGCCAACTTCTCTTAGAATCCTCCTCTGTCACTTCTCACTCTCAACCTCTGTTCTAGTTGGCCAGTGTTTGGACTGCTGATCCAGTTTTGAGTTGCTGGATCTGTTCAAAGTCTGGCCCATTAGCACAGTGGCAGTATTCTCAATGTGAAGATTACACTTCATTTCCACAAGACTAGGCAGTGGTTTTTCCTACCGATACTCCCTCAGACAGAAACATACAAGACAGGTAGATTTGTGAGGTCAAGTAGGTCTTACCCACTTGTTGGTTCCCTCATCACTTGCTGTACGCTCAGTCTAGCAGCTGTGTCCTGTAACACTCGGCTAACTTAATCAGTATTGGTGCTACCAAGGCATTCTTGCTGATGGACATTAAAGCTCCCTGTGCCCTTGTCATACTCGGTCTTTTCTCCAAGTATTTCCAACATTGAAGAGCATTGATTCGTCAGCCAAGAGGGAGTAGCAGGTAGTAAGCAGCAGGAGCTTTCCTTGCATTATTTGATATGATGTCTTAAGATTTCATGGGGTCCAGAGTCTATGGCGACAACTCCAAGGGCAACTCATTCCCGATGATATATTGTAGTGCCATCACCATTATGCAGCTTGCCTATGTTCTCTTCACCATGTTCTTATTATCCAGAAAAAATTTTTCATACAGAAGTATATATTTCTGACTTTACATGCATGAAAGGACAGCACTTCAGGTTGAGGTCCTTCAGTAACAGCCAGCATTATGAGCAAACTTTTTCATCTTTGGTTGCCAGCTGTATCAAAAGGATTGAAAATATTTTCAAGGGAGTGCAGAAACAAGAGAGTTCCATGAGGTCACGCACACAAATATTTGAAAATGGAAGGAGAAATGAACGGATCTGTTTTAAAAAGAGGTTCCTTGTATTAATAAATAACGCACAAATGGAAGGAGTTTTGCCATTTTTTTATAGCACACTGGGTAGGGCCCACCTAGAATATTGTATTATTGTTGTGTAATTATAAGCATCACATTTACAAAAGGATGCCAGGAAAAGCTACAGAGGAGATTTACTATATCTTTTCATTACTAGGAAGGTCAGCAACCAGAGGACACAGATTTAAAACAATTAGCAAAAGATGAGAAGAAATTGCTTTGATTCTGACCTGTGATGATCTGGAATGTACTACATGGAAGTGTGGTGGAAGGAGATTCAGTAGTAACTTTCAAAGATGATTTGGATACATACTTGAAAAAGAGAAACTTTCAGGGCTGTGGGGAAAGGACAGACGAGTAGGACTAATAGGTGTTTCAAAGAGCTGGAACAAACACAAACCGAACTGCCTCCTATGCTTTATGATTCTAATTAATCTTTCCTTGCTGAATTAGAAACATAAGAGCAGATTTTCAACTTCAGTGTCTCGTAAATACATATTAGATATTTAGTAATAAGCTCCAAAGTCTAAATGTTGTAAAGAGCCAGCACAGGTAGAATGGATTGAATAACCTTCTATGTGAATTCCATTATTTATAAAATTTGGAGTAAAACTATGAAGCCAACAAAGGAATTAATTACATTGTTTCTTGAAAAAATTGATTCATGGTTTGATGATCTGTAATACAGCTCTGATCAGATAAATTATTAGACTCTCCCTCCAACTAGTTCTGACTGGTCTTCCACATGTAAACTTGAGGTAATTCAAAACTCTGCTGTCCATGTCTTAGCTCATAACTAATTCTCTGTCATCTCTGTACTCTCACTAACTCCCAGTCTAGTAAAACATTAATTTTAAATCTCTCATCCTTGTTTTCAAGGCTTTCTCCTCCCTAACTCTGCAATCTCCTCACACTCCACAACTTCCAAGATATGTTAAACTAGAAAGGGTACACAAAACATTTACAAGAATGTTGCCGGAACTGAAGGGTTTGAATTATAAGGAGAAGCTGGATAGCTGGGACTTTATCCCCTGGAATGTCGAAGGTTGAGGGGTGATCTTATAGAGGTTTGTAAAATCATGAGAGGCATCAGTAAGGTAAATGGGCAAGATCTTTTTCCGAGGGTGGGGGGAGTCCAAAACTAGACAACATAGGTTTATGATGTGAGGGGAAAGATTTAAAATGGGTCCCATGGACAATTTTTTCATACAGAGGGTGGTGCAAGTATGGAATTAGCTACCAGAAGAAGTGGTGGAGGTGGATACAATTACAACATTTAAAACACATTTGGACAGGTATATGATTAGGAAAGGTTTAGAGGGTATATGGGCCAAAAGCAGACAAATGGGACTCGTTCTGTTTAGAATACCAGTCAGCATGAATGTGTTAGGCCAAAGGGTCTGTCTCTGTGCTGTATGACATTTTGCCCTTTCAAGCATCCTCAATTTTAATCACAACACTGATGGCTGTCCCTTCTGTTGCCTGGGTCTTAAGATATAGAAATGTTTCCCTACACTTTTCTACATTCTTACCTCAATTTTCTCCTTTAAGGCATTCCTTATATCTACCTCAACCCATCTATCTTAACTATCCTTAATATCTCTCTTTGTGGCTTTATATCATATTTTGTTTATAATGCTTTGCGATGTGGCTTGGGACATTTTATTGCAATTAAGTCACCATAAGTAATTGCTGTTATACTTAACCATTCCCCACCACCAGCATACCACTTACTTTCTCCTTACGCACTTGAAACAAATATTTCTCTTAGAAATTTTGCTATATATGCAAACTTGGAAATTTCTGAACATATGTATATCTGCATAAAGTGCAGTTATTTGCATCATGACCACGTTTTGACACTTACAATTCCCAGCATCAAAATATCTTGGTTGATTTGCAGCTCAACTCCACTTTTGAATTATTGATCCATCTTCCTTGCCTCCCTCCCTAAACAACAAAGCCTATCTTTCTTAGTCCTGAACATTTTAATTTACAACCCAACACCCACTCCTCCAAACTTAATTACAGCATTTTGTGGCATCCTGTTTTGATTTTGATTTCCAAACTTTTTAAAACAAAATTGCATTCAATAAATTCTTGAAACTGAAAAATTGCATGTGATATACTTCCCATTATAAATGAGTTCTGTATTTGGTAACTTTGCATCAATATCTTCGGCAATTCGTTCTTTGCTTGGTGATCTGCTTCTCAATTCTGTTTCCTCCTTGGAACTGGCACTTATTGCACTCTACAAAATAGTAAAATAATAGTTACATTTTATAAAGATTAATGATGGTAAGGAAATTGGGGTGAGAGGCAACGGCCTAGTGGTATTATTGCTAGAATCCAGAAACTCAGCTAATGTTCTGGGGACTCAGATTTGAATCCTGCCATGGCAGATGGTGGAATTTGAATTCAATAAAAAAAAAACTCTGGAATTAAGAATCTACTGATGACCATGAAACCACTGTCAATTGTCAGAAAAACCCATCTAGTTCACTAATGTCCTTCAGGGAAGGAAATCTGACATCCTCACCTGGTGTGGCTTATATGTGACTCCAGACCCACAGCAATGTGGTTGACTCTCAACTGCCCTCTGAAAGGGCTTAGCAAGCCATTCAGTTGTACCAATCACTACAAAGTCTCAAAGAAACGAAACCGGACAGATCACCTGGCATCGACATAGGCACTGGAAAAGACAATGGCAGAAACAGCCCTGTCAAACTAGCAAAGTCCTCCTTACTAACATCTGGGGGTTGGTTACAAAATTGAGAGAGCTGCCTCACAGACTAGTCAAGCAACAGTCTGACATAGTCATACTCACAGAATCATACGTTACAGACAATGTCCCAGACACCACCATCATCATCCCTGGATATGTCCTGTCCGTTGGCAGAGGTGGTGGCACAGTGGTATACAGTTGTGAGGGAGTTGCCCTTGGGAGTCTTCAATGTTGACTCCAGACCTCATGAAGTCTCGTGGCTTCATGTTAAACATGTTTCTCTTGAATTATTTTATCAATCTGTTACAATGCTAAAAGTAGGTTTTAGTTAAGATCCTTCAAATAATCGTAGATTCCGAAGTAACTATAGATCCACCTATATACACAAAAAATCACTAAAAGTATTAAAGAAAAAGATTCAAATTAGTTTCAGACAGTAAAAGCAGCCTCCCATATCATTACAGGGAGAAATGAATAAGGTAAGTATTTAATTAATTGGCAGTTAATATAAGTGCAGCTGGCAAATGTTACTTGAATACAGTATCCATTATGAAATGCGTCAAGAAGGAAGATAAGAAAGTCTGGGAAAATATCATGAAAGACGGGGGGTGGACCACAAGCCTGTCCAACTCTTTGTCATTCAGTGATATGATTAACTTAATTGGAAATACATTGAAGTTGCTAATGCAAGCTTGAGCTGTATAAGATGCTGTACCAGAGAGCCAATTACAAAGGGATAACACAGCACCGCTGACCAATAGTAATCAAAGCTGGGTGTGTGCGCTCTAAGTTTAAACCGTATAAGTTGAGACATTCTGAAGCTTTTTGTGTGTGTCTTATTGTTCTGAAGAAACAAAGCAATAAATCACAATACAAGTTACCTGACACCACCCCCTAACTCGGACTCTCATTGGAAAATATGAGATCTAACAACTGATTAATCAGTACTACACCATGTTGAACAACACTGAGAGGAAGCACTGAGAATGGTAAGAGCACAAAATGTACTCTGGGTGGGGGATTTCAATGTCCACGATCAAGAGTGGCTCAGCAGCAGTACTACTAATCGAGCTGGTCTGGTCCTAAAGGACTCGGCTGCTAGACTGGATCTGTGGCAGGTGGTGAGGGAACCAACAAGGTGGAAAAACATACTTGACCTCATTCTTACTAATCTGCCAGCTGCAGACATATCTGTCCATAACAGTCTCGGTAAGAGAGACCACCACGCAGTCCTTGAGGTGTTAACTTGATGAAGCTACCAAACAGGACTTGCATGCCAAACAGCATAAGCAGCAAGTGATAGACAGCACTAAGCAATCCCACACCAACGAATCAGATCTAAGCTCTGCAGTGCTGCCACATCCAGTCGTGAATGGTGGTGGACAATTAATCAACTCACTGGAGGATGAGGCTCCACAAATATCCCCACCCTCAATGACGGAAGAGCCCAGCACATTCGTGAAAAAGATAAGGCTGAAGGTTTCGCAGCAATCTTAAGCCAGAAGTGCCATACTGATCTCGGCCTCCTCCAGTGGTCCCCAGCATTAAACATACGAGTCTTCAGCCAATTTGATTCATTCCGCATCACATCAAGAAATGGTTGGAGACACTGCATACTGCAAAGGCTACGGGCCCTGACAACATTCCAGCAAGAGCACTGAAGACTTGTGCTTCTGAACTTGCTGCTCCTCTAGCCAAGCTGTTCCAGTACAATTACAATACTATCCAAAATGTGGAAAGTTGTCCAGGTATGTCCTGTACATTAAAAGCAGGACAAATCCAACTCGGCCAATTACCGTTGTATCAGTCTATCCTTGATCATCATTAAAGTGACGGAAGGTGTCATCAATAGTCCTATCAAGCAGCACCTGCTCAGCAATAACCTGTTCAGTGACGCCAAGTTTGGGTTTTGCCAGGCCACTCAACTCCTGACCTCAGTGCAGCCTTGGTTCAAACATGGACAAAACAGCTGACTTCCAGAGGTGAGGTGAGAGTGACATCAAGGCTGCATTCAACTGAGTGTGGCATCAAGGACACCTGGTAAAACTGGAATCAATGGTAATCAGGGGCAAAATCTCTTTATTGATCAAGGGTACACTGATACAGCAGTAATTGGCCCGGTTGGATTTGTCCTGCTTTTAACGTACAGGACATACCTGGACAATTTTCCACATTGTTGGGTAGTATTGTAATTGTACTGGAACAGTTTGGCTAGAGGAGCAGCAAGTTCAGAAGCACAAGTCTTCAGTGCTCTTGCCGGAATGTTGTCGGGGCCCGATGGTTAGAGTCATACCTAGCACAAAGATAGATGGTTGTGCTTGTTGGAGGTGATTCATCTCAGCTCCAGGATATCTCTGCAGGAGCTCCTCAGGGTACTGTCCTAGGCCCAACCATCTTCAGCTGCTTCATCACTGACGTTCCCTCTATCATAAGGTCAGAAGTGCAGATGTTTGTTGATGATTACACAATGTTCAGCACCATTCGTGACTCCTCAGACACAGAAGCAGTCCATGATCAAATGCAACAAGATCTGGACAATTTCCAGGCTTGGGCCGACAACTGGCAAGTAACATTCGTGCCAAACAAATGCCAGGCCATGACCATCACAACTAAATGAGACAATCTAACCACCACCCTTGACATTCAATGGTGTCACCATCTCTGAAACCCCCTCTATCAATATCCTGGGGGTTTATCATTGACCAGAACCTCTGCTGGACTCACCACATAAATATAGTCACTACAAGAGCAGGTCAGAGGCTACGAATACTGTGGAATGTAACTCATCTCCTGACTCCCCAAAGCCTGTCCACCATTTACAAGGCACAAGTCAGGAGTGTGAGGGAATACTCCCCACTTGCCTGGATGAGTGCAGCTCCTACAACACCCAAGAATATTGACACCATCCAGGACAAAGTAGCCTGCTTCATTGGCAGCACATTCACAAGCATCCACTCCCTGCAACACCGACGCTCAGTATCAGCAGTGTGTATCATCCACAAGATGCACTGCAGAGATTCACCAAAAATCCTCAGGCAGCACCTTCCAAACCCATGACCACTTCCATTTAGAAGGACAGCAGCAGCAGGTACATAGGAACTCCACCACCTACAAGTTCTCCTTCAAGCCTTTCACCATTCTGATTTAGAAATGTATCACCTTTCCATCACTGTCACTGGGTCAAAATCCTGGAATTCTCTCCTGAATGGCATTGTGGGTCAACCCATGGCAAGTGGACTGCAGCGGTTCAAGAAGGCAGCTCACCACCACCTTCTCAAGTGCAACCAAGGACAGGCAATAAATGCAGGCCCAGTCAGTGATGTCCACATCCCACAGATGAATAAAAAAAATTGCCATTAAATGTGTAATGATAGTGGTGTCATGATAAATCAGTAAGCATTGCATTGCTTACAACACGACCTTGCAATAACCATAGGAAAACAATGTTCATATCTGAGGTTATATAAAACAATGCTGCTTGTCTCTTAATTCGCATTAAATTCTGTTCACCGATCACCCCTGTGCATTGACTCCTGGTCAAGCAACATTTTGATGATAAAATTCTTACACTTGTTTTCAAATTCTTTCATGGCCTCACCCCTCTCTACCTCTGTAATCTCCTCCGACCCCTCAATTCTCTGAGGTACATGCACTCATTGAATTCTGATATCTTGAATACTATTAGAATTAGGAATGAGTGCTCCAGAAATCTAGAGTTGCAACATTAGACCAAATGTTTTAACGTCCATTTACTTTACACTCCTGCTGTAACAGAAGAAGATCAAACCATCTTCCTTTGACAGTCATTGGCATTACCTTTGCTGAATCCCCCACTATCAACATCATTGGGGTTACAATTGGATGAAGAAATAATGTTACAAGGCTGCATCTCATTTCCCTCTTCTCTGCGCATGCAACTGTCTATTTCCCCAATATAAAGAAAAAAAGTAACAGGGCCATATCCATGTGAAGTTTGTGATACTCCATACATTTCCATGTGCTGTACACGTGGTTCCAGTGACTGTCTAATGACTGACATCTCTAGGGTTTGATTTGAAGCCAGGCGGACAATATATACTCTTTCAACAAAAGTTAACTTCAGTCCAGATTGATACATCCTACTACGAAACTGTAGCTGCAGTTCAAACTGTACTGTAGAAATTATTAGGTGCAGTTTTTGACTTGCTCACTGAGTCAGTAAGTTTGTTCGCAAACGTTCCATCACCATGCTAGGTAACATCATCAATGCACCTCCAGTGAAGCGTAGGTGTTCTGTCCCACTTGCTATTCATGTGTCTTAGTTTGTTGGAGTAGGTGGTATCACTTCCGGATTTGTTTCTTAGTGGTTGATATATGAGGTCCAGCTCTATATGTTTATTAATGGAGTTCCGGTTTGAGTGCTAGGCCTCCAGAAATTCTTGTGTGTGCCTTTGCTTGGCGTGTCCTAGGATGGCTATGTTGTCCCAGTCAAATTGGTGTCCCTCTTTGTCAATGTGCTGGTTGGTTATGTCTCTTGGGAGCTAGTTAGTGGTTATGAATCCTGATGGCTAGTTTCCTTCTGGTTTGCCCTGCGTAATGTTTTTAGCAGTCTTTGCATGGTATCTTGTAAATAAAATTAGTTCTGTTAGTTTTGGTTGCCACTAGGTCACTAGGGTGACACTAGTCATACATTAAGAACATATCTGAAATGACCACCAGATTACTCCCCTCCCTAGAAATCATGGTAGCCCACAAACCAACAGCTACATTATGACAGCTACTGATGAGAATAAAGGATCCGGCAACCACAACTAACAGAACCAATGTCATTTACAAAATATAGAGTTGGACCCCATACACCAACCACTAAGAAACAAATCCGGAAGTGATAACCCACCCCAACAAACCAAGAGAGATAAACAGCAAGGGGTACAGAATACTGACGCTTCACCAGAGGCGCACTGATGACTTTACATAGCATGGTGACGAAATGTTTGTGAACAAACTTACCAACTCGGCGAGCAAGTCAACAACTGCATCAACAACACGAGCTACAAATCTTCTCAAAAACCTTGAAATTATTAGGTGTTTATGTTACCTTCCTTTTCATTAGCAGCACACATACTGAACGGACAATCGAATGTCACCAATTTATTACCACGACAAAAAAAGTGAAAGTACCCCACTGGGTTACGCACGTTTGAGGAGAAAAACATTTTGGATGGGTGTGCAGAATGTTCAAGATTAAAGCAGGCCCTGACTTTACACCTATTCCACAATTTTTCTTAACTTGTCAGAGGTGCCTTACTGCTCTCATCTCTGAGTCAGAATAAGGGTACAGGTCCTTTTCTAGGAATTGAGCTGCTACACCCAGTATGGTACCGAGGGCATGCTGTCCTATTGGTAGTGTTGTCTTTCAGATAATATACAAAATATTGCCCCACCTGTCCTCACAGATGGATGCAAATGATCCTATTGGCACCATCTTGAAGAACAGCAGCTGACTTCTCCCCAGTTTCCTGGCCAGTATATCAATTTGTTGCAGTAGTTCTTTGGATAAGATGTGGGTTTATGGCTTTCCACCATCTCATTAAAGGTTGCTGCCACTGCCCATTGGAAGTTTTAGGGCAGCACACCTGCAATTTTCCAATTAGCATTCATAGCCAGATATCTCACAGTTAAGCACTTGCTACCCTCATGCAGAATGTAGGAAAGAAATTAGGAAGCTTGTCTGAGTGACAAATGCCAATCTTAATAGTTTCAAAATTTAAAGTAAATTATCTTTCTAATTTATACTTCCAATGCAAATTAATTCTCTCATAATTCAAAATCAATGTAGCAAATTATAAAAATCAACTGCAAAACAATCAATCCAACACTATTATTTCAATAAAGAATCAAGCTGAAGGACTGAACAGGAAAAGGAGTTTTCAAAGTTCAGAGCAGGAAGAAAGATAAATTCTGTAAACGTTTACCACAAATTTTCAAAGTTGTACTTATATATTGCTGGAATCAGCAGATAACAGCATCACCTGGATATTATTACACAAAGGAAACCCATCACTGAAGTTCAACACACACTGGTCATAGTGTTCTTCATAAGTGCAAATCTATAAGCCAAGGATAGTAATTGTGTCAGATGGCCAAGGCAGCCACATTCACTGACAATCATCCTACAGCATTATCTGATAATGCCTTAACTCCATATTGATGAGTGGTTATTTGGTTTAATTAAGTCATGAAAGTCAATTAAGTCAATCTGTTTTCTTTTCTCTAAATTATAGTATGTGTGTGTGTGTGCACACATATTCGAGGGGGAAGTCACAGTGTTAATCAGTCAGTTTCACATTAAAAGGGTAGGCCACAGCCTGAAACAGTCATTTTGACTGACAAGTGTTCCTAAGGCTTATAAGAAGCGAGCAGACCTTTTACTGACACCGAGGCCAGATACCTCCTCCTACAGACTAAGAGTGGTAACCTGCAGGCAGTCTAGACTCTAGAGTTAGATAGAGCAAAAAACAGTTTTGAATCTTAGTGTCACCAGCTGAAAAACGTCTTATATTACAGACAAGGCAAAGGAAAAGAGTATTTAGGGAATGTTTATAGCATGTAGACCGCTGATTAAGAGAGAAAGCAATTAGAACATAAAGACATTGAACCACCCAAAATATACCAAATTTCAGATTTACTAGGAAGCATATAGCCATTGATAAAACTACTTAGACCTGCCTCTAAGTAACAACTCAACATATTCATACCTTTGATCCTGTTGGTCGAACAGATTTTGTTTCTTCATCAGCTGATGTCTTCTTTTCGAGAGCTTGTTGCTCTTCAGGAATTTTTTGTTCTTCATGAGATTTTTGTTCTTCAGGTATTTTCTGGTCTTCAATAATTTGGTATTCCTCTATCTCTCCTAGTGCCTCCATAACCTCATGTATATCCTGCCTAATTTCAACTGGCTTAGTTTTAAAAGCTCTCTGATGAGCATTAAACGCAGGGCTGCGACAAGATATGTGATCATAATGTGTATGTAAGATCCGCACAGCAATATCACTCATTGCCAATGGTTTAGGGAGTTCAAATTCCATATGATACTTGACAAAGGCATAGCCTTTAAACCTGTGAGAAAATCAGAAGTTAATTTTAAAAGTCTTTTGTTTTGGTAATTATCAGCAATAGTGATAGATAACAATAGCTTACTGGACAATTAAGCCTAAGTAATAAAATTTATATTCAAAGAATCCAATGTCAGGGGAATTTTATACATGCACTTCAGTTGCTGAATAAGACGAGCCATAGTGTTCAATTACAGCAACCCCCTCAAGTGACTAATTGACAATTGTGGAAAAACAAAACTGAAGTGACTAATACCTGCTTCTGTAATAAAGGAATTGAGCAGTAAATTGCAATACCTCAGTAATGACCCTCTTGTGCTTCTTCAACAGTTAATAAGTTCCCCAAACATCATATTTATCACCATTTACTCTGGAGAATCTACTGCTTCTTCAAAATTTCTCAACAACAATTGGAAACAACCCAATTTAGCTGACGGGCTTAACTGCCCAGAGAAATTGTGTATACGTTAGTAGGTTCACTTCAGGAGAAGGCAGAAACGAAAATCTAGTTAAAATAAAGTTAAAATTTCTTTCTGAAAAAATGGTAGCAAAAAATCCTGCTACTGATATTTTAAAGCGAATATAGTAGGGCAAAGCAATCAATTGACTCGATCTATGCGGTGCAAACCAAATTTTTACAATCTCTGCAAAACCATAATTCCCTGGTGAATTTCTGATGAAGGGTCTAGGCCCGAAACGTCAGCCTTTCTGCTCCTATGATGCTGCTTGGCCTGCTGTGTTCATCCAGCTCTGCACCTTGTTGTCTCCATAATTCCCTGGTGTTACCTTTACCCTAAACTCATGCATCTTATTCTTAATGATTTTGGCATTTAGATTTCAGATAATCTCTACCCTTTCAGGCTTCATTTAATGTTTCTGCCCTAGCTTACTTAAGTTCTTCCTTTGCTCAACTGCCTTCCAAGTTTTACACATCTGTTAAGAGTCTTTTCCATTCCCTTTACATGTTTAATTTAAATTAATTTGAGCTGCTTTTACTACAGTGAAAGTCTGTGTTTCTGTACTTGCCTCATAGGCCATTTCTCCTTTATTAGTCTGGTTTATTGTTATGGGAGGGGTTCAATCTAACACGTTTAATGTTCCTGCTCCCTATTCAGAAGAAACTTATATGAATTTCTAGCATTTTCCACCATTTACATAACTCTTTGTGCACATCCTACTCAGCATCCTGAACTCATTTCAACCATAAAGCAATATCTTTCTAAAGCAGTTCAGTCATAAACATGTTCATCTGTTTTGTGATAGTTTATGGATTACAGAGAAGTTGTAATGCCTGCCCACAGATTTGTGTTTTTTTTAACTTATTCACAGGATGAGAGCATTGCTGGCTAGGCCAGCATTTATTCTCCATCCCTAATTGTGCAGAGGGCAATTAAGATTCAATCATATTGCTTTGGGTCTGGAGTCACATGTAGGCCAGACTAGGTAAGGATGGCAGTTTCCGTACCCAAAGGGCAATAGCGAACCAGATGAGCTTTTCCAACAATCCAAAATGGGTTTGCAGTCATCATCAGACTCCTAATTCCAGATTTTTTATTGAATTCATGGCAGGATTTGAACCCAGGTCCCCAGAACGTTACTTGGGTCTCTGGATTAACAGTCTGGCAATAATACCACTAGGCCTCCCCACAGGTTAAGTGGAGCTTCTTTCTCAATAGCCAAGGAAACCGCAGCATAACCCAATGTACCTACATAAATGACGTTTTTACATAGTGAAGTCCATAATAGATACTTAGAAATTAATCACTATATCATAGTTTCTGAAGTGTGTCCATGATGGATTGGTGAATTAGCACAGATTATGTGACAGTAAAGGGTAGTGGGTCATCAATTAGTATGAGTTTACACAAAGTTGATACAGTGTCTATAAGGGGCCATCATGGTTTGGAATGTATAGGTCTGGGAGTGGGTTAGAATGTAAGCAATATGTGCAGTTCAAACTAAAGGGATGAATATATAAGAAAACAAATGGGACAAAGACTGAGGGAACCAAGGCAGACCTCCTACCCATTACAACTCAGCATTTAGTAGTCCTTGGGGCTGCTGTCAATCTGAAATGGGGGCAATGGATTGACTCTATCCCGCATCCGCATCTTGGAACAAAGATCCTGCCATTAAGTTTACATTTTCCCAAGGCAAGTGCAATGAGCTGTTAAGTATACTCTCTCAGCCCACCAACTTCAGAGTGAAAATCCAGGCCTTACATTCCCTGGACTCTTGAATTTGTTTGCGATCTCAGTGTTATGTATGATCATTCAAAATTTGCATTTTAATGATTTGATTCTATCAGTCTCCATAATCATTGCTCGGTTCAAGTTTTGTATCAGATAAATTT
Source organism: Rhincodon typus (assembly GCF_021869965.1). Classification (NCBI taxonomy): domain Eukaryota; kingdom Metazoa; phylum Chordata; class Chondrichthyes; order Orectolobiformes; family Rhincodontidae; genus Rhincodon; species Rhincodon typus. The sequence continues at coordinate 5,255,681 of NC_063353.1, read as the reverse complement.
CAAATTTGCAAATATTAAAGTTCATATTCAGTCTACCACTTTCTACATATTAGTTAAATCGATCTAAAAATTGTCAACAACAACAATAGTACTACATAGTGTCCAAATCCTATGGACTCCGCATGCCATGACGGCCAATGTGAGAATTGCCCAGGAAATTTAGACTTCTGATAGGCAATTCCTTTGTACCTCAGGACTCTCCACAAATAGCTCTGCCCCTAAGCTGAAGTTGAAGACAAGGGATAGACGTGTGGTACTTAACCTTCTTATGACATGTGTTCAACTGCAATCATCCAATTTTTAATACCTGGAACCTCTAATGAGCTAAAATGGTTTTAAAAGGAAAATTTTTGAATTAAAATAATCACAGTGACCACCCAATCAGGTTGAGGCAATCTTCATGAAATCAGTCACACTGTTGACAAGCTAATTTCAGTTCAGACTAAATAAAAACCGAAAGAATTGCGGATGCTGTAAATCAGGGACAAAAACAAAGTTGCTGGAAAAGCTCAGCTCATGAGTTCTGAGGAAGGCCACTGGACCCGAAACCTTAACTCTGTTTTTTCTTCACAGATGCTGCCAGACCTGCTGAGCTTTTCCAGCAACTTTGTTTTTGTTCTACAATAGAGATCCCTGGGGGAAACTGTGCTGTGTATTTATTTGACAGCCACATTATACAATATAATTCAATACAGTACAATACAATTCAAAACAGCACAAGAACAGGCCCTTGGGCTCACCAAACCTGTGTTGATTTTAATCCTTACTTAGACCTGCTACTTCCTGCCCATGTGCAGTTTCTACTCCTCTGTTTGCCACCCGTTCATGCGTCTATCAAGATACACCTTAAACGTTGCTAACGTGCCTGCTTCCACCACCTCCACTGGCAGTGTGTTCCAGGCACCCCCCATCCTCTGTGTGAAAGATTTTCTTTGCATTTTTCCCCTCTCACCTTGACCATGTGCCCTCCTGGAGTTGACATTTCCACCCTGGGAAAAAGCCTCTTACTATCCACCCATACTATCTATGCCTCTCATAATTTTGTTAACCTCTATCCTGTCGCTCTTCAGCCTCCATCTCTCCAGTAAAAATGATCCAAATTTATCCAATCTCTCCTCATAACTGAAACCGTCCTGACCAGGTAACATCCTGGTAAACCTTCCCTGCACCCTCTCTGAAGCATCCATGTCATTCTGCTTGTGTGGCGAACAGAACTGCACACAATATTCCAAACGTGGCCTAACAAAACTTTCATACAGCTGTAAAAGAAAGAGAAAGAAATTTACAGCAGCATTGGGCCAGTTGAACCTTTGTGCATTGCTGTAGCTTGGATAATTCAGGTCACTATTTCCTCAGCATGGGAAAGAATTTGACATTCACCTGCAACAATCTGCATACCTGGGATTTTTGTTGAAGTTTGCCCACAAACAGAGAGTGACGTTCTCATCAGTAACTACTTCTTGCATATTTCCAGTCTCAATGTCAACAAGATCAATAGCTTTCTAAAAAGAAATTCATTTTTTAAAAAATGCAGTGAATTTTTCAATATTTTCAAGAGTAATGTGTCCTTGAAAATAAGTGTCTGCCAAGTCTTCTCCCTAATTTAAAACTAGAGGATGTCAAACATCAAAATACAACAAAATGTCACATTTGCATAACCTGACAAAATAACCAAAAATTATCTCCATTTCTTAAATAAAAACAAATAAAAACATGCTTGAGAAACTCAGCAGGGCTGGTTGCATATGTGGACAGAGAGAAACAGCGTGATTATTTTGAGTCCAGTGATGTTTCTTCCAAACAGAAAGATCTGGAAAATTACGTTTATTATGTTTTGGATGAAGGTGGAATAAGTGGGGAGGGTGCTTAGAGCAAAAGACAAAGGGAGAGTTAATGGTATAAAAGGAGACATGTAAATGCAAAATAGGTGTTAATGATAGATGTGAATAGCAGAAAATAGGTCTGCTATGCTAGCCACCATACTCAAGACAATGGGTGCAGACAGGCTATATTAAAAATGGAAGACAATATTCATGGTCTGCAGTTCTGGAACTTAATGTTGAATCCTGAAGGATGTAAAGTGCCTAAGTGGAAAACAAGGTGCTGCTTCTCCAGTTTGCATTGGACTTCACTGAAACACTGCAGCAAGCCTAGGAGAGGATGAGATTTTTAAACTTTTCCATGTACAGTTGTGACTGGTGGTGGACAATTAAATGGCTCACTGGAGGAGGAGATTCCATAAATATCTCCATTCTCAATGATGGTAAAGCTTAGCACATCAATGAAAAAGATAAGGCTGAAGCATCCACAGCAATCTAGAGGCAGAAGTGCCGAGTGGATGATCCAGCTTGGCCTCCTCCAGTGCTCCCCAGCATCACTGATGTCAGTCTTCAGCTAATTCGATTCACTCCACATGATACCATGATATTAAGAGATACTGGGTACGACAAAGGCTATGGGGTTTGACAACATTCTGGCAATAGTACTGAAGACTTGTGCTCCAGAACTTTCCACTCCTCTAGCCAAGCTGTTCCCGTACAGTTACAACAATATGGAAAATTGCTCAGGTGTGTCCTGTATACAAAATGCAGGACAAGTCCAACTTGGTTAATAAACCCCTCATCGGTTTACTCTCAATCATAAGTGAAGTGATGGAAGCTGTCATCTAGAGTGCTATCAAGCAAAAACCAATAGAACCATGGATGCTGTTAACCAGGAGCAAAAACACAAGTTGCTGGAAAAACTCAGCAGGTCTCCCAAGCTGATTGTACCCCTGCCCGCACAGCTCACTACTACCTCCTTCCAAAACTCCACAAACAGGACTGCCTGGGCAGACCCTTTGTTTCAACCTGCTCTTGCCCCATGGAACTCATTTCTTCCTACTTTGACTCAGTTTTCTCTCTCCTGGTCCAATCCCTGCCCATGTACATCCATGATTCCTCTGATGCCTTACGCCGGTTTTAAAACTTCTAGTTTGCCGGTTCCAGCTGCCTCCTCATTACCATGGATGTGCAATTCCTTTACATGGCCATTCCCCACCAGGAGGTCTTAGGGCTCTCCGTTTCTTCCTGGAGCAAAGACCTGAACCATCCCACCCAACACCACCCCCCTCCACGTGGCCGAGCTTGTCTTCACCCTCAACAACTTCTCTTTTAACTCCTCTCATTTTCTTCAGGTAAGAGGGGTGGCCATGGGTACCCACATGGGCCCCAGTTATGCCTGTCTCTTTGTGAGGTAAGTGGAATATTTCTTGTTCCAGTCCTATTCCGGATCCCACCCACAACTCTTTCTCTGAAATATCAACAATAACATTGGTGTTGCTTCCCTCTCTCGTCCAGAATTGGAAAAGTTCATTGATTTTGCTTCCAATCTCTCTTTGCCCTCTCTTTCACCTGGTCTATTTCTGGCTCCACCTTTCCCTTCCTCAACATTTCTGTTTCCATTTCTGGGGACAGACTAGCCACTAATATCCACTATAAACCCACTGACTCCCACAGCTACCTGGACTATACATCCTCGCACCCTGCTTCCTGTAAAGACTCCATCCCATTCTCTCAGTTCCTCCATTTCCATCGTTTATGTTCAGATGAGGCCAACTTCGACAAAGGAGCCTCCAAAATGTCCACCTTCTTCCTCAACCGAGGATTCCCCAGCGCCGTTGTCGACAGGGCCCTTAACCAGGTCCGACCCATCTGCTGCACTTCCGCCCTCACCCCTTCTCTTCCCTTCTGCAACAGCAATAGGGTTCCCCTTATCCTCACCTATCATCCCACCAGCATCCACATCCAGAAGATCATCAGACACCATTTCCACCACCTCCAGTGAGATGCCACCACCAGACACATATTCCCCTCCCCTCCCTTGTCCGCCTTCTGCAGGGACTGTTCCCTCAGGGACGCCCTGGTCCACTCTTCCTTCACCCGAACACCCCCTCCACAGCCCAATGGCATCTTCCCCTGTAATTGGCGAAGATGCAACACCTGCCCATTTACCTCCTTCCTTCCCAGTATCCAAGAGCCCAAATATACCTTCCAGGTGAAGCAACACTTCACCTGCACTTCCCAGAATCTAGTCTACTGCATTCGCTGCTCACAATTTGCTCTCCTCTACATTGGGAAAACGAAGCACAGACTGAGTGACCGCTTCACAGAACATCTAAGTTCTGCTCGCAAAACAGATCCTGCGCTACCTGTTGTCTACCATTTTAACACATCATCCTGTTCCCTGGCCAACATCTTTGTCTCAGACTTGCTGCAGTATTGCAGTGAAGGTCAACGCAAGCTGAAAAAACAACACTTCATTTTCCACTTGGGGACCCTGCAGCTCTCTGGACTCAATATTGAGTTCAATAATTTTAAGGCCTAAACTCTCCCATGTCCTAGCCCCCTACCCAACACACCAGGCCTTGTTATCACATAGCCTACCATTACATACTACCTGTTGTTAGTTACTAACAGTCTCCATTAACAACTATTCACACTCCCAGCCGGATCGTTATCAACTCCTTTGTCTGTCCAACTGTTCTTCTCTCTCTTTGGGCTCTATCCTATCGTTTACCCCCTACCCCACGCCCCCTCCCTATTTTCTGCATATAAACCGATGTTTTCCCAGCTACCATCAGTTCTGAGGAAGGGTCACTGGACCCGAAATGTTAACTCTGATTTTTTTCTTCACGGATGCTGCCAGACCTGCTGAGCTTTTCCAGTGCTATCAAGCAGTTCGGTTCTGCCAGGGCCACTCAGCTCATTACAGCCTTGGTTCAAACAAGAACAAAACAGCTGAATTCCAGAAGTAAGGTGAGAATGACAGCCCATTATATCAAGGTCACATTCGAACGGGTGTGGGAATCAGAGAGAAAACTCCCCGCTGGGTGGAGTTATAGCTGGCACATAGGAAGATAGTTGTGATTGTTGGAGGTCAGTCATCTCAGATCTAGGACATCTCTGAGGAGTTCCTCAGGGTAGTGTCCTAGGCCCAACCATCTTCAGCTGCTGCATCAATGACCTTCCCTCCGTCATAAGGTCAGAAGTGGGGATTTTTACTGATGATTGCACAATGTTCAGCACCATTCGTGACTGTTCAGATATCAAATCAGTCCATGTTCAACTGCATCAAGATCTGGACAATATCCAGGTTTGGACTGACAAGTGGAAAGTAAACATTCAGGTCACTCAATTGCCAGGCAATGACCATCTCTGATAAGAGACAATCTAACCCACCACCCCTTGATGTTCATGGTGCTACCATCACTGGATTCCCCCATTATCAACAACCTGAGAGTGACCATTGACCAGAAACTTAACTCAATCTGTCCATATCAAACATAATCCTAAACTAAACTAGTCCCACCTTGCCCATATCCCTCCAAACCATTCCTATTCATGTACTTATCCAAATGTCTTTTAAACATTGTGATTGTACCCACATCCACCACTTCCTCAGGAAGTTCATTCCATACCTGAACCCCCTCTGTGTAAAAAATTTACCCCTCACGTCTTTTTTAAATCTCTCTCCGCTCACCTTAAAGATGTGCTCCCCAGTCTTGAAACCCCCATCCTAGGGAAGAGACATCTACCGTTAACTATATCTATACCCCTCATTATTTTATAAACTTCCATTAGGTTGCCTCGCAACCTCCTACACTCCAGTGAAAAAAGTGCCAGCCTATCCAGCCTTTCTTTATAACTGAAACCTCCCATACCCAGCAACATCCTGGTAGATCTCTTCTAAACCCTCTTCTAAACCCAGAAAGGTCTGTTTCCATGTTGTATGACTCTACAGTCTCACCACATAAATACAATAGCTGCAAGAGCAATTCAGAGAGTAGGAACACTGCAGCGAGTAACTCGCCTTCTGATTCCCCAAAGCCCGTCCACCATCTAAAACGGACAAGTCAGGAGTATGATGGAATACTTCACACTTACCTGGATGAGTGCAGCTCCAACAACACTTGACACCATCCAGGACAAAACAGCCCGCTTGATTGGCACCACATCCACAAGCATCCACTCCCTCCATCACCAATGTTCAGTAGCAGCAGTAAGTACTATCTACAAGATGCACTGCAGAAATTTACCAAAGATCCTTAGACAGCACCTTCCAAACACACAAGTACTTCCATCTAGAAACATTGGGACTGCAGATACATAGGAACACCACCACCTGCAAGATCCTCTCTAAACCACACATGATATTGACTTGGAAATAGATCACCGTTCCTTCACTGGCGCTGGGTTAAAATCCTGGAACTCTGTAAGGTCATTGTGTGTCTACCTAAAAACATGGCCCGCAACAGTTCAAGAAGGCAGTTCACCACCTCCTTCACAAGGGCAACTAATGCTGGCCTCGCCAGCGATGTCCACGTTCCAGGAGTGATTTTTCAAAAAAGCACAGTACAAAAGTTCACAGAATTTCAAATGCAAAGCGTATTCAGTACAAAGTAAGCCTAAATTAAGTTTTGCACTGGTTTAAAAGAATTGTCGTTTAAGTCAGCCCTGCTCACAACACTTGCCTTATTTCCAGAATGATCTAATCAGCAGTGCCAGCTCTGTTGTTACATATATTTGCAGATCTTCAACTACATTATTTAAGAAAAAAAATGAACAGTAACACTAATAGCCGCATATAAAAAGTGCTGAAGCTTCTGAAACCCAGTCATACATTCATAATGATTAAAGCTGTCATGACAGAAGTTCCTAGTCGCGTTCCTTGAAACTGACAGAATGGATGATGTACCACTTCCAATTCAATGCAGAGTGTCCATAAATCAATGGAGGGTAATAGATGCTGAGATGTATGTCAATTTTCAAAAGTAGGTTTTTTTTAAAGAGAGAGCTGACATTCAACTTAAATCATAGCACAACACGTGACAGCAGAGGCCGATTTTCAATCCATGTTGTTATTAATTGATCTACCATTCTTAGTAAACCCTGCATTAGATATTAATTTGGTAATATTTAATGTCATAAAAATCGGAAGAACTTCAGAGGATTCTGAGATTGCAGAAGACATAGTTATAGGGAGAGGCTAAGACCACATAGGAATTCAAAAGCAAAGATAAGAATCATAAAATCTATGTCTTTTTTAGCCAGGAGTCAGTGTAGCTCAGTATGCATAGTAGTTATGGGTGTCAAGGACTTGGTGCAAGTAAGGATACAAACAGCATTGTTTTGAATGACAAAGTTTACAGTGGGTGGAACACAGAAAACCATCCAGGAGCACATGAAAATAGTCAAATCTATTAGTAACAGAGGCATGGATGATGTTTTCAGCAGTGCATGAGATGAGGCAGCAGTGCAAGTATGGAAATGGAGATAGGTACCCTCGGTGATAGTGCAGATATGTACTCAAGTAATATAATCTCAGCACTGCTGTAACTTATCCAAGACCATTTATTTTAACAAATACAATCATTTTCATTATGCTTTCTCCCATAACCATTAGCTTAAATTTATTTAAGGACAAAACCATACCCTAAGATCTTTCCCTACTCTTATCCTTGCCCTTCACATAATTTAAAAAAATCGGAATTTCCAATCATTACAAATGTTGTTATTAATTGATCTACCATTCTTAGTAAACCCTGCATTAGATATTAATTTGGTAATATTTAATGTCATAAAAATCGGAAGAACTGTGGATGCTGTAAATCAGAAACAAAAACAGAAATTGCTAGAAAAGCTCAGCAGGTCTGGTAGCATCTGTGGAAAGAAATCAGAGTGAACATTCCGGGTTGAGTGAACATTTCAGGTCAAGTGAACATTTCAGGTCAAGTGAGCCTTCCTCAGAACTTATCGTAGCTAGGAAAATGTGTGTTTACATGCAGAAAATAGGGTTGGGGGTGGGGGGCTAAGGAGTAAACATTAGGTGGGGAGACCAAAGAGAGAGAGAACAGTTGGACAGACAAAGGAATGGATAACAATTTGGCTAGGAGGATGAATAGCTAAAAAAGGCCAACGTTAGTGGCTAACAATGGGTTATATGTAAAAGCAGACTATGTGATAACAAGGCCTGGTATGTGCCGGTTGGAGTAGTGACATAGGAGAGCTCAAGCCCTAAAATTGTTGAACTTGATATTGAGTCCAGAAGCCTGTCATGTTCCCAACTGGAAAATGAGGTGTTGTTCTTTCAGCTTGCACTGAGCTTCACTGGAACACTGCAGAAAACCTGAGACAGAGATGTTGGCCAGAGGACAGGGTGGTGGTAAAGTGGCAGACAACTGGAAGTTCAGGGTCTTTTTACAGACAGAACGTAAGCATTCTGTGAAGCAGCCACCCAGTCTATGCTTCATTTCCCCAATGTAGAGGAGACCACATTGTGAACAGCGCATGCTGTAGACTAGATTGTGTGAAGCACAGGTAAAGCCCTGCTTCATCTGGAAGGTGTGTTTGGGCTCTGTGGAGGAAGGAAGTAAATAGACAGAAGATACATCTTCTGTGGTTGCAGGGAAAGGTGCTATGGGGCTGTGAGAGGCGTTGGGAGTGAAGTAAGAGGGACCAGGGTGTACCGGAGGGAACAGTCCCTGGAGAAGACTCACAAGGGAGGAGAGGGGAAGGATATTATTAAATGGGAAAGGGTTCAGAAAAGATTTATCAGGATGTTGCTGGGATGGAGGGTTTGAGTTATAAGGAGAGTCTGGATAGACTAAAATTTTTTTCACTAGAGCACAGGAGGTTGAGGGGTAGAGATTTGTAAAATCATGAGGGGCATAGATAAGGTGAATAGCAAAGATCTCTTCCCTAAAGTAGGGGAGTTCAAAACCAGGAGACATATTTTTAAGGTGAGAGGAGTAAGTTTTTAAAAGGACATGAGGGCCACCTTTTTTACACAGAGTGGTTCGTGTGAGGAATGAACTGTCAGAGGAAGTAATGGATGCAGGTACAGTTACATCATTTAATAGATGTTTGGATAAGTACATGAAGAGGAAAGAGTTGGAGGGATATGAGTTAAACACAGGCAAGCGGGCCTGGTTTAGTTTAGGAAAATGGTCGTTGTGGACCAGATGAACCAAGGGTCTGTTTCCATGCTGTATGACTCGATGACTCTTTAATCTGAATAATTTGCTGAAGCATCTACCTTTAGAAGGATATCAGTTGCTTTATCATTTATGTCGGAGAGAAGTTCCTGAAGATCCCAAATGGTCTGCTGATACTGGTTCGAAATTCCCTCCAACAACTCATCAAGTGGAGTGTCAGTTAATACCATTTCCAATTCATCCAAAAGCTGCAACACATTTTAGGAAAGTTACAGGGCAGATTTAAATGTTGGCTTTATATACAAAACTCAAAAGCTTTTGTTAAATGCTTCTAATGTCTAATTGAAATGATTCAATACATTAGAAAACGAATAACTGAAGAAACAGAATGTCTTTGAAAATTTGTTTCTGGAAGCATATTTTAGCAGTTTCACCTGTGCAAATGCAAGTGCAAAACTTCTAATCAAGCGAGAGAGAGAGAGAGAGAGAGAGAGAAAGAGAGAGAGAGAGACTGTGCCAATTTTGAATAGCGAGTCTCAAGGGAGAAAGAAGACGCGCATGAAGAAGAAGCAAGCATTGAGAAAGAGAGTGTTTGGATTCACAAGAGAGAGAATGTAGCGATCACTATAGCCAAATTTCCATCAAACTCCAGAATTCCTTGTATACATTGGATATAGGTGTCTCAATGAGGAGTTCAAAACTATATTTTCTTAAGAATTATATCCAACTTATTATAAGGACTGATATATATGGGTGATTTGAAAACATATGTTTTTGTGACAATGCAATTGAGGTATATTTTTTGTTGTGGTGGATTAATATTGTGGTGATAAAGCCAATCCTGATATTCTATCATCTTCAGACAATATATTAGCAATTCAAGACATAAGATGTTAAATGCAACATACTCTGGAGATCTACAGTCCTAAAGCTTTCTACCACTGAGTTTTCTCTCATGTCATTCTTAGGTCTGTTGAACATTAAATGATAGAGGATTAATTGCTATGATTAGCCAATACCTTCATTATCCAGGATCATCTACCAGGATGGTGAATATAAACTAGATAAATGTTGATCTATCTATCAAACAGTAATTCTAAAACTGGTAGTTTATTATTGTGTTCCAGTGTCACATTGTATGAACTGAAAGGAAACAAAACCCAGAGAGAAAGAAACTTGTTTTTTCCCTAACAACATTCTAAGGCCGACAATGTTAACTGAGTTAAGTACTTACCTGTAATATTATTCTACCTCCTTCAAGCAAACTTTTTACATCTACATTTGGATTCTCTTTTGAAAGATTTATGAAAGTATTAATCTCCTGAGGTATTGTTGGATCAGGGGTCCCATCGCAGCGCATGTAACGTTGCCACTGAAGGAAAAGCAAATAATAACAACAGTAGGTTACTTATTTCAACACTGATCCTTTGGATCAAGTATCTAACATCACAATCTAAAATATGATGCTGAAAATTGAAAGGAACAGAAATGCCTTTATCCTCAAATAACATCTTAATTTGTTGTGAATTTAAAAAAAAATAAAGCATCTCTCCCACTAAATGCCTGATGCTGCCCAGTCACCTTTGGCTCATATGGGCTTTCTCCACAGTTAAATAAATAGTTTTGATGAATGTAATAGAAATTTCCATATTTTGCATTAACAATCATAATTTCTTGTTAACCTTCTGCTTGTCATGGCCACAAAGAAATGCTTTCACACACAACTTCTGTATTCAAATTAAAGAACATATGAAACTAAACAGCTGGATTTGTTAATTACTACATAAACGGCAAATCACATTTCCAAGTTTCAGAATGTAAAACTCTTCAGTCAGTCCCTTGGCTCCAAGTGTGCTTTATACAATGGTTACCAGGAGGTTTAGGCCCAAAGTTCCCTTATCACTGTATCAAGCTGATTCCTGACCGTCAGAATTTCATGAGTTTAATACAGAATCAAGAGACTTGGTCAAAATAGCCAAGATAACATTGCAATGTAGCACTGAGGCTAAGATCTGGAATGCACCATCTGCAAGTATGCTTGAGACAGAATCAACTATTCATTCCCAGTCTCTTAGTCTAAAAATATCGGTATGAATGAGATGGTCAGCGATGTCTGGGGCAGGGGAGGGTCAAATCAAGTGGCGGGGGCAGGGGGGTGCGGAGTGGTATGCTCACCGCAACAGCTTTTTGAGAGAGACAGTTCCAGGTTTTCACTATCCTTTGTGTGAAGAAATGCTTGCTGAACTGCTTAACTCTAAACTTAAAGTTATGTTCCCTTGTTCGGGACTCTCCCAATAGCGAAGACATTTTGTTTTTGTTTATGTACCCTATCAAATCCTTCAGACACATTAGACACACCAATCTTATAAAACAAAGTTATTTTATAACACCACTGTATTCACATTTATCTATTCAACAGCCACCAAAAGTTCTAAAATCAAGGGAATAACAGCCTACACTAGGCCGCAATATTGAGAAACGTTACCTTCTTCATTTCTCTCCGGCTTTTGTACACCTTCTGAATAGCATGATGTTTTCTTTCCAAAATCTGGTAAAGTTCGGGTAGTTCAAGTTCTTTACGTGCTTTATCCTATTTTGAGGTGAAAACCAAATCAATCCATGTCAGCTATATTAGAAGAAGTTGCTTTGATATATAATGTAAATTTAATCGATACTAAGTCCACTTTTCCAGCACTTCAGAAGAAAACAGTTTAAGGAACAATTTTTGAGAGATTGCCAAGCACTCAGTACATCATGCATAATACGCAGTCACGGATTTTTGTCCAATTCAACTTGGCAGGAAATGGATTGATTTTCTTTGCGATAACAACCTTACCATTTTAAATCAGTGTACATATTATTACAAGCTAAATAAATTGTGTAGACATCAGTTGAACTCCTACTGGTTTGTATATGGATAGTTCTAATTCTAGAGCATATTCCTGATGACTAGTTACAAAGATGCCTGTCCCTTTAAAATGGCAGCTCAGATGGTCCTATTAGATAGGTTGTCTCTAAAGGGGTAGAGTTATGTTAAATAAATATAACAGGTTTTAAACAAGTGGAACGGTCTCCCACTAACCCAAACTTCTCTGGACATCTTTCCCTGTAAAGGCACCAACTCCATGAACGCCCATCGCCAAACAGACCACTTCTACCTCATTCACAAGGTCAACACTTCGGGTGACACCCTGACACAGTGGCACAGTGGTTAGCACTCCTGCCTCACAGCACCAGGAACCCGACTTGATTCCAACCATGTGCGACTGTCTGTGTGGAGTTTGTACATTTTCCCTGTGTCGCCGTGGGTTTCCTGCCGGTGCTCCACTTTCCTCCCACAGTCCAAAGTTGTCCAAGTTAGGTGGATTGGCCATACTAAAAAGTTCCCCATATGTCCAGGGATGTGCGGATTAGTTGGGTTAGCCATGGTAAAAAACGCATGTGGGTTATGGGGATGGGATGGGGAATCAGTGCAGAATCAATGGGCTGAATGGCTTCTTTCCGCACTGTAGGGATTCTATGATTCTAACAAAGAGGAATAGCTTGAAGACCCTTTTCTTCAATCTGTTTAAGCCCACTGAAACAATTTCTTCTTGCCCTGACTCAATTTTCTCTTTCAGTCCCTTCCCACCTGCATCATGACCCTTCTGATGCCAGCTGGCTCCTTAAGAGTTTGCACTGTTAGAACATAGAACATAGAACAGTACAGCACAGTACAGGCCCTTCGGCCCACGATGTTGTGCTGAACTTTTACCCGAAACCTAAGGTCTATCTAACCTCCACCCCTACCTTATACTATCATCCATATGCCTATCTAACAGTCACTTAAATGCCCCTAATGAGGACAACTCCACTACCCTCTCCGGCAATGCATTCCACACCCCTCCCACTCTCTGAGTAAAGAACCTACCTCTGCCGTCTCCCCTACATCTACCTCCACTCACTTTAAAACTATGTCCCCTTGTAATAGCTACCTCCACCCCAGGAAAAAGTCTCTGGCTATCCACTCTATCTATACCTCTGATCATATTGTACACCTCTATCAAGTCACCTCTCATCCTTTGTCGTTCTAAAGAGAAAAGTCCTAGCTCTCTCAACCTTTCCTCATAAGACCTTCCCTCGATTCCAGGCAACATCCTGGTAAATCTCCTCTGCACCTTTTCCAACGCTTCCACATCTTTCCTGTAATGAGGCGACCAGAACTGGACACAATACTCCAGATGTGGCCGAACCAGGGCTTTGTATAGCTGGAACATAACTTCATGGCTCTTGAACTCAATCTCTCTATTAATGAAAGCTAACACACCATACACCTTCTTAACAACTCTATCCACCTGGGTGGCAGGTTCTAACTGCCTCCTTTTCATCACAGATGTCCAATCACACTACACTTCCATTCCTGCACCATTCCCCTGCTCCAAATTCACCCTCCCTCAAACTTCACCCATATCCTCCAAATAAAATGTATTGCCAAATGTACACAGATGGGTGCAAGCTATGCCTGTCTTTCGTGGGGTATGTCCAAACAAGGCCCTTTCTCTCACCTTGTTTATGAATGACTGTAAAGATGCTATTTCCTACTTTTGCTCTGAAAACATTATCTAGTTTGCTACTAATTTCAACATTTGTTTCACTTTCAAATAGTCCATCTCTAACTCTTCATTTTCTAACCATGATTTCTCTAATATTCACAATAAGCTCTCTGATTACCATAGCTACCTTGAATGCAGTTCCTCACATCCTGCTTTCCCTATCCCTGTCTCCATCACATTTGGTTTGAAGATGCAACCTTCCATACTAGCACTTCCAATATCTTTCTTTTTCTTTAACCAAGGAATTCTCCGACTACGTGTGACAGAACCCACTGGTTTGACCATTTCACTTCATACAACATCACACCCTTTTCCTGCCTTCCCACAATTAGATTGATTCCACTGTCCTTAATATCCATCCAGCAGCTCTGTATTCAACCACCTCATGCATAATGTCACTGCCACACAAATATTTTCTTATCTGCTTCTAGAATTTAGAAGATGTGGAGGTGCCAGTGTTGGACAAGGTCAAAAATCTCACAACACCAGGTTATTGTCCAACAGGTTTATTTGAAGACACAAGCTTTCAGAGTCTCGCTCCTTCTTCAAGTGTTCGTGAGAGAGGTGGCATCAGACACAGAATTTATAAGCAAAAGATCAACGGGTTATAGAACTGATGCAAATGTATTGAACAAACTTAAGATGGCTGTTAAATTTTTAATCAGTTAGAAAGGAGATGATTAATATGAAAATCCCAGAATTTCTTTCAAGTCACTACCCATGATAACTAAAGATTTTATCAGTATACCAGAAATAACATCTCAGGTCATTTTAGGTGTGAGGCCTTGTTTAGAATCTGTCTGGTTTTAACATGGAGTCAGACTAGTTTTATTTCCAAAGCAGGAGTTTATAAAATGCCACATTGACTGTCTACAAATTGTGTGCTTTTTGAACAAAATAGAATGTATCTGCAATTACCAATCTGCAAATACAAATTCAGCCCATAGATCTATATGTTTGTGTGTGACTGTGTGTGTGTGTGAGTGTGTGTGTATGTATGCACGTGTCAGAGTGTGATGTGTGAGAGTGTATATTGTGGTGGGGTCACCTGCAGTGCGACATGAACCCAAGATCCCAAGTTGAGGATGTCCTCATGGGTACCGAACTTGGCTATCAGCCTCTACTCGGTGACTCTGCATTGTTGTGTATTCCAAAGTCTGCCTTGGAGGACGTTTACCCGAAGATCCGAGGCCGAATGTCCCTGACCGCCGAAGTGTTCCCCCATTGGGAGGGATCATCCCTGTCTGGCAATTGTTGTGCAGTGCCCATTCATCCGTTGTTGTAGCATCTGCCAATATACCATGCCTTGAGGCATCCTTACCTGCAGGGTATGAGATAGACAAAATTAGACAAGTCATGAGTGTCTGCCATGCATGTGGTGGGTGGCGTTCCCATGCGTGACGGTAGTGTCCATGTTGATGATCTGACATGTCTTGCAGAGGTTGCCAGAGGTTTGGTGGTCATTTGAAAGTAAGAAATGGAGGCATGGGGAAGACCTTGGCATGGGGAAGAACATGGTGCAGTTTCTCCACTCCCGGGAAGTACTGGACGACAAAAGGTATCTTATCAGTGGTATCCCATGTCTGTCTTCTGAGGAGGACACTACAGAATTTTGCTGTGGCATGTCAGAACTGGCAATTGATGAGTCAAGCATCGTATCTTGTTCTTATGAGGGTGTCCTTCAAGACCTTGAGATGTCCATCGTGTTTCTCTTCATCTGAACAGATCCTGTGTATGCGTAGGGCTTGTCTGTAAGGGATGGCTTTTTTTAAAATATGTTTAGGGTGGAAGCTAGAGAAAGGCAGCATCGTGAGGTTATCTGTAGGCTTGCAGTAGAGTGAGGTATTGAGTTGACTGTCCTTGATGGGCATGCGTGTGTCCAAGAATGAGACTGATTCTAAAGAGTAGTCCATGGTAAAACTGATGGTGGGATGAAACTTGTTGATATCACAATGTAGTTGTTTCAGTAATTCCTCGCAGTGAGTCCAATGGAAGAAAATGTTGTCATTGTATCTGGTGTATAGCATTGGTCAGAGGCCCTGTGCAGTAAAGAAGTCTTGTGCATGAAAATATTGGCATATTGGGGTGCAAATCTGGACCCTAAGGCTGTTCCGTGTGTCTGGATGAAGAAATGGTTGTCGAAGGTGAAGACGTTGTGGTTGAGGATAAAGTGGTTGAGTTGTCAGATGGTGTCTGTAAATTGTTGGCAGTTGTTGGTATTGAGTACTGAGGATGTTGCAGCGATGCCATCATCATGGGGAATGCTAGTGTAGAGTGCCGAAATGTCTACTGTGATGAGGAATGTTCCTGGTTCAATTGGTCCATGGGTACTGAGTTTCTGTAAGAAATCTGTAGTGTCACGACAGAAGCTGCGGGTTCCCTGTACAATGGGCTTCAAGATGCCTTAGACATAACCAAAGAAATTCTTAGACAGGATCCCATTACCTGATACGATGGGACGTCCAGGTGTGTTGACTTTATGTATCTTTGGAAGTACCCTACGCTAGAAGTACGCAGGATGAGACTGCGTAGAGTACTCTGAAGGACTAGAGCAAAAGTCTTGATCGGTCTGTTAAGTTCACAAGTTCACTACCCAGCCTTCAGGACAACATCAACTACAACACCATTCAACCCTGTCATGGCAACCTCTTTAAGACATGACAGATCATCGACTTGGATACTACCATCACACATGGGAACACCATCCACCATGTGCACAGCAGACACTCATGTGACTTGGCCAACAATGTCTATCTCGTATGTTGCAGGCAAGGATGCCCTGAGGCATGGTATATTGGTGAAACCACGCAGATGCTATGACAACGGATGAATGGACATCGCACAACAATCTCCAGACAGGGATGTTCCCTCCCAGTGCAGAGCACTTCAGCGGTCAAGGATATTCAGCTTCAAATCTTCAGGTAAACATCCTCCAAGGCGGACTTCAGGATACTCAACAACGTAGAGTCACCAAGCAGAAGCTGATGGCCAAGTTCGGTACCCATGAGGACGGCCTCAACCGGGATCTTGGGTTCATGTCGCATTACAAGTGACCCCAACACACCATACACTCTCTCACACACACTCATATATATATATATATATATATATATCTACGGAAAACAAAACAAAAATTGCTGGAAAAACTCAGCAGGTCTGCCAGCATCTGTGAAGGAAAAAACAGAGTTAACGTTTCGGGTCCGGTGACCCTTCCTCAGAACTGATGGTGGTTGGTAAAATATCAGTTTATATGCAGGAAAAAGGGGGATGGGGATGGGGTAGGGAGTAAATGATAGGTTAGAGCCTAAAGAAAGAGAAGAGCAGTTGGACAGACAAAGAGTTGATAATGATCAGGCTGGGAGGGCGAACAGTTGTTAATGGGGACTACTAGTGACTAATAACAGGTAGTGTGTAATGGCAGGCTATGTGGTAACAGGGCCTGGTGTGTGGGGTAGGGGGCTGGAACATGGGAGAGTTTAGGCCCTAAGGGCTGAATTTGCATTTGCAGAATTTTAATTGCAGATACATTCTATTTTGTTCAAAAAGCACACAATTTGTAGACAGTCAATGTGGCACTTTATAAATTCCTACTTTGGAAATAAAACCAGTTTGACTCCAAGTTGATACTCAGCCAGATTCTAAACAAGGCCTCACACCTAAAGTGCATTGTCTGACCTGAGATGTCACCTCTGGTGTACTTTGATAAAACCTTTAGTTATCTCAGGGCAGTGACTTGAAAGAAATTCTGGGATTTGCATATTAATCAATTGAAACCTGCATCTCCCTTCTAAGTGATTAAAGATTTAACAACCATCTTAAGTTTGTACAATACATTTGCATCAGTTTTATGACCCTTTGATCTTTTGCTTATAAATTCTGTGTCTGATGCTACCTCTCTCACTAATACCTGAAGAAGGAGCGAGAGTCTGAAAGCTTGTGTTTTCAAATTAACCTGTTAGATCATAATCTGATGTCGTGTGATTTCTGACAGAATTTAGAAGGCAGGTTCTATTCTGAACACCCTGGTCCACTCCTTAATCATCTCCAACATTCCATCTCTTTCTCATTACACCTTTCCATCGAAGCATAAGAGATGCAACACTTGCACTTGTGTCTCCTCTCTCCTCACCATGCTAGGCCTAAACACTCCTTTCAGGTTAAATAGCTATTTACATGTACACCTTGCAATTGACTTTAGCACCTTTGCTGCTCACAATTCAGCCTAACCTTCACAGTGGGGTCTAAATGCAGATTGAGTGATCACTTTGCGGAATGCCTCCCTTCAATCTGTAAGCAAGACATTAGCTTCTGATCACACACACGTTAATTTTATAACCTCCTACTCTGAACGTCTCTGTCTAGGGTGAACAGGCAGGGACAGTTTAATGAGCAAGGCAGGACTATAAAAAATATATAAAATAAATAGGCAGAGATAATAAAAAGATGCTGAAGGACAAGGATAGAGTGTACAGCCAAAATCAGAGTTCTTTATACAAATGTAAGGAACAAATGTGTGTAAGGAACAAATTAAATGAGCTGCAGGCACAGATTCAAACTATAAATTAAGATTAAGGAGACCTGGCTACAGTATGGTCAGGTCTGGGAACTAAACATACCAGGATATAAGGTTTATAGGAGGGATAGAGAAAATGGCACACTGGCTGGAGAAGTATTACTGCTTAGAAACAGAATCACTTCAATGGTGAGGGAGGATGTAATGAGGGGAAAGCACCCAGTGGAGATCTTAGGAATGGAACTGAGGAACCGTAAGGGACTAAAACCACAATCGGCGTCACATATTGGCCACTTGGTAGCAGCTTAGAAGTGCTAGAGTGTATAAATGCTTAAATTAGGCAACTACATAGTACAGGCACAATAATATTAATGGGGGATTTTAATCTGAACATACACTGGAAAAACCAGACAAGCACCTGCCAGAGCAATTGTGAATTTCTAGAGTGTGTCCGGCATAGTTCCCTACATTATACGTCTTGGATGCAACAAGGGTACAAGCAATATTGGATCTGGTAATGAGCAATGAGGCTGATGTAATTAGTAACCTAATTATTCATTAGTATTTGTCAAATAGTGATCATAACATGATTGACTTTCATGTAGTGTTTGTAAGAGACAAGCAAAGATCTGACACTCGGATTTTGGATTTACATTAGGCAGAATTTAATGGGATGATGCATAGACTGTCCACAATAAACTGTGAAGTTCTTCTAATAGATAAAACAATTGAGGAACAGTGGATGGTGTTCAAAGAAACATTTAATGCTATTCAGAAGTAGTTTGTACCCATGAGAAGGAAAAGCTCCACCTCACAATAAAAAAACAATGGACATCTAAAGAGGTAAGGGGCACCATAAAATTAAAAGAAAGCGCTTATAAAAATGCAAAGAACAGGACAGATCCCACAGAATCAGATAAATGCAAAGACCAACAAAGGGCCACAAAGTGGCTTGTAAAAGCACCTAAAAAGGATTATGAAAGGAAACTTGCAAGGCACATAAAAAACAAATAAGGTATTTTATAATCATATAAAGTGAAAGTGGCTGGTTAAGATTACTAATGGTCCACTGAAGGCTGAGATTGGGGATATTGGCAATGACCAATGGAAGATGGCTGACATGCTGAATGATTATTTTGCTTCAGTATTCACCACAGAAAAGGAGGATAGCTTGCCCAGAAGTCCCAAGGAAATTAACAGAGTATCAGGGACAGAGTCTAAATAAAATTAGCTTAAGTAATCATCAATAATGCGGAAATTAATGGAACTGAAGAGTGAAAAATCCCCAGGACCCAATGGCTTCCAACTACAGGTGTTAAAGGAAGTAGCAGAGCATATTGCCGATGCCTTAACCATAAGTTTTCAGAGTTCCCTGCATGCAGGAATTATGCCTCTTGATTGGAAATTTACACGTATCTCTCTGCTCTTTAAGAAGGGTGACAGAGGCAAACCAGGGAATTACAGACTAGTTAGCCTAACATCTGAGGTAGGGAAATTGTTGAAGTCTATAATCAAGGATGGGGTAACTGATCACCTTGAAAAATTTCAGTTTATCAGAGACAACATGGATTCATGAAGGTTAGGTCATGCCTGACAAGGCTCAGAGTTTTTTGAAGAGCTGACAAAGCTGGTGGGACAGAGCAAAGTCAACGGGTGTTTTTTTTTCACATGGACTTCTGGTGGCTTTTGATAAAGTCCCACACAAGAGACTGTTAGCGAAAGTGGAAGCCCACAGAATTGACGGCAAATTATTGACATGGATAGGAAACTGATTGAATGGCAGGAAACATAGAGTTGAAATAATGGGTAATTGGCAGGACATGACTACTGGTCTCCCACAGGGAAGAGTGTTGGGGCCTCAGTTATCCACAATATTCATTAACAACATGGATAATAGGATATAAAGTCAAATATCCAAACTTGCTGACACAAAATTGGGCAGCATTCTAGACAGCGTTGATATCAGCATAAAATTACTACAGGATATTGATAGATTAGGTGAATGGGCAAAGCTGTGACAGATGGATTTTAATATAAGCAACTGTGAGGTTATCCATTTCAGACTGAAAATAGAAGCCACCAAGTTAAATACACTAAATGTCCAACAAGATTTGGAGATTCAGGCGCATATCTCTTTAAAATGCCATGAACAGGTGCAGAAAATAGTCATAAAGGCTAATGAATGCTGGTCTTCATATCTAAAAGGTTGGAGTATAAGGATGCAGACATTACACTGCAGTTATACAAAACACTAGTTAGACCCACTTACAGATCTGGGTGACACACCTTAGAAAGGATGTTTTGTCCCTGCAGGGAGTTCAATGCAGGTTTACAAGGATGATACCTGCCTTTATTCTCTAGTATTTAGAAGGTATTGGGATGATCTAATCAAGGTTTTCAGGATATTAAATAGAAAAGACAGGATAGATGAAGATAAACTATTTCCACTGGTTGAAGATTCTAGAATCAGGGGTGTAGTCTTACAATTAGGCTGCACCATTCAGGAGAGATATTAGAAAGCACTTCCACACACAAAGATTAGTGGAGGCTTGGGACTCTCTTCCTCAAATGGCGGGCAATACTAATTCAATTGTTAAATTTAAAGCTGAGATAGACGACTTTTTATTAAGCAAGGGTATCAAGGGATATGGACCCCCAAGGCAGGCATATGGAGTTAGGCCATAGATCAAGCATGACCATACTGATTGATGGAGCTGGTTTCAGTGGCTGAATAGTCCACTTCTGTCCTATGTTCTAGATTTATAAATATCCCTTTCAGTGTCTTTAGTTTATTTTTGTTTTAACTATTTAGTATCTTAGTCTTCCAGAGATCAGTTTTATTTAAAGAGTTTTCAGGTCAATGTCCCACTTAGATTTTGAGAGTTCAGTGCCGAGTATTTTAGTTGTCAGGATTTCTGTGATTTAGAAGTCAGTATATTGACTACCATGGTACACCTACATTGAGTGGTTGCACAAACATCCTATTCCGCATGAGAATTCAAGGACACTCCATACATTCCAGACAACCTTGTGTGCGGAAAGTCCCATCAGTTTCTGAAGCTCAAGGAGAAGTCTGGCCAGTGTATAGAGTTTGGATTGTTTCAAGAGGTGGTCACCATACAGTTTCAGAAGATCCACAAAGTTAGGGAGAGAGTGACTACCAGACATAAGTAGTCGAGGAATTCTCCAAAGCCAATAACAATTAATGGCCATTTAAGTGTCATTTCCACTCCCATACCCCTCGTTTCAATTTTGAGGCTGATCGGAGAAGATTTGGGAGTGGGGTAAGGTGCAACAAATTACCCTGTTTGCACCTTGGGCCCTCGAGGGCTCCCCTTTCCCAACTGGGGGCTGCCCCATAAGGTCTGGTCCCTCCCAGGTGCTTTCTACAACCTCAACCCTAGCATACGCAGCCACGTCCAATGCCCCACCCCAACTGCATTACCATTGTCAACTCTCATGGCCACCGCCTTTAAAAAATCAATAAATTTGGTCAAGCAAGAGTTTCTTCTTTGAAATCCATGTTGACTTTTCATTATTTTTTTTTTGTTTCTATATGCTTTTCTGGGAACTGATTAGCCTAGTTGGCTAGACAGCTAGCACATAGCTCACTATGATACCAACAGTGTTGATTTGATCCCCATTCCAGCTGAGGTCGATTTGGTGCATAAGCTGTGGTCAGGTGACCCTTATGTATCTGGAAAAGAAAGGGATTCTATTATTTTCCGACAACTGATGTTAAGCTGACTGGTCTACAATTCCCTATAAACATGTTCTGTCCCCCTTCTTAAATACACAAATTGCATTAGCTATCCACCAGTCCTCTGCACTACACTCTAATGAATTATTAAATATGTGCAGCAATGCTTCTGATAACTCTTCCCCCAATTCTTTGAGCAAATGTGCATGCAATCCATCTGGATTATGGACTTTATCTTTATTATTCAATGCAACCTTTCATTTTAAGTTTTAAAATATTTTATTGTTCATCTCACAACTACCCATTCTATCTCCTCAGTAAACATCAAAAGAAAATAATTAATCAACATTTCCACCATCTTTCAATTTTTATTTGTGGTATTATCCTGCCAATGTTTAATAGTCCTACTCCCATCAGAACAATTTTTTAAATGATATGTTTGTAAAATATTTCATTATTTTATTTTATGCTTCTTGATAGTTTAATTTGAGGTTTTTGTTTTTGCCCTCCGGTTTCTTTAACTTCACTTATAATCTCTCTGTATTCTCTTATCATGCTCGCCTCTGCTGTCTATGTACTTAATGTACGTTTCTGTCCTGAACTTCAATTGCTCCCACATGTCCTTACTCATCCATAGAGATTCATTGATATTTAGTTGCTTTTTCCTTTTAAAGGACTATATTTTCCTGTATGCCGTTGAACACGGTTTTAAAAGATTCCTATTATAATTTTCGGTCATTGATTGCAAATGTCGTTGCTCGTTTATTTTCTCAAGTTCCATTCTCAAGCCCTTCAAAATCATTTGCTCTTCAATCTGTTAATCTGTGTTTTGTCATTCCTACCTCCTTCTGTATCATCATACGTCAGCTTTTCTTATCTGCTGAGATTTATTCCCTATTACCTGATACACATATTCACTCATTGACAGAATGGGGGTGGTGCTGCCTACGCAAACATTTACTGCCTCTCCCTAATTGCCCTGGAGAAGGTGATGGTGAACCATTGCAGTGCTTGAGTCTAGGTAGACCTACAGTGCCATTAGGAGTTTGAAGATTTTGATATTAACAGAGAATTGGTGATATGGTTCCAAATCAAGATAGTGTTTGACATGAAAGAGAACTTGCAGATTGTGTTGATCTCATGTATCTGTGGCTCTTATCCTTTTAGGTGTTAGAGGTCAAGGTTTTGCAAGATGCTGTTGAAGCAGCTTTGGTGAGTTACTGCAGTGCATCTTGTAGATGTACAAAGCTGCCACTATGCATCATGTGGCGGATGGAGCGACCATTGAAGATTTTGGATGGGAAGCCATTCAAATGAGTAACTTTGTACTGGATGGTGTCAAACTTCTTGAGTGTTGTTGGAGCTGCTCTCAAACTGGTAGGTGGAACAAACTCCATCACACTTCTGACTTGTGCCTTATCTCAGGGGACAGATTTTGGGGAGTCAAGAGGTGAGTTATTTTCACCACAGATCTCCCAGCCTCTGATTTGCTCTTGTAGCAACAGTATTTGTGACTGGCTCAGTCCAGTTTCTGGTCACTGGTAACCCTCAGGAATTTGATAGCAGCTGGCAATGCCATTGAATTTAAACAGCAATGGTTAGATTCTGTCTATGGGAGCTGGTCATTGCT
This sequence comes from Rhincodon typus, assembly GCF_021869965.1. Lineage (NCBI taxonomy): Eukaryota > Metazoa > Chordata > Chondrichthyes > Orectolobiformes > Rhincodontidae > Rhincodon > Rhincodon typus. The sequence goes on along the minus strand of NC_063353.1, from coordinate 5,232,272 downwards.
TGGCACTTGTGTGAGATGATTATTATATATCACTTAACGGCCTTGAATAATGTCCAAGTCTTGCAGCATACAGGCACAGACTACTTTGGTATTTGAGTGTATCATACAAGCACAGGCTGCTGCAGTATCTGAGGGTATCATAGTGAATCTGCCCTTGCTGTGCCTTTCACAAATTGGGTTAGACAAGAGTCCTGAACACACTGGAGAAACTCTACTCCCTTGACCCTTTTACCTATCTGTTTTGTCCAAAAAATATCAAGGTAGTTGAAATTCCCAATGATTATTTTCCTATGATTTTACTCAATTCCCTGACTTATAAGCATCCTTCAACCTCCACCTTTCTTCAGTCTTCCAGCTCCCACTTCACAGGATGTTCTGCATTGCCTCAGCTATCTGTATTTCTTTATTCTGCTTAGGTTCTTTTTTTCTCTTGTTCCTTTGTTTCAATTAATAGCTGTGCTTCCTCTTTATAATGGTTCCATTGGAGAACTAAGAGAAAAAAAATTTTAGAACAAGTTGGGTAAGTAATTGGGAGCGCAGAAATATTGACTTGGGAAGTCAACTTATAGCAGAATCAGATGAGGTGTGCAGCAAGTGGCTAATCTGGCATTAGGCCTTTATACCCTTATAAGTGTTTCTCTATACTGCCAGAAGTTGTAAGTTCCTCTTTTCTTTCTCATATTTGTAATAGTGATTAGATACAGCAAAGATAATTGTGCAGTAGATCTTGATCTAATTGCTGGCTGTTAAAAGCATCATATGGTTGTGGAGCACATACAGTGAAATGTACCTGCAGACACACGCTTGTTACACGATCTGATTTTCCTTCCATTCATTTAAATGGGTGGAATGTTAGTGGGGTTCTTTCATGTATGGATGGCAGATGCAGTCCCATTTCCTCCCCACACTCCATACAGGCAATGCCTAGCACCCAGTCAACAACGACTGCTAACTCTGTAACCATTTCCATCCCTGCAATCCATGTAAATTTTCTCCATTTCTGGCCCCAGTGCCCCTCTGATTTCCATTGCTTCGCTGTTGGCAGCAGTGCTTTCAGCTGTCCGGGTTTTAAACCTCTGTATTTCCCTCCTTGCTGGACAAACTCAGCAGATCTGGCATTATCTGTGGAGAGAAAACAGAATTAACATTTCGAGTCTGATGACACTTCTTCAGAACTGTTTTGTATTTTGCATCCACAGATGCTGCCAGACCTGCTGAGTTTCTCCAGCAATTTCTGTTTTTGTTTCAGACTGCCAGCATCTGCAGTTCTTGGATTTATTTTCTTATAATGGAGATGAAACGCTTTGGCTATATGCTTCCTATCACAGTCAATGAGTCCTACAACTTGAGAGGCTTGAGAATTTAAATCACAGCTCATGCAACAGTGCTCTGTAGGGTGACAATCAGGAGAAAACAGGGGATAATGAATTGGCAGCCTATTTCACACCACTTTACTCCCCTGTCCCACAACACCCCACGCACCATTTTCGTTTCCATTGACTTCAGACCAATTTCAACAGCTCAACTCTTTGATTCAGATGCTGAGTACTCACAGTGAAACCATACTAACCGCTGCTGCAATTCTTGCTCTTTCTTCTTCTTCAAGTCTCAGTTTCTCAAGTCTCTCTCGCTCTGCATGTTCAGCTGCCAGCCTTATCTCCTCTGTTACATATGAAACATTTGTTAGTTCTCACAGGGAATATAAAGCTCTTCTCTCCACAGTTATGTGAACATTTTAGATTCGTTTTACTCCTTTCTTTGTACACGAACACCCTACCCCTTTATTGATCTCTAGCTATATCCAGGTCGGTTTTTTTGGGGAAGGAACAAGGTTTTTTGGAGGAGTACATTTTTGTAGTTTGTACACTGTGGCTTGCCATATTCATGTGACCTTTGATGTAGTTGCTTTCAGTATGGAAGCATGAAGACAGAAGTAATTAACGGCAGCACATGGAACAAAAGTGGTGGCATGAAATTGCTGTACCCAAATCACTTGCCACCCTATTTCCAGCATGGCTTCAACCTTCACCCTATTGTTGGGATCTCTGACATAGGGGCTCAGGCAGCTGGCCAAAACAAGTCATGCCTGTATGACAATCAGCCATATCAAACCACCACAGAATTGACTGTAGTGGTTCAAGAGGTGGGTTATCAACATCTTCTCCAGGACAACTAGAGATCAGTATAACTTGCCAGCAAAAGCCACATCCCAAGAAAGAATTTAGAAAATTGTGTTCCAAATGCTGATACTTAACTGCAAGCCTTAGTTTCACCTCATATTTTGTTGGCTTCAATGTTGAGATTTTTTAAAAAATTTTTGGTTGGAACTGTGAGCTATGAATTGAAGGCGATCTTTGGACCATAAGCAGCAGTATTTTAAAAAAAAACAAAAAAACCGATACTTTTTTATAGGACCTGGTCTGGAAGTTAGTTGCAGGTTGGTTTTTGCTCAAGGAACACTGTAGATATTTTGGCTCTGGGGATGCATCATGCTCAAGTGTTAGCAGATGTTTGGATGTCAACAATTGCCATCACAGGGGCAGCTGATGCCAATCTAGCAAACAGAATGTTGAAAAAACAGAAAGAGAAACCAAAGTTTGAACTGGTTCTGAACTGTATTTTTTGGACAAGAACATTGTGGCTGTCAAGGCTGCAGGATGGAGGTTTGATTGTTCCCTGGTTATCCTCCCATTATCAACTTATTGAAAGGTTGAAGAATCAAATCTTAGTTATAAGCATTTAATGACTATTTCTTGAAGCCTACTGGAAGCTATTTGTATTGACTGACGTCTTCAGAAATCAAGCAAGATAAATTCTATGTCCCTGTGATTCTATGTATTGTGGATAAAGCTTAATAGAACAAGCCAATTGCATCTATTTTTCTTTAAATTTGTCCTATAATTGGGTCTGCCTGTTTGTCTATGTATGAATGAGGGCTAGAATCAAAGAAGATTGGGTTTAAATCATACACATTAATTAGATTATCTTGCTATTTAACTTTGCTCAGCTGAAGCTATAATATTCATCATACATTGTTAATTATTTTGTTTAGGCTATAAAGTTGGTACTGGTTATTCACAAAGCCTGATTAGGATCAATTGTGAGGGTCATTGAATGTTCTAATTTTATTGTGGTGTGAATACAGGAATAGGGAGGCTGATTTGATTTGGCTATCAATACTTTTGTAGTAATATTGAATCTCACCGGGAACTGAATCAGGATCTGATTTTATTTTCAACCAACATAGCTTATGAGAGAAGATACCATGGCATTTGTCTGCCAGTTTTTTTTCTCCCTCATAAAGAACATGTCAGGAGATCAGTTACTTACCAGATGGGCAAACTCACTCTCACATTCTAATACTTATTGGGACTGTTCAACAGATGACTATAAATTGTTTATAACCATTAAAATATGGGTGCGGTCAGGTCGACCATCTGCACAGAGTTGGTGCCATGATGTGACCTTGCAGTCAGGTTTCCAAATGGCACCAGGAATTACCAGAGTTTTTGTGGAAATGGCACAAATTCCTTAATCCACTGATAGATATCAGGCCTGAGTTGTGTGCACATGTGCATTTAATGAGGCAAGCAAGAATATAGCTTGGTGAATTTTGAAGGCACCTTTTAGAGGTTTCTGTTGGGTATTTTCCTTCTGTCATTGCTTAAAGGTTCCCTTGTCTAAATTGCACTGACATTGTCATTTCTTTTTGGGATGTGCACAATAACAACATGGTGGAAATTCATAGTTGATTTCATATATAAAAAGCAATCACAAAACAATAAGCTTGTTGTCAAGAACCAAATATTGATTCACTGATGTCCTTTAGGGAAGGAAACCTGTCCTCCTTAGCCAATTTAGCCTCTACGTGACTCCACTCTCACTTCAGATTTGTTGAGTTTTAACTGTCTTCTGCTGTGACCGTGCAAGTGACTCAGTTGTGTAAGAAAAATATTCCAAGATAAAGGCCCACCAACATCTTTCTCAGGCCAACTAAGGATAAGCAAAACATACTAATCTTGCCATTGATGGTCACACCACAATAATTAACTAAAAACAAAAGAAGCTTTACCCTCTTCCAAGCGTTTCCTCTCCTCCTCTTGTCTGAGGAGTTTTTCTTCAGATCTGGTAAGTCTTTGTCCCTTAGCTGAGCTCATAACGGAGGACTTGAAAGAAATATATGCCAACAAAACATCTGTTTTATACAATTGAAAGTCAAAACAGTAATCTCTGATGCGAAATATGTGCTTAGAACAACAACAGTACAGAAACATAGCAAAGACCTTCTGAATTTCATATTTTGACTGTTAGGTTGTGGTTTAAAACCGTCTAGGTCGAATGTGATACAGAAGTCACATTAATTGCTACGCTTTCTCTTCTTTAAATCCCACCAAACTTGCACCCCACAAGACTGCCCTCTTTCTGTACCAAGGATTAGGAAATAACTAAAATGTCTAGTGACATTTCCTGTGATATAAAAAGAAAATCATACTATATACATGATACAGCCAATTTGGACACGTCTGTACCATTCCACCTGACTTTTAAATAATTGAAATTCTAAATACATAGTGAAACATGTTTGCCAGCAGGAGAAGTACCTTAAACACATTCTACATAGGAAAATAAGTTTTCATTAGCAGAAAATTGAAGTTTCACCTAACTTACATAATTTTAGCACTGCACTCTTTGTGTTCAAATCCCAGAACGTTTATCAATGTGAACAGAGCAAACACATTCCAACTATTGAAAATATACTTATATGATTATGTTACGAAAGGATGCAGGCCACACAGGAACATCCTGTGTTGTGCTGGCTGCCTGGGGGACAACTGAGTGTCATCCCTCAGTATCTTTGAGCCAGCACAAAAACTTCGTCTTATTCCCTTGTTATCAGAACTGTTCTCTACTCATTATCATTATCTTTCAGGATGCCAACTTCTGTTCATTGATTCATTGTTCAATTCCTTATGCGCACTTATTTATCTCCAGCAATATTGCTCATAGGGAAAAGTGAAGAACAATTTTGTTTTGGAATACCCTTTACAGAAGTAGCATCTTGAAAAAAGGGGCTACCCATACAAGGAAATCTTTCTCCCTTCAGCATGAATGAAGCCAGCTACAAATAAGCACACTGTAATAAGTACATAACTAGAGATAAAAAGCAGTCACTTTAAAATAGCAATGCAATTGTGCTGACACAGATTGACTGAATGGCTGCCAGTGATGATCAATGGGCATCACTCTCTGCTATCCAATCAGACAGCTCAAAAGCAACATATTTAATTAACAAAAGAAAGCAGCATAATACTGGAGGAGTTGAGATTAATATCACCTAAAACAATTTCTTTCATAAAAGATTACAGTATTCTAACTCATATAACATTGCAAAATCAATGCAGAGTTAGAACCTTTCACTTTCCGACATCACTAGGATAGTTCTAAACATATTAACAGCTTTTTCTAATGGCACTCTTTCCAAAATACAGCTTGTCACCTCCTCACATTCACATGTGCCAGGCAAACATAAATGATAGGATCTGACAGCTGTACTAAAAATGTGTAAATCTCTAAAACTTTTTCAACACTACCACTATACCTGCCTGTCGCCATACCATTTGTTTCTTTCTTTGCTTTGGCGGCTGGCACCATAAAGAGAAGAAAAGAGAATTTGTGAGATATTTTGAAAAGAATCAGAACAGTTTAAAAGTTTCTCTAGCATTAAACCTGTAGACATAGAAAAAAACAAAACTAATTTATAAGACTGGATTTATACTGCAATGTAATTGACACCAGGATACAGTGATGCCTTAATGCACAAGATCTCAGTACTTTGGTGTGTTCTTGTTTGTATTCAATTGTCACTTTATGTGTTGCTGTACACTGAAAACAATGTTGCAAAGATGCAACACAACAGCAGTATAAATTGAGCCTAAAATATGCTTTTAAATCAGCAGAATGCGGTTTGGTCTAGTGGCTATTAAAATAAAGTATTTTCTCTTCAACTGCACTGTTTTAAGCAAAGGAATCTATAAAAAGAATGGAGTTGTTTGTTCAGGCAAAAATATCCTGGCAAAGACTCGTACACTTACTCATCCTATTGCCATGAAAAGCTTCCAATATGCACTTCAAGTCTCTAATTTTTGAAAAATTGATTTCTTTTGACTTTTATGTTAAGAATGTATCTAATAAGAAGCAAATGATGAATATTGCAGCATCTTCCAATTATTCATTTTAAAGAATTCAGGACAGTTGACATCATTCAACAGGATGTCAATATCTTTGTGCCCTACCGTGCAATTGGAAAAAATTAAATTGCACTTAGACAGCAACTTTCACATACTTAGCATGTGCTTTACATACAATGAAATAGTCACTGTCATAATGTTGAGAAACTTTCACACAGCAAGGTCCCACAAGGAACAATGAAATGCAATTTCTGTAACAACATTTATTAAGGAATAAATATTGTCTAAGAATCTAGGAAAATGCTGTTTGTCAAATCAATTGGAGTTTTTTTTATTCTAGGAAGGAGATAAGCCACCTATGGTTAACTAGAGAAGTTAAGAATAACATCAGATTGAAAGAAAAACATACAATGTGGCAAAGGTTAGTGATAAGACACAGGGTTGGGAAAGTTTTAAAAATCAACAAAAGATGACAAAAAATAATAAAGAGGGAGAAGTTAAACATACAAGTAATATCAAAATTACAGCAAGAGCTTCTTAAAATATATAAGAAGGATCAGAGAGGCCAAAGTTAATAAGTCCCTTAGAAAACAAGGCAGGGGAAATAGTAAAGGGGAACAAGGAAATGGCACAGGAATTGAATAAATACATTACATCAGTCAGCACAGTAGAAGACATTAATAGCGTTCCAAAATTACTAAATAATCAAGAGTCAAAAGGAAGAAAGGAAAAATATACAATAACTGTCACTAGGGAAAAAGTGTTAGGGAAGCTAATGGGTCTAAAGATCACTAAGTCCCTGGGCCTGATGCGATGCATCCTAGGATATTAAAACATGTAGCTACAGAGATAGTGTATACACTGGTAGTAATCTTCCAAGATTGTGGAAATGTCCCAGGGATTGGAAAACTGCCAATGGAACACCTTTATTTAGAAAGGGAAGGAGACAAAAAAAATATAGTCCAGTTTGCTTAATATATATCATTGGGAAAATATTAGAGTCTATTATAAATTATGTAATAGCATTTAGAAATCATAGAATCCCTACAGTGTAGAAACAGGCCCTTCGGCACAACAAGTCCACGCCGACCCACAGAGCATCCCACCCAGACCCATCCCCCTATAACCCACCTAATCTATACATCCCTGAACGCTACGGGAAATTTAGCATGGCCAATCCACCTAGCCTGCACATCTTTGGACTGTGGGAGGGAGCCAGAACACCTGAAGGAAATCCACGCAGACACGGGGAGCATGTGCAAACTCCACACAGACAGTCGCCTGAGGATGGGATCAAGCCCGGATCCCTAGTGCTGTGAGGCAGCAGTGCTAACCACTGAGCCACTGTGAAGATCAAGCAGTATGGCTTCACAAAGTGGAAATCATGCCTGATAAATTTATGAGAATTCTTTGAGGTAAAAAGCAGGATAAAAAAGGAAGCAGTGGATGTTTGGATCTACCAGCCTGAGGTTACCATGAAGGACCCTTCTTCTCAACTGAGGCATGGTGACCCTCAGGTTAAACCATGACCAACTGTCTCTCTCTAATGAGAGAGCAGCCAATGGTCTGGTAGAACTATGGTGACTTTACCTTACACATTGACATAGGCAGGTTAATTGAGTATGCAAAAAATTGGCAGCTGGAATATAATGTGGGAAAATGTGAGATTATGCAATTTGGCACTTTGCAGAAAGGATAAGAGAGCTGGATATTATTTAAATGGAGAAAGACTGCAGAAAGCTACAGCACAGAATGATATAGGAGTCCTCCTACTAATCACAAAAAGCTAGCATAAAAGTTCAATAGGTAATAGGGAAGGCAATGGAATGTTGGTCTTTATTTAAAGAGGAAGGAGTATAAAAATAGGGCACTAGTCAAACCATGGCTGCAAAACTGTAAATATTTTTGTTCCCTTATGTAAGGAAAGCTATACTGTCATTGGAGACAGTCCAACGAAGGGCCACTAATCTGATCCTGAATATGAACAGACTGTCTTATGAGGCTGAATGGGTCTGTACTCATTGGAGTTTAGAAGAATGAGCAGTGGCCTTGTTGAAACATACAAGATGCGGAAAGATTATTTCTTCTTCTGGCAGAGTCTAGGACATTTATATTGTTAGCATTAATTACTGCCTGTTCCTATTGCTGTTGTACTGAAATGCCTTACCAGGACATATAAAGATCAGCTACGTAGCTGTGGGTCTGGAGTCACAGACCAGGGAAGGTCAAAAGATTTCCTTCCCTAAAGGCATTAGTGAACCAGACTGGTGTTTTTTGACAATCACAGTGATCATTAGTCTTCTAAATGAAATTTATTGAAATTTCACCATTTGCCATGGTGAGATGTGAACCCATGTCCCAAAAGTATTGGGCTAGATCTCTGAATTACAGGTCCAGTGATATGTCTCCACAACCACCTGGCCATTATTCCGCACTCTCTTTGTCTCATGTTGCCAATTGCCTAGCTAGGTCAATAGCTCGCCTTCAATTCTGTGAACTTCAGCTGTAACTAATCCCTGGACTTTAGCAACAACCTACTGGAAGTCACACAAATGACATCCCATAATTCAGAAGATGTATTCATAACTTGGCAAATCCTTCCAACATGTGCTAGAGGCAGGCAGAAAGAGTGACAAAGATTCCTGGCCAGACATGTGATAGTACTACAGCTTCTATCATGCTATGTATAGCTCCAGACTATAACATACTTAGAAATGCATGTGTTGCCTTAGCAACCCACACTCATCAAAACAGGTCCTGCACGGCAGGCCATGCAGTCATGCAGATTAGGTTGCATTGTATCCAGGGAGAGCTAGGTAATTGGATTCAAAATTGGTTTGATGGTAAAAAGCAGAGGGTGATGGTTGAAGGTTGTTTCTCGGACTGGAGGCTGTGACTAGTAGTGTGCTGCAGGGGTCAGTGCTGGGACCTTTGTTATTTGTTATTTACATAAATGTGAATGTACAACTCATAATTAGTAAGTTTGCACATGATACAAAATCAGGAGGTATCATTGATAGCGAGGAAGGTTATCAAAAATTACAGAGGGATCTTGATCAGATGGGGAGTGGGCTGAAGATTGGCAAATACAATTCAATACAGATAAACGTGAGGTGTTGCACTTTGGAAAGTCAAACCAAGATAGGACTTATACAGTAAATGGTAAAGTCCTGAGGAGTGTTGTCGAATACAGGGACCTAGAAGTACAAGTACATACTTCATTGAAAGTGGCATCACAGGAAGACAGAATGGTGAAGAAGGCATCTAGTGTGCTGGCCTTCATCGGTCGAGACCTTGAGTATAGGAGTTGGGATGTTATGTTACAGTTGTATAAGTCATTGGTCAGTCCACACTTGGTGTATTGTGTACAGTTTTGGTCACCCTGTTATAGTAAAGACATTAAACTGGAAAGTGTGCAAAAAAGATTTATGAAGATGTTGCCAGGACTAGTAGGCCTGAGTCATAGGGAAGAAGTTGGCCAGGATAGGACTTTATTCCTTGGGATGTAGGAGAATGAGGGGTGACCTTACTGAGGTGTATAAAATCAAGAAGGGCACAGACAGTTGAATGCATATAGTCTTCTTCCCAGGGATGGGGAATTGAAAACTAAAAGGCATAGGTTTAAAATGAGAGGAGAAAGAATTAAGAAGGACCTGAGAAGCAACTTCTTCACGCAGAGTGGTGCGTATTTGGAACGGATTGCTGGAGAAAGTGGTTGAGGTAGGTACAATAGCAACATTTTAAAAACATTTGGATAGGTAAATGGACGGGAACGGTTTAGAGGGATATGGACCAAATGCGAGCAATTGGAACTGTCTGAGTGGGCACCATGGTCAGCATGGACAAGTTTGGGGCAAAGGGCCTGTTTCCATGCTGTATTACTCTATGACTTTATATGATATGGAATATATCTACACAATATATCTACGTAATTCTAGTGATATTAAACTATTACAATATTAATATTAAACTATTTCTTACAATTAATATTAAACTGCTATTCTATTGATATTAAACTGTTATGATATTCATATTAAATCATATGATGCATTGGCACAAAAATGTGTAACATTTTTGATATGATACTGGGCCAGTGTTGACATGCTGACATTATATTGACATTAAACCACGTTACAATACTGATATCAAAGTATGTTATAATACTGATATTAAACCATGTTATTGACATGAAACTGGGGAGGAGAGCAGTAAAGATGGGAAACGTCACAAACTTTAAAAAGAACTTGAATGAGCTCTTTAAATGTCATAACATTCAAGGCTATGGGGCCAAGTGCTGGAAAGTGGGTCTGGTGTAGACTTAGAGATAGTAGGAACTGCAGATGCTGGAGAATCAGAGGTAACAAGGTGTAGAGCTGGATGAACACAGCAGGCCAAGCAGCATCAGAGGAGCAGGAAAGCTGATGTTTCGGGCCTAGACCCTTCAGAA
>NC_063353.1:5176170-5221237 GCF_021869965.1 Rhincodon typus | reverse complement strand
TCTTTTGTCGGTGGGTACTGGATGGGCCGAAGGGCCTCTTCTGTAATGTGTTATTCATATTATAGTATTAAAATTTTTAAAAAATCTCTCCCTGTTTAAACTCACCATCTTGGCTTCTTGTTCGAGGGGTGGTTTGCAATAAAAACAGAAAGTTGCACGATATAACTGCAGACAGGTCGAAGGCCAGGCCGCGTTGCTAGGCGCCAAGCTTGTTTACCGTGGCTCCGTTGCTGGGAGACGCTCCCGGCCGCAGGACGCAGGCGCGGCACATTCCCCAGCCCGCTGCCGCAAAGGACTGTTTACGACAGGGGCTGGCAGTCAGTTTGCGGCAACGGCTTCCGTCTCTGCACCAGTGGCCCCCATCACCTTGCGCTTCTGGCTGTCGGTGTCTGCTGCCGCCGGTAGGGCCCGGGATTGTGATTGAGGCTCGGTTGTTGGGTGTAACCGGGGGGGGGGGGTTGACATTTTGCTGGAGTCAATGTGAAGGTGCTCATGGTGTCAGGCAGGAGGGAGGATAATGAACTACGCAACATGGCTGAACATGGATCAGACTTAGGGTATAAATTGGGACAAGTCTGGGAGTGTGACTTGGTGGAACGGTCTCCATCATAGAGCAAACCAGTACCAATCAGGGTGGTACAGGTAGAGTTTAGTGATTTGGAACATTTTATTGCACAACTATACTTTATTCATTAAAAACATCTCATATATACACAGAAAGAAAAACAGAAGTTGCTGGAAAAGCTCAGCAGGTCTGGCAGCATCTGTTAAGGAAAAAAAAATCAGAGTAACGTTTCGGGTCCAGTAACCCTTCCCCAGAACTCAACGTCCCCTCCTCTCCGTTTCTGGCAAAAGTTCAGTTGTGAGGAAGAATCACCGGACTCGAAAAGTTAACTCTGATTTTTTTCTTCACAGATGCTGCCAGACCTGCTGAGCTTTTCCAGCAACTTGTTTTTGTTGCTGATTTACAGCATCTGCAGTTCTTTCGGTTTTTATATATACAGATACTGAAGCACTTCTGTGCAGTCTTTGCACATGAATAACAAACAAACATTGGAATTTGGCATTTCCTGCATTTTAAAAAAAAACAAGGCATTTCTTTCTTGTACATGGCCGTAGTTATGTACATTTGACACATTGAGTGGGTTTGATAACTGAATAGACCCCCATTGTGCTTTGGTAGAAAGATGCTAAATGGTGGTTTTCCCTCACTGTGCCTTGGCAGCAGCTGCCCCAAGCTTTAGTGCTTCCCTCGGCACATAGTCCTCGACCTTGGAATGTGCAACATTTGGTTAGGTTCTTCGCAATAGAAGGCCAGCAAGTTTTGGGCAGCTCAGACAGCATCTCTGGAGTTGCTGGTCCTCTAGGCGCAGTCAACGTTTGTCTCGATGTGCTCTACAAGCTGTTCTCTGAAATGCACAGTCCTGTATCACAGAGCTGCTTGGGACAAACCACGACAAGAACCACTGCATCTTCTCCATATCTTTGCAGAAGCACATTCCCGAAGGAGACGTGGGACAGTCTGTTCCCCTAGTTCAGCTGCAGCTACTAGTGGTGGACAGAGTCTGGATGTAAATTAAGCTAGCAATGTCCTGGTGCTTTTTTTGTTGACAGTTCTGATCTATCAGCCAAACAGGGAATAGAGATGATATTGGGAACTGAACTGGCTACTTTTGTTCTTGTTTAACTGGTGAAATACCTATGTTTTGGATTGTGGTTATGTACTATAGTTGGAAGACAAAGCTTTATAGCATCAGCAAATAAACAGATTTGTATTTAACTAATGCTTTTTATGATCACCAAAAAAAAAAAGCAGGCTGAAAGGGTCCTCGGTTTAAAGAACTCATTCAAATAACAGCACATCCAAAACAATGCAGTGCTCCCTCAGTACTACTCTGGACTATTAAAATTTTGTAGAAAAGTCTGGACCTTGTGACTCTGACAAGAGTACCATAGGTGATATGAAGCAACACGTGGATGTCAGTTTTGAGGAGTGACCCATGGTCATTATTACAGAAGGCAGAGGCCAGTGGGTTTTGAGCAGATGCTGTTTTTCCCAGCTGTTTGTAGATGTAACTTTTTTTCCTACATTGACAACTTTTAACAACATTTATCATAAAGCTGATATGAATTACTCAAGTGACCATTTATGAAGTTTGATCTATGATAATCTAGTTATGGTTGTTGTTCTGTCACTTTGAATGTTAACTTTTGTTTACACACATTTCAAACAGCAGGTTGAAGGTCCTTCAAGGACGAAGGATAGCCAATAAACAGTGATTAAAATGAAATTGCTATGATTGTCCACAAAATGAGTAACTAATTTGTATTCTAAAGTCAGCAAGGAAACTTAATAACCTTCTGTTGACAAGGTGAGCAAGAACTTTCCAGAATTTGTAGTATGATAGGATCATAACCATTCGCCTAAGCAGCAAATGGAATGTAAATCATTGAAACACAGGACTCCATTACTCTTTGAACAAAAGTGTCAGCACAAATTCTGGATTCGAGTCTTGCAGGTGGGCTTGAATCCTGTCTTCAAGGGAAGTCTGCTTCACTGACCCGAGACTACTGTTTAAAGTGTGCCTAAATTTGACACCTCTGTTTTGTTACAGAGACAGTGAAAAGCTGGATGGCAAATCCTTTAAGAAGTGAAGTAATAAAACTGTATAAAAACGTAAGTTTCTGGTCATCTACTGTAACATTGAATTTATAGTTAAACAGTTGTTTCAGTAGGTAGATCTACTACTTGATATGGTATTAAATCATGCAAAACCACATTTCCAGGCCAAACTCTTTGTATGTAAATCTGTGTTAGCCTGTGCTGCCTTAGGTACACAGCAAATCAACCTCAATCCTCTTTAGGTCAGGGTAGAGAAGGGTACAGAATCAATTGGGTTTCTAATTTCAAAATTGAATTATCTTTGTGATACTTTAAAGCAACCTGCCATGACATCACCTGGGCAGGCAGAACCTTCTGCCCTAGAGGAAGGGTCACTTCGACTATGGTACAGAGCCCTCAAACTGGAACTGAAGTCATGTCCAAAAAAACGAACTGCTACAAAGAGCCATTCGCAACAAATTTTCACACCACTTGGGTTCAAACTCATGCCCCTGTAGTGATTAGAATCTGAATCTAGTGCCTTAGACTGAATTAAGTATTGTATGGTCAAATAAAGCTGAAACAACAGAAGAGATCCTCAGTGGACATGTGGCAACAAGTGTTAACAGACACAGTTAATGCTCCTTTCCCAAGGTAGGACACAGTGTTACTATTAGGCAAATCTGTCAAAATCCCTCAGGGTTTGGAACACTAGATGGGAGAAACTGTTCCAATTGGAGGATAAGAACCAGAGGGCAACTTTGGCAAAAAGACAAGAACTAGAAGCAGGAATTCATCCCGTGGCAAAGATGTGGAATGTGCATGAGTATGATAGAGGCAGATTCAATCATGGCTTTCAAAAAAAGGGTCTAAGAATGTGTGGAAATCCATAGTTTTGGCAAAGAGGTTGTTGACTCTGGGGTGGGATGATGTTGTTGACTTGCTTGCCAAGCTGGCTTGTTCTCATTCAGATGTTTCATCACCATGCTAGGTGACATCAGCAGTGGAGCCTCCACTGAAGTGATGTTGTTCTGCTCCACTTGGAATTTGTACTGTCTGGTCCGTTATAGTGAGTAGTGTCATCTCCGGTTTTTGATCTGTATGGGTTTGTATATGGGGTCCAATTCTGTTTGTTGATGTATATGGGGTCCAATTCTATCAACAAACAGAATTGGACCCCATATACAAACCCATACAGATCAAAAACCGGAGATGACACTACTCACTATAACGGACCAGACAGTACAAATTCCAAGTGGAGTAGAACAACATCACTTCAATGGAGGCTCCACTGATGTCGTCACCTAGCATGATGAAACGTTTGAACGAGAACAAGCCAGCTCGGCGAGCAAGTCAACAATCTCAGGTGTGGAAATGGCAGGGAACTGGGACTAGATGACATGCTGTTGTGGAATCTGACACCCCGTGGAAATGGACACCTTAGTAACTACTAGATTTTAAAAACACTTCATTTTCTACTGTCATTGCACAAAAATAAGGAATGGAAGTTTCAGATGAATAAGAAAGGATAAAAAAAATTAATACATTAGTGCTTGCAAATTGCAGCAGTCCAGCCATTGCAATAGTCATATTCTATGACTTCTCAGGAGGAGAGGAGAGAAGTAAAATAGTAGCTCGAGTACCAATATCTAAAAATAAAGTGTAGAAAGAGCAGTGTCCTAGGTTGTTTTCACTCAATGATGTCGGGACAGGCTATTTGCTGATGCTTTGAATGTTCACCTCCGTTGCCTGTGAAATTACAAATGAAGCATATCCAAAAGCATTGGCAAAGCCCCTGGTTTTGTCTGATATGGTGGGGAATATTTGCCAGGCAGTGATAAAAGGATTAACTTGGTTAAAAGATCTTTTCATTTAAACACTACAAATGCCAGTCTTCCATCTAGCTTTTGACTTAATGAATGCTTTCTTAATGACACTTAAGCACAAATCATCTCATACCTTTAACAAAGCATTTCAGTCATTGGAGAAAATGGACTGGGCAGACTAGCTCAAACGTCAGTCAGGCTGGGTAGGAAAATAGGAAAAAAAAAAGGAACAAGGATGGAGAGAAAATTCCAGGAGGTTGGGAGCAAGAAAGCTGAAAGCTTCTAAGGAGGCAAAGCTGGAAACATTCTGTATTATAGGAGGATAAAACACAGGGTTTCAAACCTTGCTGCATGTTTAACAGAACACGTAATCTAGTACAAACTGTGTTGCTAGGGAGGAGGGAGTTAAACAGAACAAAAGTGAAAACCTCTTCCATCCAGGCTGTCTGGTACAGTTGAAATACCGTACTTGTTTCACAAAGCACTCATCTAGAAGAGATGGAAAAAAAAGTATTAAAATCATAGGCCTAGTGGGAGGACAGATTTGGGAATTTCATCTCAGATTTCAACTTGAGCAACTGAAACTGACCCAGGAAGAGATCGCACTGGCCTGAATAAGGAATTTAGAATTGTGAATCATTGTCACCATAGTTGGAGGGTTATTTCTTCCCTTGCAAAAAGAACCACCCAACATTGATATTGAGACTCTGGTCCTCCCTGGCCTACTTATTTGGAAGTTATCAACTAAATTCCTCTATTCATCTCAAAAACAGATTATTCCAAAGTTTTGAAAAGTTTTAAAACTAGTGCCTGAAAATCCCTTAACTAATGAGGGAACAGCATGTAAAAAGATACTTATTGATTTATTAAAACAAAAAAAAAATTAAATGCATTTCCCTGGACTAAAAGATGAACATTTTATCTTAAAAGTTGCTGTACCTTGGCAAAGACTATCCAAAAGGAGAAGACTACTTCAGAGATCGTCTTAAGGCAGCTTTCATTAAAAATAAAGATGTTACAGATCCTGAACAAATCAAGGCATTAATAGCTCGAGGAGAGTTTGTGATAAAGGAACTCGAGGCATTGTATTATCTTAGGAAATACAGAGCTATGAAACAACGTTATTATGAGAAGAATGAATGACCTTATGATGGGGGCAACTTTGACACCGCAATTTGAAGATATGCAGAATGTACCACTTTACAAGTATGGCTCTGGGATTTGGTCAAATTCTCTACATCTATATGCATGTCTTAAAATGCTGTTTAAATTGGTTAATTAAGAATGGGACTTTTAAGAAGCCATTGGTAGGAAGTGTTCAAACAATATCTCTGGAATACAAGTACTAATGCTGGTCAGTACTCAATCAGATTTTGCTATATTAGCATAATTCGCATGGAACCTGCTCAATCATTGCAACTAATGGATATGCCTGTCAAAATCCAAACTGATTTAAGAATGTTGGCCTTTGATCAAGATTATTGCTGCCCAATTGTGCCATGATAGTAATAAAATGAGATCCATACTTTTGGGGTAAACCAGTTTTAAAGCGTGCCTTTCAATTAATAAGCAATTACAATTACAATGCAAATTCTGAAAACCATGCAACAGTTGCAGTTTTAGGCAACTGCAATGTGTATTGTAAAATGATAATAAAAACACTGGTGCAAAGAAGTTTGCAGACAATACAGGAAGTGTGTTTTATTTTACTTCTGCCTGGATTAGTGTTTGTAACACACTGGATACACTTGTGTATCAAATCACTGCTGAAAAGTATCAATTTGCAACTTTCAGCAATTTGCAAAATTCAGGAACTTTGTAGCTATATTTGGTCAGCATTCAACTGCTATAAATTTTACATGAAACAATTTTCAGTGTACTAGCTTTGTGATTTGTGCATAAGTAGACTCAAGTCCTTGATTGTTTTTCTCCTCTGCAAAGCTGCAAAAAGAACTTCACATTTCCCACATTATACTCTATTTGCCAAAGTTTAAACCCAGTTTACAGAAAAATTGATAAGTTGTTTGTAACCCTCTTGCAACCTGCTTTTCCACCAACTTCTCATCTGCAAATTTGGCTATAGTTCATTCATTTCCTCCAAGCCACTTAATATTTGGTAAAAATTATGCACTTATTATGATAGATGTTTCCATGTATTAAGCATTAAAAGAAACAAATTCTCAGTATCACTATGTCCTATAGGCAAACAGAATGGAATTGAGGTTTCAGTCATGACCTTAGTGAATGGTGGACACTGCTGTGCCTGCTTGGGATGCAGACAGAAAAGTCAATGTTACATCTCCATCTCGAAATGGAAGACCCATTAGTCTGAAACTGTGACCCAGTTCTAGACTTCTCCATAAAGGGGGAAATATCCTCAGCATCTATCCTGTTAAAGTACCCACAGAATCCCACAGGTTTCAATAAAGCTTTTTGTAAACCAACATCTTCATTCTAACAAATCAGCCTAGCTTCTAAAGGTTCCTCCTTATAAAGAACCAAAAAAAACTGTAGAGTCTAGGTACAGTCTCACTAAATGTCTCAATTTTATTTAAATCATTGTGTTTGCAGTGAAGATCAACATTTCATTCACCTAATTACTAGATGTACCTGCATGCTAATTGTATGGGGGTGTACAAAGACACCTAGTTCCTTTTGTACAGCAGAATTCTGCTGTTTCCATGCAAATAATATTCTGCTTTTCTTCTCTGGCTGCCAAAGTAGACAGTCTGACTTTCCCTGTCACTTTTATCTGCCAAATGACCTGCATCCTGCAGCTGGCTAGCCATCAGGTACTGGGGATTTGAGAGCCTTTGTTCCCATTAGATTTCCCCCTAGTAATTCTGATAAGTTCCTCTTTTGCTCTGCTGCTATCATTGGCCATTTTAAAAAAAAAAAGCAGAACTAATGTATTGACACTTTAATTACAAATTAAACTAAATTCAGTACATTTATGTTCAAACATTGACATCAAGACAACAGATTCAAACAAAAACAGTGATATTACCACACATATACATCAAGCTATTCAATAATGCTTGATAAAAGTGACTGATACATAAAAGGACAAAGTATAAAAAAAATTCTATTTTCAACTTTGGATTTGTAAATAACTTGTGTGAATGGTCAATCTATATGTAGCCTGCAGTTCATGCAGATAGAGTTATTCATTCAACAACAAGCAGAGTTTAGTATTCTTGTAAGTGCACCCTTTTCAGATTATGTTCAGCAGAGTATCCAACACTGCTGGATGTCACTTTTAAGATTCACAGGCTGTTGAGCACCATGCTAAAAACTGGACAGTACAAAAATTGTTGAAAGCTTGCAAGTTTAAAAAAGGTACTGTACACAAGTTTTAAACCAAAACTAAACAGTAGTAAATCACATTTGTCTTGTCTTATTTGCCAATTTATGAAGGCATTTTTTTTAAAATGCTGTGAGACTTCAAACTGCAAAAAAAAAACACATTCAAGTCATGATATCTGTAAATACAAATGTTATCTTAAATAATCAATTTGCAGAAAAATGTAAAATAGATAAGCTGTTTAGTTTGAGGGAACTGACTTTAAATAACATAACATAACATAACATAAAACATTCAACACTAAGGTGAGGTCTAAGGTTAAGTCAGACTCCTGAGCATTTACTTGACACAACTGGTCAGCAACAAAGGTGTACAAAACCAGGTCAGGGCGATTCCAGACACTTTGCTCCAAGGATTGTTTAGCTTCCATTGAATACCTTTGTCCTCAAAGAAACCTGCAAATCTTCCCATTCTATCTTAACCTTGCCAGCAATGGGAGCTCCAATATGTACTGTATTGTAGTCAAGACAAATTACTTTTTTAAAACAGGCACAAAATTAAATCTTACTGCAACTTTTAAGTTTCCTATCGTTAGGAGCAGACAACATGTAAGGCATGTTAAACGCCAGCAATCTTAGTTTCCATGAGGAACATATTGGTCTTTCTTACACTAGTAAGATTTATTGAACCCTAAGCAAAACTATACTAAGTTGATCTTAGTGATGCTAATGCAATAATCTGGAAGATGAGTTGCAACACCCATAGCATGTTAAAGTTTGTGATTTAATTGTCTAATATTCAAAGAAACATCTATTTGTGTAGCAAGTGAAAATATGGAATGTTATTCTGAATTTTAAGCTTTATTTTAGTCTTTTATTTAAAAAAGGATTCAGAGATCAGTTCTCAAAAAGGGATATTAAACAATATACATTAAGTTGTTAACTGTTAATTCTCAATCATTTTTATAGAAATAAAACCACGTAAACAAAGTTTCACCTATGCACAATTGAATGCATCTTAAAAAACAGTATTCAAGTCAAATAGTTTATTGCACTAACTCATGACTCTGGTAGTTCTTATGCTTGTCAAGACTGATCCAAATTCACATCGACTCTGCAGATAGGGCAACTCGAGTTTCCCTGCAGGATAGAAACAATTATTAATCTTTGAATTAAATTTTAATATTACTACCAACTATTACTATCACCAAACTGCTGAATAGATTTTAAAGCCCATCTTAGTGCATCATCTGCATTTTAATTTGTACATTAAATGGTTTCTGTAACAGGAGTTCTTTAAAGGACAGTTTTAAAAGGGAAATTGATCAAATGGAGGGTCAAGTATAGGAATTCCACTTACTTACAAAGAATCCAGTTCAAAAACGTAAGTGTACCAAGTGCGACTTTTTTTGGCTAGGTAGATAGAACTATCACTGCTGCATTTTCTGCAATCCCAGAGTCAATTTTAACAAGAAACCAAGGGAAGAGAGCAAGTGTGGAAATTATGCAGGCACTGGCCATAATGCAAGTCTTCCTTAGACTCGAAGGTGGTGCTGGACAGCTGAATTGCAAACGTTACATCCTTGTACAAAAAGAGGGTGCAAGGATAAGCCCAATAAAGGCACCAGTTTAAATTCTAGTGATTGATGTACTTCTAGAAACAATTATTTGGAATAGAAGTATAGTCACATGGATAATTACAAAAATCAATTATAGAGGGACAGCATGGATTTCGTAAGGGAAAATCATGTTTAACTTGCTTTTTTTGAAGAAATATATTTTGTTAGAAACATGAACAGACAAGAGTGTGTGTTGGAGCAACTAGGATGTATGTGCCGGTCATTAAAAATGGCAGGACAGGTGAAGTAAGCAGTTCATAAGGCATTAATCTGGGCTTTATTAAATAAAGGGGTTTATAGAGAAACTCAGACACTGGTTAGACCTCAGCTTGAGTACTGTGTATATAGTGCCATGGAGGTATTATTAAAGCATTTAGATGATCATTTGATTAGAAATCATATACAGGATTACAGCCTCAAGCCAGAATGCTCAAGACCTGTGGAGACATGGGCCAAACTGCCTTCTTCAGCACCATCACAATTGCGATGGAATTGAATCTGTAACTGCTGAATCTCAAAAGTTTACATTTACTAGGTTCAAACAAGTCCATAAAATACACACTTACATTTTAACTAGTTTCTATGTAAACTTCAGATTTTAAGTTTAAAAAGGCTCTGTTAACTCTTTCACCCAATTGATTTTAGGTTCAGAAAAAGCAAGTTTTCATCTGACAGTAGCTAATTAGTAACCTTATATCCTCAACAACCACAAATTCAAAAGTGCTTTACCCGTGCAGTACCTTGCAATTAAAATCTTGAGTCTGCAGTGTTTATTTTCTAGTGTCTATACCGTTTAACCTCAAATGGACCCAGTCTCTACCCAGCCGCCAGCGCCAGAGCATTTCTTTTGCTAAATAATACCTTTAACCAGCGGTCAATACATTTTCTGTGATAATCATGAAGACATGGCAAGATCCTCAACTTCTCTTTAGGCATGTAGTCATTGAAGCAGATATGACACCTGATGGAGATTAATGTGATGAATGTTTTACTAATGCACATCTCAACTTAGAAAAATTGCACTTACGTCATTTATGAAAGCAAACACAAATCAACTACCAAAACTGCACAAATTAATTACACTGAATAAAACATTGGGATAATGCAGAAATGCTGAACATCACATTGCTATTTTAAGCGAAGTCTCCCATGTAAATTTGTGGAGTTGGGACTAAACTAATTACTGCTCTAATGCAGCTAATTTGCACTGAGCAGGATGCCACAAATAGTACAAGATAATTATCTATATTAGGGGATATCAATTGACAGTCAAATGTCATCAAGAACAAGGAACTCTTGTGCTTTTCTACAAGTTGTGGCATGAGATTTTCTAAATCTATTTGACACGGTTGGATCGGATTGTAAACAGCTCTGAAGAGTCAGATGCCATTTGGCTGCAGTTTTCTGAAAACAAACATTAGCCTAGATTATGTTCAAGTCTCTGGATAAGTCTCAACCATTCGATTGCCAGCCACACCTTTGACATCCTTAAGTTACCTTGGAGACATGACAGGGTAATAAGGCTCAAGTTTGTCTGCTCAATTAAAAGGACAATATTTTGACCAAAGAGCATTGCCAGGGAGAATAAAGTAGCAGATACTTAATAGTAAGAGATTAAATACATTTCACCACAAGTGTGAAGGCACAAAAATTGCTACTCGATTAACAAAAAGAAATAAATAATGGGTGTTTAATACTATGTAGGAAAGAAAAAAAGTCCTTGACACAAGCAAAGCAGAAAAAAGGTACAAGAAATTAATAATCAAAAAAAGGAAACAGCAAAATTATAGATGAAAATGAATGAACTAAGGTTGTCAATACTGATGGATTAAAGACCCATGCTATTATGCATATCATTAGCAATGTATTCAGGTGTACAAATGGAAAAATAAGTGTGATAATTAATAAGAACTAATCACAATTTAATAAACAAAGCATGACTTATAGATCATAGTTTTAGCTTAGTCTTGAAAATAATTAAGGATCCACAAGAGCTGAAATCAGGGAAGGGATTCCAATGGAGAAAGAAATCTACACCGCTGTCCAACCCAGCAGCAAGTGTGTACAGCTATTGCCTCTGCTGTTTGATTTCAAGTATCTCGTGACATTGGAGTTCGTCCAAGAAAAATTAAGTGAAATTCACAGCTGACCTTTGAGAAATCTGCATAAAAAGAGCTCACAGCAGGGGAGCAGGAAAGTGGCTTTTTAAAAGTGCAATTTTACTGTTTATTTTGTAAAGCTACTGAGTAGAGTGGGTTCTTTGATTATATGTTTTATTGTGATCTGCCTCGATAAAACGTAGGTACTAAATTAGCCTGCAGCAGTGTTTTTTTTTGAAAGAAAGAGCAGTAAGACTGCTATTTTCTGGATCTGTAGATTGTTAAGATGCAAAGATGGCCTTTAGTAGAGTGAGCTGCTCTTCCTGTCAGATGTGGGAGATTAGGGAGGATTTCCATATTACTGATAATTATGTCTGCAGGAAGTGCCGTTGTGACTCTGATTGGATCAGATGGATCAGTTGGAGCAGCAGTTAGAGGCAATGGGGAATTTACAGAAGGTAGAGGTTGTGATGGACAAATGCTGTAGGAAGGGAGAAAAACCAAATATACAGTCAGATGGATGGGTTACTGCCAGGAAAGGTAGGAGAGGGAGGCAGGTTGCGCAGGAGTCTCCTGTGGCCATCCCCATCTCAAACAAGTATGCTGTTTTGGAAAATGTAGGGGATGGCGGACTCAGGGAATGTAGCATGGTACCAGAAACCTGACTGTACAAGACTGGCACTAACGTGATGAGGGATATGTCAGGTTCCAAGCCATTGATTGTGATAAGGGACTCTAGCCAGAGGCACAGACAGGCGTTTTTGCAGCTGACAGCAAGAAATAAGAAATAAGACACTTTGGAGCCAGTCACCATAATTCGGTTTTAGAAGTGTTGGAAAAAGATAGACTGGATCTAAAAGGTAAAGTTTAAATTGAAGGAAGGCCAACTTTGACAGTATTAAGTAAGAACTTTCAAAAACTGATTGGGGGCAGATGTTTGCAGGTTTAAAAAAAGAAAAAAGAAAAAAAAAAGGCTGGGAAATGGGAAGCCTTCAAATATGAGTGTTCAGGGACAGTAGGACAGTATGTTCCTGTTAGGGCAAAGGGCAAGGCTGGAAGGTGTAGGGAATACTGCACAACTGGAGATTGAGGTTTTGATCAAAAAAAGAGAGGAAGCATGTCACATATAGACAGCAGGGATTGAGTGAATCCCTAGGGGGATACAAAGGCAGTAGAGTATACTTGAGGGAATCAGGAGGGCGAAAAAGGTGATATGAAATAGTCTTGGCAAATAGAGTTAAGGAGAATCCAAAGAGATTCTACAAATACATTAAGATTAAAAAAAAACAAAAACAGGGTAACTAGGGAGAGAATAGGGTCCTTAAAGATCAGCAAGGCCACCTACGTGTAGACTACAGGAGACAGGGGAAGATACTAAGTGTTTTGCATCAGTGTTTACTGTGGAGAAGGATTATGGAAATACTTGAACATGGGGAAATAGACAGCGTCATCTTGAAAAATGTCCATGTTACTGAGGTGGTGGTACTGGATGGCTTAAAACAAAGGTGGGTAAATCCCTGGGACCAGATCAGGTGTATCCTAGAAGTGTGGGAAGTGACTGCTGGGTCCCTTGCTGAGATGTGTTATCATCGATAGCCATGGGTGAGGTGCTGGAAGACTGGAGGTTGGCTAACCTGGTGCCACTATTTAAGAAAGAATGTAAGGAAAAGCCAGGGAACTACGTAGATCTGTCAGTTTGACATCAGTGGTGAACAAGTTGTTGGAGGGAATACCAAAGGACAGGATTTACACATACTTAGAAAGGCAATGACTGATTAGGATAGTAAACGTGGCTTTGAGAGTGGGAAATTGTGTCTCACTAACTTGAGTTTTTTTGTAGGCAGAACGGTGGACGTGATCTATAGGGAATTCCGTAAGGTGTTCAACAAGGTTCCTCATGGTAGACTGGTTAGCAAGGTTAGATCACATGGAATACAAACAAAACTAGCCAATTAGATATAGAACTGGCTTGAAGGTAGAAGACAGGAGGGTCATGGTGAAGGGTTGCTTTTCAGACTGGAGGCCTGCGGCCAGGGGTGTGCCACAAGGATTGGTGCTAGGTCCATTGCTTTCTTAAACGATTTAGATGTGAATGTAGGAGGTATGGTTAGTAAATTTGCAGATGACAAAATCTGAGGCGTAGTGGACAGCGAAGGAGGATACCTCAGAGTACAACAGAATCTAATCAGATGGGCCAATGGGCTGAGGAGTGGCAGATGGCATTTTAGGTAAAGGGAAGTGCTGCATTTTTGGAATGGCAAATCAGGGCAGGACTTGTATACTTAATGGTAAGGTCCTGGGGAGAGCTGCTGAATGAAGAGACCTTGGAGTGCAGGTTCATAGTTCCTTTAAAGTGGAGTTGCAGGTAGACAGGACAGTGAAGGAGTTTGGTATACTTGCCTTTATTAAGCACTGCATTAACAGTTGGGAGGTCATCTTGGAGGCTGTACAGGGCACTGGTTAGGCTACTTCTGGAGTACTGCGTGCAATTCTGGTCTCCCTGCTATAGGAAGCATGTTGAGGAACTTGAAAGGGTCCAGAAAAAAAAAAATTTACAAAGGATGTTGGCAGGGTTGGTGGGTTTGAGCTATCGGGAGAGACTGAATAGACTGGGGCTATTTTCCCTGGAGCATCAGAGGCTGAGCGGTGACCTTAGGAGGTTTATAAAATCATGAAGGGCAATGACAGGGTAAACAGACAAGGTCTTTTCCTCAGGGTGCAGGAGTCAAAAACTAGAGGGCATAGGTTTAAAAGGCAAGACCGGAAAGATTTAGAACAGATTTAAGTGGCAACTTTTTCCATGCAGAGAATGGTGTGTCTGGAACGAGCTGCCAAAGTAGAGCAGGCTGGTACAATTACAACATGTAACAGGCATCTGGATGGCTGCATAAATAGGAAGGGTTTAGAAGGATACAGGCCAAACACTGACAAATGGGACTAGATTTATCTAGGATGATCGGATCAGCATGGAATGAGTTGGACCAAAACAAGAGGTCTGTTTCCATGCTATACATCTCTACGACTCAAACAGGTTAATGAGGAACAATGGAGTTTAAGAGCTATTGTGTTTGACTATGAATTTCTCAAATTAATACAATTTATATAGCAAATATAAAAATTGAATTAATGATGCAATTGTATAAACTTGATGCACAATACCGGCAAGAGTGCATTTAATGCCAAGCGCAGTTGAAAAAGGTGGCTGACTCCCTTGGAGGGCATTAGGAGTTATATTTTATGCAAAACTGAAATCACATGCAGATTTGAAGGACCCCAGGTCATCTACAACCTGGCGGCTTTCATGGTCATTTCTCCAGTTCTGTATCAGCTCAAAATTAGTTCAGGCAGTTTTACTTCAACCACAACATGCTAGGTATCCCACTAAGAATGTTAGAAATAAGGCGGAGGACAAGGGAGAACATTTCCACCATTTGGTTGAATTAGTAACAAGGAGACACACCACAAAAGTGTTCCCTTATCCTCCACTGCAAGATATCAGAAAGCAGAATACTTCACTGTTAAGGACCCAATATAGGTAACAATTTAAAAATTAAGCGTTTGAAAAGCAAGGTGAAATAAAGCAAATGTTCAGCTCCATTTGAACAGCTGGACGCGAATAGGTTGAGGGAACCAATAGCTTTTGCTCCCATCTTCAATTCTCAATGTATTTAATCAGGGCTCAAACCTTCCACCTGATGAGAAAATAAAGCCAATTTAAATCAAGTTGACAAGATCTACAAGCTTGACTGATGATAAAAACATTAAAAAAGGATGTTCCTGCATCAGAAACTGGTTTTCACTGACTCAGTTGAGATTCAACACCATTCATTCCAGGGATAAGTCTTCACTGATGCATGCTATCCAAATTGGATCAGTAATCTAGAGACCCATGCTAATTCCCATAGCATTCAGATGCTGGAATTTGAACTGAGTCACTAAAAACCATGAAATTATTGCTGTCCCATGTAAATGAGACCATGTTGTTCTCTTAACCACCCTCTGAAATAGCTTAGTAACTCTGTATTAAACTGCTACAATAAGTCTACAGAAAAGAATGAATGACAGACAGATCACCTGACATCAGCCAGGGCGTGGAAACAATAGCAAACCCAGCCTTGACCATGCAGTCTTCCTTAACATCTGGGACTTGACTTGTGCAAACATTGGCAGAATTGTCCCATTGTACCATGTCAGGCTGTTGCTTGGCTAGTTTTACTCTCAGATTCATACCTCAGACAAATTCCCAAATACCACTCCCTCCGTCCTTGCTACGGATTTGTCCTGCTGGTAGGACAAGACATTAGAGGGGATGACCGAGTGGCAGGCACCTAGTCAGGAGGGAGCAGCCATAGGAGCCGTCAACATTGCAGTACAAATTCAAGGTTCTGGAGTCATCAGGTAAAACATGGTAGGATATCCCCTCCTTGGGGGGGGGGGGGGGGGGGGGGGGGGGGTCTTTTTGCGATTGTGCAAGGTGCTGGTGAGACCACATCTGGAGCACTAAGCGGTTCTGGCCCCTTTAAAAGGGAAGATATCATTTCATTGGAGGCAGTTCAGAGAAAGTTCACTAGGATGATTCCCTAGTCTTATGAGCAAAACTTAAAGAGGTCAGGAGTCTACTCCAAGGAGTTCAGAAGAATGAGGTGAGCTCATTGAAACATAGGATTCTTAAGGGGCTTGGAGGGTAAATGCTGAGAGGATGTTTCCCCTCATGGGACAGTCTAGGACCAGACGCCACAGAGAATAAAGGGGTCCCAATTTAAGACGGAGATAGAGTCATATGAGAAATTTCTTTGAGGATCGAGTGTCTTTGGAACTCCTTGCTGCAGAGAGCTGTTGGGGCAGAGTCCTTGTGCATATTTAAGACTGAGCTAGATAGTTTCTTGATCAGGAGAATCAAGGTTACAGGGAAAGGGCAGTGAGGAAGATTGGATCAGCCACAATCTTGATGAATGGTGGACAGGCTCAAAAGGGTTAAACAGCCTATTCCTGTTCTTATAGTACCTGCATGCTCAAATAGAGGCAGCATATGCTAGATAGGGCCGAGGTATCCCATAGACAAATGATCCGACCTCAGCTCCCTAGCCCTGCCACGTGCAGACATGGATAGGAATAGACAATTACATAGCAGGAAGCAGATATTCCTATCCTCAACAATGCAGAGCTATGCACATCAAGCGGAAGACAACACTGAAACAAATGCATCCATCTTCAGCCAGAAGTGCCAAGAGCGTGCCACTTCCTGAGTTCCCCAGCCTCATAGGTGCCAGTCATCAGCCAATGCTACTCAGCATGTGACCAAAAACTGAAGTCTATGGGCCCTGATGACATTCTGGCAAAAGTACTGAAGTCTTGTGCTCCAGAACTAGCCACACCCAAGCCAAGCTGTTCCAGTTTAGCTACAACTCTGATGGGTATATGCCAATGCAGAACAAATACAGCCTGGCCAATTACCAGCCAAACTGTGGAAAGGAGTCATGGACAATATCAACTACACTTGCTCAGTTTGAATCTGCTCGCCAACACTCAGCTTCGATTATGCTAGTGCTACTTGGCTACTGACCCGATTATGGTGCAAGCACGGGCAAAAAGAGCAGAATCCCAGAACTGACAGGAGTGAGACTGCCCCAAGTACTTAAAATAGCATTTGACAAAGTATGACATCAAGGAATCGGAGTGAAACGAGTGTCAAATGGTATTTGAGTGGGATAGCTCTCTGCTGAGCAGCAAGTAACAGCCAACCATTCCACAAAGTGGCAGGCAGTGATTTTTTAAAAATTCACTCCTGGGGCATGGCCATTGTGGGCAGGGCCAGCACTTATTGCCTGTCCCTAGTTACCCAAGGTGGTGGAGGTGGTGGTAAGTCGCATTTTTGGGCTGCTGCAGTCCACAGGCTGTAGGGGGTTGACCCACAATGCCATTAGGAAAGATCTCCAGTATTTTGACTTAGTGACAGTGAAGGAACGGTGATACTTTCCAAGTCAGGACAATGAACGGTTTGGAGCTGATGTTCCCATCTGCTGCTCTTGTCCTTCTACACAGGAGTCGTCGTAGGTTTGGAAAATGCTGCCTTAGGATCTTTAATGAATTTCTGTATCCAAGTACAGCCACCACTCCATGACAGTCGTGTACATTCCAACAGCTGTATCACCCACCAATGTCACAAGGAGGGAGGATGACCATTGACCACAGAAGGTCAGAATTTTGCAGTAAATAGTTCACTTGTCTCACCAAATACTAGTCCATCTACAAAAGTGCAAATCAAGAGTGTGATGGAATGTTCTCCCACTAGCCTGAACAGATGCTGTTCTAACACTCAGTTCAACATCATCCAGGACAAAAGCAGCCCATTTGATTAGCACCCCATCCACCCCCTTCACCGACTCTCACTGTGCAGTCTACAAATCACTGCAGTAATTCACCCAGGCTCCTCAACAGCATCTAACAAACCTGCATCCTCCACCATGAAGATGAACACGTATGTGAACACCATCTGCAAGTTTCCCCTCCAAGAAGTGTCCAAAGTTGGAACCACAATTATTCCTGCACTGTTGCTGGATCAAAATCTCACACCCACCGGTGGTATGGAAAGGGGTTCTATCCACATCTTATAAACTGCAGGGGTACAAAGCAGGACTTACCACAACTTCAAGGTGAGTCAGTGATGACCAATAAACATTGGCCTAACTAACACCACCAACATCCATGAATGGATCAGGCAGTTTTTTTTTTTCCACCTTAGAATTGGAAAAGCTTAAAATTAAAGCTAAATGCTAGTACAACCCAAAAGTAAGAACAAACTTTTACTTACTGCGTCTTTTCTGCAGCATGTGCTGGATCAAATAACTTGACTGGTAAACAGTTAATCTCAACACTACTGAGTTTTCTCTGCGCAACAGCTGAGCCCTGTCTTTCTTCATAAGCCAAGAGTTCCTGGGTTTAAAAAAAATAAATTTATTGTACTTTTTAATGTAAAGACAGCTGCTGAAACTAGACAGATTTATAGTTTGTCAAACATGTTGGATGCAGTCTTATGGGTGTTCAGTATTAAAAAGGCTTCTTGATGCTGGTATTGCTAGCCTCCAATATTTCACACAGATTGTGCAGTGAGCAATGAAAAAAAATGCATCTACTCACCTCATAGTCATTACCATCATTTACACTTTCATCTAAATACACAGAAGTATGCTGATGCCGGTTGTGTCTTCTGGGTCTCCTGCTTCTACCTAAACATTGGGGAGGAAAAAAATAGATTTAGTTGTTTAGCAATAATGCAGCTTTTAAAATAATCTAAAATATTTTACTTTCAAGTCACTTTGGTTGTGTTAAAAGCCTCAGCTTGAAGGTCAGGACAGAACACTCTGGTCAAACTGCACCTTGACTAATGGTGTCAAAATGTGTGCAACAATACACAAAGGCAGAGGAATTTGCAACAAGTTTGAGGACAACTGAAATTTTTGAAAAAAGGTTACGAATGGGTGAGGTTGGGGCAGGAGGAGAAACACAACATTAACATAAGTCAGGATTCGGCCAAGGTAGCACTGGGAACAGCTAGTTGAAAAATGTACTGCAAGACTTTGCGTGTGTGTGCGTGCGTGCGGTGGGGTGGGGGGAGAAGGTGCGCAGCACTGTAGAATCTAAATGAAATGGGGAGGGTACAGGTCCAACAATGTTCCTTTTTTGGGAGAATCCTGGATGTTTGGGAATATTCAGGACTCGATAAAAAGAGGAAGAGAAAGAGAGGTTTTTAGCAAGTGCAAAAAGAGTTAATCTAAAGAGGCCCTAATGGAGTGTAGACCATATGTGCACACATGTGCCTGTCAGGTGGGGAAGGCAGGTGTAGGAGAGAAAGAGGAGTTTACAAAGGCCACTAGGGGAGTGTGTACACATGTTTTTTTTTGAAAAAAAAAAAGGGAGAATGAAAAGCACTAGCAAGCAAATTTAAAAAGGAGAATCCCACGAATGCTTTTGGAGTATATGTAGAAATACAGTGCAAGGGGGAAGAAAAAAGGGAAAGGATCAGAGGACTTCCCAGCTTCTCCTCATATTACCTGGCCGCCCCCCCACCCCAGCTTGTGAGCCCTCTTCCCTCAGGGGTTTACCTCTCCCTGGACTGAACCCCATTGCAAAAGCGCATACGTCATTATGTAGCATTTCATGCATGACGAGTTGAGTGCTCCCAAATTAGCACACGAGCGCTTGTCTGCAGTTACAGGTTCAGCAAACACTGTCTTTATTAAAGTGTAAATCAAGCCATGGATAAGATCCATGATTTTCTATTACCATTTCAAACAACTTCTGTCACCTAAGCATATTGATATGCATCAGTACACACTTACCACTTGTCTCATTGAAAAATCTTTGCAGATCATCAAGAACAGGGTCAATTCGCTCAGGACTCAACATTCCATTTTGGTGCCGAAACTCAGTACATCCAGGCTTCCCACAATATCCAATGTCTGAAGAAGCTAATAAACCCGCATACTCTGAACATCCAGGCAATCCACAAAATTCATGGGAATTTTCCATTGTCTGTAAAAGAATAACATTTTGTTTCTGCACTTTCAAAATGAAAAGACCATTTCCTTACTGAACTTTCCAGACATATAGGCAGAAGATGCCATTTGCTCAGCGCTGGGTGATATTCACCTCAGATGTAGGCAAGAAAGCTTGGTTATACAAATAGTAACTTAAAAGTATGCAGATCAGTAAACTTTTCACACAGTCAGGAAGAAGAGATCATCCGAGTGAGAGATTGTCCAAGGTAGAGAGTTTGGAGGCAGAGTGGTAATTCAGTTCAGAGGGAAGAGAGTGTTTTGCATGCTTTTTTGGCTCAGTTTCTAAGACCACCCCCCCAAAAAAAAACAGGATAAATTGAAGCCCAGGATCAGGGCCCACCATAAAGTGACAAGTCATTGGTCAATGATAGCTACTAATTTGACGATTGTAGGCTACTTTCAGATTGAAGGTAAACAGGAGAAATATTTGCAGACTACTAATTAAAGGCCAGTCTGAAACTTAAAATTTAAATATTAAAAAAGTTAAGTAAAAGATACCCTGGGTCAGGCAATGTGTTGTAGCTGCGTAATTGAGCACTGATGGGCCTATTGTAATTCGTAGTGACCACATCTGTAGTAAATATCCATAATCAGGGTTAGAGTACATAGAATCCCTACAGTGTGGAAGCAGGCTATTTGGCCTAACAAGTCCACACCCACCCTTTGAAGAGCATTCCACCCAGACCCATCCCCACAACCCTGCACGTCACATGGCTAACACACCTAACCTACACATCCCTGAATACTATGGGTAATTTAGCATGGCCAATCCACCTAACTTGCACATCTTTGGACTGTGAGAAAACTGGGCCACCTGGTGGAAACCCACACAGACAGACAGTCACCCAAGGGTGGAATTGAACCCAGGTCCCTGGCGCTGAAGCAGCTGTGCAAATCACTAAGCCACCGTGCCACCATAGAAAGTTTATTTCTGACAATCTGATAAAATGTCTGTTGCTCAATATCCCTTTCGCACCGATAGAAATTCTTAATTTCTAAAACCACATTCATCTGTTTCAGTATTTTTGATAGTTGATAGAGGGATCCCAGGAAGTAGTGCTAAAGGGACCTCAGCCCTCAAGCTGGTCTAACAGATTGTAGATTCTTGTACCCTCTGGATGAGAGCAGGAACTGTATGGAGGAATGAGCAAATTGACCATAGCATCATACCTCAGAGTCATTCAGGGGGAGGTGGTGGGCATGCAGAAAAGAGAAAATAGGAAAGAGAAATGTAGCTGTAATCAGGGAAAGCACAGGTAGTGGATTAGACACTCTACTGTGGCCAGAATAGAGAGAGTCCTGAAGGCTGTGTTGCCTTAGTGCCTAGGTTCAGGATTTCTCATCTGTTCGGACAGGAATTTGGAGTGGGAGGGACAAGATTCATGTAGGTACCATGATATAGGTTTTATATATAAAAAAATGTTTCTGCTGAGGGAATAAGCAGCTAGGGGTTAATTTAAAAAGTAAAACTTAAAAAAAAAAAGCAATATCATCTCTGGATTACTATGGAGCCAAGAATAAATTAGCACAGGGTCAACAAGATTAAACAGATAAACGTGGGACTCAAAGCTTGCTGTAGGAGAAACAAGTCATGGGACATTGGTACCAATATGTGGAAGGAGAGAGCTGTTCTGATGGGAAAGGCTCCACCTGAATCATGTTGGGACCAGAGTACTGACCAATTGTTAACTAGGGCTATAGATCAGGCTTTAATTTTAAATAGTGGCCAGGGGGTTTAATTACATGGAGACAGTATGGAAAGAGATCAGGAATCTAACTTCAGGCACAGCAGTAGACGAGGGGACAGTCAATGCAGGACTGAGAGAGTGTTGTACTTAAATGCTCACAGTAAATAAAATAAAGCTTATAGCACAGATTGAAATGGGCAATTATGTTGTGGGTATCACAGACATGGCTGCAAGAGGATCAGGGCAGGGGAGAAAAAGATACCCAAGGGTATGCATCCTATCAAAAACAGAACAGCAAATGGGCAGGGGAGTGGGATTGCCTTGTTCGCAAATGAAATAAAGTTAATAGCACAGAGGGATATAGAAAGTCAGAAGGTATAGAATTGGTGTGGGTACAGTTGAGGAACCATGAAAAAAAAACAAGGACTGGGTTAGGAGTTGTGTATAGGCCTCCTAGCAGTATCAGGTTGTGGGGATGATGATGAAATCAGGAGCTGAAAAAGGCTTCTAAGAAAGGCATTATTACAATAATCATGGGGGACTTCAATATGCAGGTGGACTGGGAAAAATCAGGTTGGTAGTGGATCTTAAAAAAGGAATTCATGTAATGTCTACAGGATTGCTCCCAAAAAAAGCATGTGATAAAGTCTACTAGGGAACAGGCAATTCTGGATCTGGTTACATCTAATGAGGCAGACTTGATTAAGGAGTGGAAAGCAAAAAGGAACTCCAAGGTGACAGTGACCCTCATGACAGAATTCACCCTGCCGTTTGAGGGGGGACCATGGTTGTCAAAGTCAGGGACAGCAATAAGAGCAGAAAAGAAAAACCAGGCAATGTGGTGAAGATTAGTGACAAGCTAGAGGATTGGGAAACCTTTTAAAAACCAGAGGATAACTTAAAGCAATATAGGTTGGGGGAAAAGAAGTGGTGGTGTCAGAATAAGCAAGCTATTAATAAGAAGATCGCAAGTTTTTTTGAAAAAATATCTATAAAAAGGTAAGATTATATGCACCCTAACCCTCATTGTGGATTACTTACTACAGATATGGTTACTACGAAGTACAAACGAAGCCCATCAGCGCTCAATTATGCAGTTATTACATCACCTGACACAGGATCTCTCAAAAATTAAATATTAAAAAAATTAATAAGTTTTGTACTGGCCTTTAATTAGAAGTCTGCAAATATTTCTCCTGTTTACCTTCAATCTGGAAGTAGCCAATAATCAAATTAGTAGCTATTGTTGGTAAGACTTTAGAATCCATTATTAATAAAGGACAAGACTGCAGAGGACTTGGAACTGTATTGTAAAAGAGGGCTGATCAAGTACAGTTTCACGAGGTCACGTTTGACAAACATTAGAATTTGAGGTGGTAACATGCAAATTAGACAAAAGGAGAACCAGTGGACATGATCTGTTTGGATAACCAGAAAGCTTCTCACAAGGTGCTGCACAGGGAGCTACTAAATAAAAGATAGAACCCATGGTGTTGGGGGCAAAGTACTAGCACGGATAGAGGATTTGTCAACTGGCAGAAGGAACAGAGCAGGAACACCGATTGCTGCGGAAAGGTATGGAGGCCCAATCATTGTGTCATTAAAACACAAGTAGATTCTTAATAGTAAGGGGATTGAGGATTACAGGTAGAAAATAGGAGAATGGAGTTGAGAAACATATCAGCCATGATCAAATGGCAGAGCAACCTGATGGACTGAGTGGTTTAATTCTGCTCCTGTGTCTGTGGTCTTATGCTGGAAATCTAAAAGCAAGAATGCTGGAGAAACTCAATGGGTCTACCAACTAAATGGTCATACTGGGCATGAAATGTTAACTCTGTTCTGTCTACAAAGAACAAGACTCTATTAATATGTACCTTACAGTACACATAAGGATGCCACATTTATCTCTTACTCAGGACTATCTAGCAAAATGTTGTCTAATTGCAGAATCATATTGCAATATTTGGAATCATGGGGTGGTTTTGCACCTCAAGATAATTGGTTGTTGACAAACAAGGTGAAGGGGAATGCTGTTTGATGCAAACTTCTCGTCTTTGGGAAGTACAGTCTACATAACTGGCATCACGAGTACTGTGGAATTTCAGGGCCAATGATTACCCAAAGACTCATGGCACCAGTTTTAATTCAAAATGGGCGACAGCCATAGCACATTCATCTCTCGGGGCAGTGCCTTGAGCAAAGCCAGCCTACATGGTTTTAAATTTAAATAAAGCATGGCTGTTACCTGTCATTAATGGGGGCATTTCTTATGGCATCACTTAGAGTCCACTTGTCAACTAAACAGCAGTCATCTAATGCAGGGCAAATGATTTTTCCCCTTGAATTAGTATTCAAGAATTGCCTTGATGAGCGCAAGACATAGGATTTGCCAAAATTTTCCAGCAATATTAAAACTGGGTTAGCTGATGCAGAATGGCTGTAGGAGCCAGAATTAAACACGCACTGTCTGAAGAATAATGAATTGGACTCAACCAGTTCTTCACATTAACCTAAGACAGACAAAAGGTGTCTTTTACTTACTGAGGTAGTTCTTGTATTTTCAGAGTGTTGCTGAGCTTCTCTGTCAAACTGCGCCTGCCAAAACAGATAGCTTAACTCAAATCAGAACAAAAGCAGAAAGGCTCTTGTGGTACAGTGGTTGTGCCCCTATCTCTGAAACAAGTCCCACCTGCCACAGTTATAGATTGGAGTTGAAGTTGGTTAGAAAATATCTAGAACAAAAACAAAAAAAAAAAAAGCAGATAACTTCAGGAGCACAGGCCGACAGATGTGGAGAATTAATTTTAAAGGAACAAAAGAATGAAGTTGTGTTTAGGGCATCGGTTGCTTAGTTACAAAGCAAATGGAACAATTTCACAGCAGTGAAAATGCTGGATTAAATACAGAGGTCAAAAAAAAAGTTCACAGCTACAGGACAGGAACAGAGCCAAACCAAATAGACAGCTCAAGAACTGCACAGGCAACAGAAACTGAATGCTTCTATATGCTTTGTATAATTTTGTTCCAAACATTACTACACAAGTTTTAAAGTGACGAGGAACAAATGCTATTTATATTTTTAGTGACACCACAGAGCGAACTGCTTTATGCCATTGGGTTATGGTGACTCAATGGGTTTAGCACCATATTATGGATTTTTTCACTTTCACTGTGGTTTGGGAATTACATTCTGCAATTTTAGAATTCTGCCAAAACCATCAATTGAAGAGCTGATATTCTTGGAACACTGGAGATCTGATATCTATTTCTAAAGAAATGCAAAGAAATTAGAAACCTAGAAATCTTAGGCTAGATAGGCCAGGGTGTTTTTCCATTGGAGCATAGAAGGTCAAAGGATGACCATTGAGGTTTATAAAATCATGAGGCGCATTGGTAAAGTGAATAGCAAAAAGTCTTTTTCGTAGGGTTGGGGGGAGGTCAAAACTAGAGGGCATAATTCTAAGGAGAGAGAGGAGAAAGACTTTTTAAAAAAAGAAAAAAATGCCCTGAGGGGCAACTTTTTCCACACGGGGTGGTTCATATGTGGAATGAACTGCCAGAGAGAAAGTGGTAGATGCAGGTACGGTTACAACATTTAAACAGGTACATAAATAGGAAGTGTTGAGAGGGATATGGGCCAAACAGGACAAGTTTAGTTTGGGAATCCTAGTCAGCGTGGACAAACTGGACTGAAGAGTCTGTTTCTGTGCAATATGACTGACTCCAAGTAGCTATTCACATACCTGAAGCTGTCTAGCAAATGCTTCATCCTCTTCAAGTTGTGCAAAACGAACAAACCTATCAGTTGAGTCATCATCGTCATCAACCACAATTATCGGTGGCTCCCATTTCCACTGCTCTCTTGAGGGCACTTAAAAACAATTAATATTAACAGATGGAAACATAACAGTAACTACACCTTCAACTTTAAGGAACTCGTCCAGGACAGAGTTATTAGAAGTGCAGTGAACTATAACTAAGCCAAATGAAATCTCAAAATGACTGGGGGCAATGCTGTGTAGTGATACCACTTACTCAATTTTCATTCACTAAGTGACATAACAATTCTAATTGCAGTACTGTATTGCAATCATTATAGTAGCAGGTGAACACCATAGACATGAATACATATTCCATGATTGGGACTGTTAACCTGGTTCAATCATGGAGTTCTGGCAAACAGGAGTATCAGGGGGTTCTGTTCAGAGCTGGCTCTGAGCAAGTTGGACCAGTGTCAAGTAATATGCAGGTGTTAAATAAAGCATGTCGTGGTGATGGGATACCAGCCTTTGGAGTTATTTCACTGACATGGTTATTCTGTGCAACTCGTGACTCCAATTTATTAGCTTCATTAGATACTGCTAGTAAGACAGGTGGCATTCTAACTGGAGGCTGGAAGAACACAGCAGGCCAGGCAGCATCTGGAGAAAAGTGGCAGTCAACATTTTAGTCCTGAAGGGCAATACCCGAAATATTGACTGCTCCTTCCCTCCAGATGTTGCCTGGCCTGCTGTGTTCTTCCAGTCTCCTGTTTGTCTACCTTGGATTCCAGCAACTGCAGTTTATTTGTCTCTAAAGGTGGTATTCTACCTTCTTAAATCAAGCTTGGAGAATTCAGTGTCTGTCTGCAGCATTTTTAAAACAGCCAAATTATTAGGTTTACAAGGTCCCAATTAATGTAAGGCACATCAGGAAAGTGCTAAATTAGAGTCACATAGCATGGAAACAGACCTTTCGGTTCAACTAGTCCATGCCAAACATGTTCCCAAACCAAACTACTAACCCATATGTCAGCTTACTTACAACTTGAAGGCTCTTAGGACACAGTGGTAGTCTATGAGCCAGAGGTGGGTATATAACACCTAGAGGGGTTGATTAAAAATTACCTACTCACAATGTGGCTCCATTAACAGCAATTGACAGAATGCAACTTAGACCCCTATATTAGATTTTGGGTGCACACTTTTGCCCATTAAGACTTTTATAATCTTGGTCTGGATGAACTGACACCACACATCTGTATCATGGGAGACTATAGTTCTAAGGAGGCACTCCACAACTTTCACAACGCTGGTTCCAAATCACAAACAATGGTCCCCCAAAATAAGTATTCATTAATATTTATTGCAGTAGTGCTGCAATAATGGAGAGGGGAAAAAAAAGAGTTACAAGAATATGGAGGTAGAAAGAGAACAAAACCTAACATGGGCTGGTCAACTGAAGTTTGACAAGAAAACCCAATGGATAGGGATCCAAGGCAGACAACACAGTATTTAAAAAAGGTACAGATCAGTCATTATTTTACTAACTGATAGAATAGATTGGAGACAATAGCCTGCTGTTGTTCAGGTTGTGCATAGTTTAAGTTTAGTCCCTTACGTTATTGTAATGCCACTCGAGATTAATTACTGCAACTCCATCACTTTCATTCATCTCTTTGGTTACTCTCCTGAATCTGAATTCCTTAAAATGTTTTCCACTATTTATGTGCCAATCTTTTAGTCTATTTAACTATTCAATATTAAACAACCTTCTGTCAAACTAGATTAATTAGGTGGATAAAGGCTTGCTTTTGACTAAACCACAATCAAATTCCATATTACATATAATTACTGCCACAAACATCACCCCTCACTTTTAATTAAAAAGATCAATTTACCCAGCTTCATTTCACAATGCCAGATCCAATATACCTTCATCCAGTTTAGTTTTCCCAGATGGATTAATCCCTTTGACCAGTCACCAGATGATCCAACTGGAATTTTTCATTTTAAAAGGAAATAAGTGTTGAATTCTGTCACAATGTTAAAATAGATTCTATAAAAATCAAATGGAATTAAAGAGTTGCTTAAACAGATTAGAGACATGGAGAGAATAGGGAAGTGGGATTAGACTAGTTGGCTCAGAAATCCTGGCACAGATTTGATGGATTGAATGGTCTTGTGTTTCTATACAGAAACAAATCAACGTTCTTCCGCATTGAACTACGCTAAAAGATAAACTTAACCTGAACCTGTATGCCAAGTCACTGAATTAAATAAACTGATACGGCATGAGGCAAGCCGTTAAACTTCCATATCTCAAAAAGACAGAGGAACCTACCTATTGTTTCATTGTCATCATCATCCAGGAGATCAGTCCAGTCACTTGCACCATTTGCTAAAATAGTCAGTGCTGAGCCTGGAGAAGAAGCTGCAGAGCTCAAAGCAGAGGCAACTGCAAATCCACCTGCACATAATTCAAAGGCAGGGGACACTTGTGCTGAAAGTATACTTCGACTTTCTTTCAAATGTGGATTGCATACTGGAGAACTTCTTGAGGTGGAACTGCTGGCAACAGAAAAACTCTCCGAACTTGATTTTGCCCTTTTCATTGCTGGAGAAGAGCGAGAGCTGGAGACAGCTGAAGGGGAATGACAACGCGAAACCACACAGCAGTTTGTTTTAACAGTAGAAGCACTGGAATCTCTTGACTTAGACAGTAGTTTTGACTCCCCAGGAGATTTTCTTGATGGCAAGTATCTTGTGGTAGCAACAGCTTTTGCAGTGCTTGCTCTTGCTGAATTTGAACTTGAGAAAGGTCTATTTTCCTTTGGTCGTACAGGACTCTTCAGCAACGAGCAGGAAGAATACGTTTTGCTATCTTCAGCAAGTAGTCTTTTGGTACGTTTCTCAGGTGTCTGTGTTGCAGTACTATTTGTCATTACAAGGCACCTCTTTGGTGGACAGGTATTGTTCTGTGCTACCTAGAACAGAATGCCAAAGTTCAACAAATAAAGCATTTATATAATTAATTACCTTCATGCAGAAGCATCCAGCAATATGGCAGCCTTGCTTCCTTTGTTCAACATAGGAATAATTGAATAAAACTCCAAAGCCAAAAAAGCCAGTTCTTCCACAAACTCGAAGCAGTAAATGTTTACAGAACCCGTCCTGAAAACTAATACTCAATACATTGCAGTTTTAGAGAAAAAGGCTGCATTTACAACAAAACATACAGTCAGTACAGCTTGCAAGTCTTTCCTCTTAGCCAGGAGAGCTGGATTCAGGTCACACCTGCTCAAGAGATGTCTAACAACATCTCCGAACAGGTTAATTAAAAAAAATTTATTTTTGCAAGTCTTTTGTTCCTAATCCATTTGTTTTGTACATCTCACTCTGGATAGAGCAATTTGTACAAGAAAAAGAAAGCAATACTGAAGCTGCTGGAGATCTGAAATAAAAAAAGTGTTGGAGAAAGTCAGCAGTTCTGGCAGCGTCTGTGGAGAGGGAAACAGTTAACATTAAGTCCAAATGACATCTTCAGAAAACCATTTTGCAGAATCACTTCAACTGTACAGGGGAAAACACCAATTCTATTAATTATTTAGCTTCTATGGCAAAGGAGTGCCATCTAGTGTGGAAGTCGAGACCTGATGTATCAAATTCAACGATGGGAAATATCAAAATCTAAATAGATGGATGGATGGATGGTGGCACTATAGAAAGAGGAAAATATGGCCCCCATCTCTCACAATGGAATTAATCCAGTACTTCACCCCACCCTTCAGCTATCTTAAACTACAGTAACAAAAGGCAATATTTGTCCAACTGGGCTCTGCAATAGTGAGCAGTACACAAGAGGTGCAGTCAAGGACAGCTTTTGCAGAGTTGGGACCCAAAAAAAAAATGCAGTTGCCACACATCCAGTAGTTAGAACTGAATTTCTTCTTGAGCATGGCAGGAAGACCCGAATTTACCAAAGCTATTGGTGGGTACCAGGGAAGAGCAAGCACACGAGATGTGTTATATGCATTTACCCCACATGCCTCAATTACACCATGCAGTTACAGTCCACAAGCTAATCACTACACAAACATACTTTTCCTGAAATTCCTACAGGAACTGTGCTTTTTTTTTTAAATTTATGGCACCTGGTTTTGAGTTCCCCTGCCTGGTGTTATTGGAGAATCAAGACCTCCATCAGAAATTAGTCTCTTCTCCACATGGAGATGCCCCAGCCTGTTCAATTTAACCTCAGTTCTGTTATTCTAGAAAGTAGTTTTCCCATCTTGGCCAGTATCTCTACACACTTTAGAAAATAAGAAAGGAGGTTTAACTGGAGAGAACTGTGGGTCTAACCAAGGTATGATACATCTTTTGAATTCTATCCCACTTGAAATGACTTCTGCTTTACTTGCATTTATGTCCCAAGACATTTTCCTATCAAATTGCATGTCATATTTACATTGAGGTCTGAGATCTAGTTAGATCATGCATTACACAATGTCTACTGCTTTCCTGGATTTTTCAGTTCTTCATTAACTACACAATTTGATATTGCCCACAAGACTAAAATTGGCATTCTGGACTTTAACCTAAGATAGTTTCAATTAAAGGTGACATAGTGTCAGCCTTTACCCTGGTGAAACCTCACCTCTCACCTTTCAGCATTCAAAAGAAAGAATCACCACAAACACATCAGTTTACAAAACTGACTAAACCAAAATAGGTCTCCATTCTTCTGTAGGTACTGGAAGCAGTCACCCTTACCCTGTCTGGCCAATGTAAATCTAGTGCCGCATTGCGAGTTGATGTTAATTAACAGATTCAGAGCACAGTAGTAGTCAATACTGCATTGCTCATGTCATCCACAAAAACTTTGATCTTTTCATATGAGACTGACATCTTGATGAATTTAGAGAACAATTTCTGATGGTCCAATGCCTTATCATAAGGTTGTTTCAAGATTACTATTTAATACTTGGGATACATTTGGCACTTCGTGTCTGCACTATACATGCCATAGTTCCAGTTTCCAAAGTATTTTCCTTTAATGCTGGTTTTATGTCTTGAACAAACCTCCTGATGTTACTAAGGACTGGAGATGAAAGATGAACTGAATTAATACTCAGGCCCATCAGTTTTGCTTTCAATTTCCATCCTTCTCCCACCTTCACCTGGTCCATCCCTAACTCTTTCCTGGACTTCAATGTTGCATTTCTGATATTCACTATAAGCCAACCAACTCCCAAATTACTACACTCACTCACCACTTCCTGCAAGGAAGCCATTTCATTCTCCCAATTTCCTTGTTGCACCTGTTCTAATGATGCCACCTTTCACCAGGATGCCTCCAACAGCTCCTATCCCTCCCTCAGAGGTTCCCACCCTCAACCTGCTGTGGTTGACAGTGCCTTCAGCTGTGCTCCAAACCAGAATGCAAAGAGGAATGGAATAAAAAATCCAAAATGGTGTGGGAGGTACAGACTGAAACGCAACTAAATAAATTTAAAAACAGTAATTCAAAAATAAAAGCAAAATAAAGATACTGCTAAACAGCATGCTAGAAATACTCAGCAGATCCAGCAACATCTGTAGAGTTCAAGTCTAATCTCCAACTGCAGAGGCTTCTGGCAACAAATACAACTTCAAGTTTGACAGTCCATTACAAAAGCCAACTAAACATTAAGACCTATTTCTACAGAGAACAAAAAATGGCCATCAGTCATAAGTGGAATCCTTTGCAACTGTGACAAAGATACAATACCCATCCTTTACTTACCTGCAACATTGACAGTTGATCATACTATCCCCCACCATCATCCAACCTGATGGGGCAACAATTATCTGGTCCCATTATTTAAACCACAGCTAAACATCTTAGCAACAGGATCTCTACTTCATTCCTGGTGCTCCCAGGATGGTCCTTTCACTTACTTGCTATCCCTCAGCAACATCCTAAATGTTTCCACACGTGCACTGACAAAATCCAATTCCTAAGGAGGGAGTTCTCCATTGTCCAAAGGTATCAGACTGCTTGCCTGACATCTAACCCTGAATGAGGAGAAATCTGCTCACACTAAATAACAGGAAGGTTGAAGCTGTTGCAGAAACCAGGAGGAGAATTTCAAAATCATGGTGACTCTAAAGTTGGAGCCTGCAAGCAGGCATGATAGGCAAACAGACTTTATGGGAGTTAAGGACATGGACAGAATGATGAGAACCTGAGTGTGAATTAAAAATAGGGAACACGAGGCAAAAATTTAGATCAGTGACTCAGGACATAAAGTAGAGGTTAAAGAGTGGACATCAGGAAAAAAAAGGTTAGTGTTAAAAAGGAAACATAAACAAGGAGCATCAGGAATAAAGCAGGATGAGTTCAGGCCACAGAGAAATATGACAGCATGATATTGCTATGACAGAAACGTGGCTCCAAGAGGAGCAAGGATGGTAGCTCAACATGCCTGGACAGCACTTTCAGGCAGCATAGACAAAGGGGTTTAAAAAAAATGGGAGCATAACATTATTGGTTAAAGAATCAATTACAACTAAATGAAGCAAAAAGTAATGCCATATGGATTCTGTGCAAACTAGGGGTAGCCACATTGTCTACAGTAGGCATTTAACATGGAGATAGTTAGAGTAGCAAATAAATAGGCAAATTGGAGAGTGCAAAAACAACATAGCGGTAATTATTTAGGATTCAACAGTGTGAAAGGCAAAGGGCACAAAATTCTTGAACTGTGTTCAAGATAACTTTTTAAATCAGTACACAAACTCAGAGGATGCAATTCCAGATTTAATGAAGTGAAGCTGGGCAGACAGCTAAAGTCACAGCAGGTGACCACTTTAGAGACAATATTCATAATGCACAGTTAGATTTTGCATCACCAAGACAGGCCAGGAAGGAAAGTTCTCAATTGGGGAAAGGCAGATTATCTGGATACAGCAACTTAAAAGATGCTTCAATGGCAAATCAAGGTGTTCAAAAGTGAGATTCTACATGGACAGTGGGGGACAAGTCCCCCCCCCCCCCCGCCCCCCCCACCGCCAACCAAAGAAAACAGGGTTGTACTGCCAAATCTAGAATCATACAGGGATAGAAAGAAAAAAAAAAACAGCAGCTTATGACAAATCTCAGTAATAATTTAGGAAACTTCAAGTATAGAAAGCACACAGGTGAAATGAAGGAGGAAAAAATCAGGAAAGCAAAGAGGATACAAAAATATAATTGACAGATGAAATGCAGGAAAAAAACCAAAGATGCTTTACTAGCACATTAAGATCAAAAGGAAGACTAAGGAAAGGGTAAGGCCTCTGATGTACATGATAATTGCATGGGGTGTAAATGATGTGGCCTGCCTCAAGCGACTGTGTGGAGTTTGCATGTTCTCCCCGTGTCTGTGGTTTCCTCCCAGTCCAAAGATGTGCAGGTTAGGTGGATTACCCATGGAAAAGGCAGGTTTACAGGGACAGCTGGGATGAGGGTCTGCATGTGATGCACTTTGCAAGGTCAGTACGCAGCACTCGCTGGGCCTAATGGCCTGCTTCTACATTGTAGAGGTTCTATGATTCCAAGATTTGGACACGAATGTGGAAGGATTGATGGTAAGCTTGCAAATAAAATTGGTGTTACTGGCAGCAAGGAGGATAGTCTCAGGCTAGTCTGAGAAACCAGGCAGAGCAATGGCAGATGGAATTTAATCCTGCTAAGTGCAAGGTGATGCATTTTGGGAGGTCTAATTAAGGGAAGGATATACAGTGTATGGTAGGTCCTGACAGAGTACTAAGGAACAAAAACAAAGGGAGCTTGGTGCCTAAGTCTACACATCACTTAAAAAAAAAAAGGTGTCAGCGCAGGCAGTCAAAGTGAGATATGGGATGCTTGCCTCCATTAGCTGGGCAAAGAATATAGGAGCTAGCAAGTCTTGTTCCAATTTTTTCAAAAATTGGTTAGGTCACAGGAGGAATGATGGTGACCAGAACTGCACATAATTGAAGTGACATGATTGCACTGGAGGGTGGACAGAAGATTCATCAGGATGGCTCCTGGGATGAACTAAAGGCTGTTTTATTGGAGCAGAGAAGGCCATGGGGGATCTGATTGAAGTATATGAAATTAGAAAGCATGGACAGGATAGATCATGAGAATCTCTTCACCATGGCAGATGTTTAATACCAGGAGGCACAAGTTTAAGGTGAGGAGTGAGTGGTTACAGGAGATCAGAATTCATTCAAAGCTTTGAATGTGCTGCCTGAGAGGGAGGGGTGGAGCCAAGTACTCTTGCAACATTTAAACAGCATCCAGATGAGCACTTAATGCCAGGGCAAAACAGGCTATGGACCAAGCACAGGTAAATGGGATTAGTGCAGTTTTCTGTTTGTCAGTCAGTATAGACATGGTGAGCTGAAGGGCCAATCTCTATGAGGCATAAGTCTAAGAGTCATGTTGGAATCAAAATGTTAACTTTTTCCTGGTTGTAGATGCTACCATACCTCCTAAGTTTCTCACCTTTGAATTTTATTTCATGTAGTACTCAAAATGATACTTGGTCTTTAATTAGGAGTGTAAAATACTAGATAAGTTAAGCACTTGGGAGAGGCAAAAGCCTTACTGGTATTAAATCACTAGGCTGTTAATCCAGTGACCCAGGTGACGCTCTGGGGACCTGAGATCAAAGCCTGTCACAGCAGATGGTGGTATCTGACTTCAATAAGAGTCTAATGACGACCATGCTGATTGTCAGAAAAACCCATCTGGTTCACTGATGTCCTTTAGGGAAGGAAACTGTCATC
This sequence comes from Rhincodon typus, assembly GCF_021869965.1. Lineage (NCBI taxonomy): Eukaryota > Metazoa > Chordata > Chondrichthyes > Orectolobiformes > Rhincodontidae > Rhincodon > Rhincodon typus. The sequence goes on along the minus strand of NC_063353.1, from coordinate 5,186,982 downwards.
TTTATTTGGACTAGTCTCCACGAGAATCCAGACCCACAGCAATGTGATTGACTCTGTCCTTTGGGCAGTCAGCAATGCTAATAAACAAATGCTGGTCTAGCCAGTGCTGCCCTCATCCATGAATGAATTAAAGCTGCAAATTTATAAGGGTGAAGTACTCGAGATGGGTGGGGGTGGAGCTGTGGATAAATCACCAGGGCAAGATGAATTGGCTCTTAGGCTATTATAAGGAAGCCAGGGATGAAACAGTGGATGTTCAGAGGATCATTCTGCAGTCCTCACTAGATGTAAGTGAGGTACCCAAAGATCTGAGGTCTGCAAATGTTACACCATTATTATTTCAAAAGGATGAAAGAATAAACCATTATACAGATTGGACAGTCTGACCTCAACGGTGTCAGAGTCAGACCTGTAGTATGGAAAAAAAGCCCTTCTGTCCAAGTCGGTGCTGGTCAAAAACAAGCACCTAACTACTCAAATCTCATTTTACAGCATGTACACACATGACTAGAATCAGAGATAGTAAGAACTGCTGATGCTGGAGTCAGAGATAACATATGGTGGAGCTGGAGGAGCACAGCAGGCCAGGCAGCATCAGGGGGAGCAGGAAAGCTGACGTTTCGGGTCAGGACTGTTCTTCAGAAATGGGGGAGGAGGAAGGAAGCTCTGGAAAAAAAAAAAAGAGCAGGGGGGGGGCGGGGGCAGGGGCAGGGGCAGCGATAGGCGAGTGCAGGTGGGCATTGGTTAGTGACATGGGAGCAGCGGATAGGTGGGAGAGAAGACGGACAGGTCAAGGAGGTGGGGAGGAGAGGGAGGGTTGGTCATGGAAGGAGGCTGGGGGTGGGGAGATTTTGAAACTAGTAAAGTCCACATTGAGACCATTGGGTTGTAGGCTCCCAAGGCAGAATGAGATGCTGCTCCTCCAGTTTCCGGGTGCTGACACTGGAGGAGGCCCAGGATGGACATGCTGCCCAGGGAGTGGGATGGGGAGTTGAAGTGGTTCATGACTGGAAGGTGTTGTCGTTTGTCGTGAACCGAGCGCAGGCACTCTACAAAGCGGTCTCCGAGCCTCAGCTCGGTCTCACCAACGTAGAGGAGGCCACACCGGGAGCAGCGGATGCAGTAGACCACACTAGCTGATGTGCAGGTGAACATCTATCAGATGTGGAAGGTTTTTTGGGGTCCTTGGATGGAGAGGAGAGGGGAGGGGAAGTGTAGAACTTCCTGTGGTTGCAAGAAAAGATGCCGGGGGTGGTGGGGAGTATGGAGCAGATGAGGAAGTTGCGGAGAGAGCGGTCCATACAGAAGGCAGATAGGGGTGGGGAGGAAAATAGATCCTTGGTTGTGGGGTCAGATTGCAGGTGGTGGAAGTGGCGGAGAATGATGTGTTGAATCCGAGGGTTAGTGGGGTGATACATAAGGGCAAGGGGGATTCTGTCTTTGTTTTTCTTGCGGGGAGGGGGCATGAGGGTGGAAATGCAGTTGAGAGCGTTTTCGACCACGGTGGGGGGGGGGGGGGTGGGGCGGGGCGGGGCGGGTGGGAGGACATCTGGGATGTTCGGGAGTGGAATGCATCATCTTGGGAGCAGATGCAGTGGAGGAATTGGGAGTAGGAGATCACATTCTTGCGGGATGGTGGGCGAGAAGAGGTGTAGTCTAGGTAGCTGTGGGAGTCGGTGGGCTTGAAATAGAAGAGGGACTGTTCCACATATCCTACAAAAGAGGCAGGTACAGCTTGGACCCATGCAGGTTCCCATGGCCACCCTCTTGGTCTGTAGGAAGTGGAAGGAGAAGTTGTTAAGGGAAAGGACGAGTTTGGTTAAGCAGATGAAGGTGTCAGTGGAAGGGGACTGGTTGGGCCTGTGGGAGAGGAAGAAGAAGAGGGCTTTTAGGCCATCTGTGTGGGGAATGCATGTGTATAGGGATTGGATGTCCATGATGATGAGGTGTTGGGGATCCAGGGAATTGGAAGCCTTGGAGGTGGTGGAGGGCGTGGGTGGTGTCACGGACATAGGTGGGGAGTTCCTGGACCGGGGGGAGAAAATAGAGTAGAGATAAGTGAAGTTTGTTTGGTGGGGCAGGAGCAGGCAGAGACAGTGGGTCGGCTGGGACAGTCAGGTTTGTGGATTTGGGGAAGGAGATAGAAACGGGCGGTGCAGGGTTAGGGAATGATGAGGTTGGAGGCTGTGGGTGGGAGGTCACCTGAGGTGATGGATGGTTTGGGAGATGATGTTTTGGTGGTCAGGGGTGGGGTCATGATTGAGGAGGTGGAAGGAGGAGGTATCAGAGAATTGGCACCTGGCCTCGGCGATGTAGAGGTCATTCCACCATACTACCCTCCCACCACCACTGCCCCCCCCCCCCCCCGCAATGAGGTCTTGGGGTGGTGTCCAGGAGGATGGGGTGTGTTGGAGGTGGGAGAAGGGGCCTGTGGCTATCCCTCACCTCTTCCTGCGCTACATCGCTGACTCGTGCTCGCACAAGGCGCTTGAACAGCTCATCAACTTTACTAACACCTTCTACTCCAACCTCAAGTTCACCTGGACCATCTCTGATGCCTCTCTTCTTCCTGGACCTGTCCATCTCTGGTGACCACCTGGAAACTGACACCTATTTCAAGCCCACCGACTCCCACAGCTACATAGACTACACCTCTTCTCACCCACCTTCCTGCAAGAAGGCGATCCCCTACTCCCAATTCCTCCGCCTCCGCCGCATCAGCTCCCAAAATGAGGTGTTCCACTCCCAAGCATCCCAGATGTCCTCGTATTTCGAGGACCACAACATCCCCCCCCCCCTCCTTCAGTGGTCGAAAATGCTCTCAACCGCATCTCTGCCTTCACACCCCCTGCCCACAATAAAAACAAAGACAGAATCCCCCTTGTCCTTGTGTATCACCCCACTAACCCCCGGATTCAATGCATCATTCTCTGACACTACTGCCACCTGCAATCTGACCCCACAACCAAGGATATATTTCCCTCCCCACCCTTACCTGCCTTCCGTAGGGACCGCTCTCTCCGTGACTCCCTCGTCCACTCCACACTGCCCACTAGCCCCACCATCCCCAGCACCTTTCCCTGCCACCACAGGAAGTGCCTACACCTGCCCCTACACTTTCCCCTCACTTCCATCCAAGTACCCAAAAAACCTTCCACATCTGACAGATGTTCACCTGCACATCAGCTAGTGTGGTCTATTGCATCCGCTGCTCCCGGTGTGGCCTCCTCTACGTCGGTGAGACCAAGCTGAGGTTCGGAGACCGCTTTGTAGAGCGCCTGCGCTCAGTTCACGACAAACAACACCTTCCAATCGTGAACCACTTCAACTCCCCCTCCCACTCCCTGGGCAACACATCCATCCTGGGTCTCCTCCAGTGTCACAACACCACCCAGAAACTGGAGGAGCAGCATCTCATTCTGCCTTGGGAGCCTACAACCCAATGGTCTCAATGTAGATTTTACTAGTTTCAAAATCTCCCCACCCCCAGTCTCATCCCATGACCAACCCTCCCTCTCCTCCCCACCTCCTTGAGCTGACACAACCTGTCTGTCTTCTCTCCCACCTATCCGCTCCTCCTACCTCACTGACCAATCCCCACCACTGCCTACCTGCACTCACCTACCACCATCCCACCTACCTTCCCCAGCCCCACCCCTCCTCTCTATTTACATCAGAGCTCCCTTCTCCCTCCCCCATTTCTGAAGAACAGTCGCAACCCAAAACGTCAGCTTTCCGGCTCCTCTGATGCTGCGTGGCCTGTGTTCCTCCAGCTCCACGCTGTGTTAACTAGAATCAGAGATAGTATTAACTGGGATTTAGAAATGTACAGATTAAATCCAGAATATTCCATGTGGCTTTCTTAAGGGAAAGTTGGGTCGTACTAGCTTAATTAAATATTGGAGGAAATAACAAGGATTGATGAGTCTAGTGCAATACATGTTGTCTACAAAGATTTTAGTAAGAATTCAACAAAGTCCCACATGACAGACAAAAAAAAACGCATGGGAGTGTTGAGTGTAGATCCAAAATTGGCCGTGACCGGAAACAAGGGCCATTGTTAAACAGATTTTTAATGAATTGAAAGCAGTTTCCAGCAATGTGCCACATGACTCAACATATTTTGTGGAATATATTAAAATGATGTAGAATTTAAGAAGGAGGCATGATATTGAAATTTGCAGAAGACAAATTGGCTATTACCAAAATGGCTGTCAACTGTAGGATGTCAATGGTTTGGTTGAATGGGAAGTGGCAAATGGAATTCAAACCAAGAGATGAGAGGTTATACAATGGAGGAAGGTAAACAAAGCAAGAGAATACACAATAAGTGGAGGGTACCGATAGGGGTACAGGAAAAGAAAGACCTTGGAGTTCAGGTACATAGCTCCCTTCAAGGCCACAGACTAGGTGCTGGTTTATTCAGCTCGCAGAAACATAATCGACTGACTAGCTCTTTCTGTGCTGTAACTTTATGGCTCTGGTAGAGGCAAGACACAAGCGTCAGTTCATGTAGAATACCATGACAGGAATGAAGAAAATGGATGGAGGAGCACAGGATCTTCTTGGATGGAGTAGTTAAATCATGGTTTCCCCCATCCATTGTTCACCTTGCAATCTTTTTGCCTATCTTTGTTAAACTAAGCTTTTAAGCATTTTTAATAATGTAGCTAGCTGGTACCTCAAAATTGTACATTTTTAATAGCCAGATTTTTAACTCCAACCACAGCACAACTAATTTCATCTCCACATGGAAACTACTTTCTGCCATAAATCAAACTCTTCCAAGTGGACTGAAATTTAGTTTACAAAAAGTTACTACATTCAATAATTGCAGTTTCAGGTTTCAGCTCTCAAAAGAGAACGTCAGATACCGAACCTTAACATAATAACAATAATAATAACAATAATAACAACAATAATAATAACAATAATAATAACAATAATAATAACAATAATAATAACAATAACAACAACAACATCAGATGGGTATTTTGCTCAACAACTCAAGCCTTTCCACAATTTGAGCCATGGAGAGTTTAGAACAATGTTGAAAACCCAACTACAGAACGGGTTACTTTAGATCCAGTACCATTTGAGTCAGGGTTAATTAGCAACTTTATGGTAAAATTCCTCTGGGGGCAGTGAGTCTATGAGAAGGATAAGCGATCACGAAAAAAAAAGAGAGAAATTGTTGGACAGTGAAGTAAGCACACAATTGCTCAGATCATCTTGTTCCAGATTGTCAAGACCCGACATACACTGAAAAGGTGTTTAATTGAGACCCTCAAAAATCCCAAGGCTGCCTGGGTAATTGCAGGTTGAAATTTCCTGGGCAATGAGCCATTACCTGGCATTTGGGACCTTTTTAAAAAAAAAAACTAGAGTTGGAACGTTTCAAGTTATCTGAATAGTTATCCGGGGAGGTGGCGGGGTGAGGTGGGGTTAAAAAGCAAGAGGGGAATTAAGCGCTGCTCCATCTTCAAGGGATCGAAGGTCTATTAGACTGAGTAAATAAGTCTTATAGCAGTGATTAGGTGGATATATTCCATGCAATTGTGCAAACTAAGTTGTCAAAGTATTAGTTAGCAGGGTAAAGAAGGGAAGTTGTACATTTAGATTTTTAAGGAATTTGTTAAGTTCCATGAAAGATTTGTACAGAAAATTCACACAATATATTAGCATGAATAGAGGATCATTTCTACTGATTTATATCCACTAATTAAACAGATCATTTTTAGGGTTGAACTAACAGCTGCTAAAAAAGATTGAAGCTTGGACCTTATCTGTGTTATAAATCCAACTTAAAAAACAGTTAGGTAGGAAAGTAAGCAGTAAGAAAAGCACACAAAGGTCACAAGAGGATGAGGAATCAGATAAGTGGTATAGGGAGTATAATGTGGGGGAGTTATCAAGAATGGATAAAAAAAATCTTAAAAAGTGCAACCATTGGAGTTCAAAACAATTTCTGCTCCTTGAATGCAAGTCATAACATTAACATATAGGAACAGCAAGCAAAAAAAAAGACAGACGAATGGTATCAGAGATAGTAGGAACTGCAGATGCTGGAGAATCCGAGATAACAAGGTGTAGAGCTGGATGATTTCTGAAGAAGGGTCTACGCCCGAAACGTCAGCCTTCCTGCTGTGTTCATCCAGCTCTACACCTTGTTATCTCGAAGACAAATGGTATATTTGATACCATTGTTCCAAGATCACAGGTCAAGAAGGTGGTTTGTCTCCAGAGTAGAAGTGCCCAGCTTGACAGCATTGACTGAAAAGCAGAGAACTCAGAACTTAAAAATATAACTGCAATATTCATTCCTACTGAAGGCATCCAAGAAACTAACTAATTAATGAACCAAAGTCTCATGTTAAAACCTCACACCTTTGTACTGAAGCACGCTCAAAGAAGTTTGCCCACATTACTGCACAAAGGCAGTATGCTTCACATTGCAAATTTACAACAAGGCAACAGACTTGTTCTACAAATCAAGCAAACTACAATTGGCTCTTTATCATCATTTAAAATAAACAGAATTATAGCCACATGGAAGTTAACTAGGGCCGTGTTGTTATTAACCAAGAAGGCGGCTGAAAAGAAAGAGTTCACCCCTGCTCACTGTTGTTCAACATCAAATTTACTATCTACCCTTGCCTCTCTTCTTGGTTTATACTGCCTCCTGCACCCCTCAATTTTGCTGCAACGAAGCACTTTGACAGAATTGCAGTGAAAGGAACTAGTTTAAAGAATCAAAATTACTTGTCCTAACTTCAGTGGGAAGCAGAGTCAAATTCGCTGGTACAAGATGAAAGGCCAACTCACAGATATAGGTTTTCTCCCTTCACTAGTAATTCTCCTATCCTGGACTGCAGTCTCCACTCGATATGGTTTACTGTTCGTCTTGGAAAAAACAGGGCTTAAAACAAAACAAGAAGAGGGGAGTGAGAGATATACAAGTTACAAAAAAAAAGTGTAGAGATGTGCATAATGTCAAGACTGTTGAAAATACAGTATTTTAAGACCTGACATCGGTACCTGGGTGTCTCAGGAACTTCGAATTCTGAAGCATCAGAATCCATATCAAATAAATATCCTTTGTTCAAAGGATCAGGACTGAGACATTTTGTTTCGTCACAAGATTCATTTTCTTCCAGTCCATCCAAACTCTGATCCATGGTGTCTTCCATATTTTAAAGGAAAAAAAGTGGTTAAAAAACCCAAAGGCAATCCAGTCAAGTTGGAGCCCAATTGATTTTAACAGCTAACTGTAAACTGATTCCAATGCAATCCTCAGGATCTGCATTAAAACAAAAAGATGAACATTATCACAAATCAGGCTGCAAACTTGTTATCTCCATATTCTGACAATCACCATTATTAATAAAAATTGCACAAAAATCTTGTCTAACAAAGTATCAGGTTTTCTGATAACCATCTTGAGACTGTGGAGTTAAATATCCAATACGGCTGGTCTCTTTTAGGATGCCACCACATTAAGAAACACTCCTATTGTATAGGAAGTCATCTAGTAATGCTCCATGGCCAACTGGAACATGACCACTGAATTTCTGTGAAACTTCAAGGCTATAAGCATACAAACAAATCAGCTTCCAGTATCTCACAAAAGTAAGAACTGCAGATGCTGGAGTCAGAGATAACAACGTGGAGCTGGAGGAACACAGCAGGCCAGGCAGCATCAGAGGAGCAAGAAAGTTGACGTTTCAGGTCGAGACCCTTCTTCAGAAATTTAGAAGGGTCCTGACCCAAAACGTCAACTTTCTTGCTCCTCTGACGCTGCCTGCCCTGCTGTGTTCCTCCAGCTCCACGTTGTTATCTCAGCTTCCAGTATCTGCCAGATTCTTGCAGGTTCTGGGATTTCCACATCCCTCAACACTGCACCATGGAAAACATCGAGAAATGGCGACCTGATGGAAATGTCCCTGCATTAATAAGGGAGAGGCTTAGGCCACAGCAGCTGGCAGAATTTAGATTCTCATAGATAAAATCTGAAATTGAAAGCTGGTTGCAAATATCTATCTGGCTCCCAAGTACCCTTTAAGGCAAGGAATTCAACCATCTTTACCCAGTCTGGCCTATGTCACTCCAGACCCACAGCAATGTCATTGACTCTTAACTGAAATGGTCCAGTGCGTCACTGCTAATAGGGCAATTAGAGATGGACAACAAACCCTGACTGTATCAGTCACACCCAGAGCACATAAAAATGTGATTTTAGAAAGGGAGTTATCTAAGCAAGTACAGCCAGTAAGCATACTATATCTGATTCCAGTAAAAATATCCTGCATGCTATACATTTATTGTAACTTAGTGGTTCGGATTCACGCAGTTGGCTGGATTGCTGGTGAGCAATGCAGAGTGATGCCAATAGCATGGGTTCAACTCCTGCACCAGCTGAGGTTATCATTAAAACACCCCATTTCATCCCTTGCCCAAAGCATGGTGACCCTCAGGTTAAATCACCAGTCATCTCTCTAAATGAGAGCAGAGTCCTATTGTCTGGCAGCACTTTGACAACTATTAGACTTCTAATAGTAGTCAATTTCAATTAACATTTAATAATTAATTCCAAACAAATTTCAAAATCTTTACCAGGGTAGTAAACAGACCCTTCGGTTCAACTCATCCATGTCAACCAGACATCCTAAAATTAATCTAGTCCCATATCCCTCTAAACTCTTCCTATTCATATATCCATCCAGATGCCTTTTAATTGTACCAGCCTCCACCACTTCCTCTGGCAGCTCATTCCATACACACAGTACCCTCTGCCCTAAAAACGTCACCTAATTCTATTTACAGCAAGGCATTCCTATCTTTAAGAAACAAGTCAGATTTGTCATGAGATGCAATTAGTGTCAATTTAGACATGGCAAAAAGGAGACAAATCAAAGACTTATGTCTTGCATCATCAGGCTTTAGGTTGCAAGAAAAGGAACACCAATTTAGACTGTGTGAGAAGTGGCTGCTGATCAGTTGGGCTATCTATGACATGCAAACACAGCAAGAATAGTTAACTGTCATTCTTGGATCTCAATCCAGGCAGGCAAACTAATTGGTCAGGGTATTGCCATCAGAACAGTGGAGATCAGTAGCCTCCATGACCTTATTCTTTCATGAAAAGGGTGCAAAGTTCCTTTTACCCATGTGAAAGAGGGTATTGTGTACTTGTAGATCTATTGCCTAGCACGCACAAATACTGCATGACCAAATGATGAGCATGAATCGTTTTCCGATGTAATTCTTAGCACAGGTTGGATTATTCAAGTGATTAAATCACATCTACCATTCCGATGTTTACCAGCACATGACGATTAAGCACAAATCAGCCTGCTGCCCAGTGAATGGTCAGCAGGACATGCAGTTTGATGCACTCGGTCAATTATTCAGACACATGGCCTACATAAGTGGCTTCACACCAACTCCCATCATGTTATTCATGGTAGGCAAAAAAAAAACACTTTTGTTTGACAGCAGTATCCTGTTGGAGAAAACTACTCGTGGGCATACCTACCACAAATGATAACAGGATGCTGACAGCAGTTACTTATTTACAGACAAATTCATACACATTTTCATTAAATGAATATAACAGACCGTCAATCTGGCATTCCAATGACAACACCCTGGCCAACCAGTACCTACCTGGTAGGAGTGTGACAACTGACAGTTAACATCTCCTATACCTGCTACATCCCCATGCCAACTATGGCCCAACTAATGTAGTGATGCTGTCAGAATTACTGTCCCTTCCCAGCACCTTATCACAAGGCCTTCTTCACCACTGGCAAACTCCTCCTCCGTCCAACATCCCAATTCCCCAACCACCCCTACTCCTTCTCCAACCCAGCACAGACTCCCTCCCACTTTGATAGTACAAGGGTACCAGACCAAGTTAGCACTACTCTTGAGCTTTAAAAGAAGTGACCAAGAGAGGTTACTAGTTACCAATGAGCTGAAGAGGATAATGTCAACAGAACGTTTGCTACTTACTGCACACAAAGACTATAACTACAGAGTTATTTAAAAATCAAATAAGGACATACAGATTTTGTTGCCAAGTGGACACTACACTGCAACAGGAAGTAGGTCAAACAGTTTAGATGCTTCCAGAAACAAAGCAGACAAGTGCACAAGTAAAAAAAAAAAATGTACTGAAAAGCCAACACACCTGGTGCACAAGCACGCAGCATAGACTGGTTGGGCCAGTCAGTATGCACTGTATACAACACTTATTTCACCATTCACAAAACTACACACTGACAGAAGCAACAAATAAAATTCAATTTTCAGTGAACACACTGCATAGTTGGCAAGGCCCAATCTGCCTTTGCTCTTAGAAAGCAGGGGCCTCCAGTATCTCTACTATTACATACTTTCCTTAAGCAATGAGATTAGCAGGTCATTCAAACACAAGCAGTTTGAGAAATCATTTCTATGACAGGACTATATATTTGCCCCAATTTAATAGCTGAAACTACATTCCAAACAAGAGTCATATGGGACTCCATGATAATTTTCTTTGTCTTTCCACTGCTGCTGCCAGACAGCTGATTTCTGTTTGTAGTTTCTATTTTCATTTCAGATCTCCAGCATCTCAATTTTACAATTGAGCAAGTACTGAAGAACAACACGTGGAACTTGCTAAAACAATTTTTAAAAGCTGATCAGCTTGTAGCACCTTCTTTAAATTCCTTCAACATGGTCACCACCCTCCAGCTTGGTCAGGGAGGTGTGTGTGTGGGGGTGGCACACTACCACCCCCACCCAGCCTGGTCCAGGGTGGCACAC
>NC_063353.1:5150290-5176160 GCF_021869965.1 Rhincodon typus | reverse complement strand
CAGCCTGGTCCAGGGTGGCACACTACCACCCCCACCCAGCCTGGTCCCTGCCTGGTTGGGGGTGGGGGTGGGGGTGGGGTGGTACACTACCACCCAGCCTGGTAAGGGGGGGGGGGGGGGACGTCATTCTACCATCCATTCAGCCTAGCCTGGCCCGGCCCGAACTGACCTGGGAGTAAAGAACTGCAATGAAGCAATGCAGGGAGCAGCCTAGGACAGCCCCCAGCGCCTTTTGCCGTGCTAAGCGCAACAGTAGCGGAGAGGACATGAGCCGCAGTAGAAAGGTGTTGGGGGGGTGGTGGTGCTGGGGGGAACAGGCCTCAGCCAAAACCCAGGCCTCACCTACCGCAGACGGAACCGCTCCTGCACACCAGACTCCCACTGCGCAGACTCAGCACCACACAGCCAGCCACCGCCACACTTCCGCCTTTCAGACGGCCCGCCGCCGCTTGCGTCACCGCCGGCTCTAGCTTCCCATTGGCTGGCGACGGAGAATCGTCACCGCACGTCCTGGTCGCACGGGTGACCGTTAGTGCCCAGCGCGCTCCCGTTTGAAAGGACACCTCTGATTGGCTGGGACTGGTAAAAAAAAAGCCAAAAGGAGTATTTAAATATCAGAGATAGTAGGAACTGCACATGTTGGAGAATCTGAGACAACAAGGTGAAGAGCTGGATGAACACAGCAGGCCAGAAATTTTCTGAAGATGCTGCCAGGCCTGCTGTGTTCATCCAGCCCCACACTGTTATCTCTGACTCCAGCATCGGCAGTTCTTACTATCTCGAGGACTGAGATGTTGGCTAGGGAACAAGGTGGTGTGTTGAAGTGACGGGCAACTGGAAGCTCGGGGTGTTTTTTTTTTGTGGACGCAACGTAGGTGTTCTGCACCTGGTCTTTGCTTTGTTTCCCCAATGTAGAGGAGACTACAATTTGAGTAGCGAATGCAGTAGACTAGATTAATTGAAGTACAGGGACCACCAGAACTGAGGAAGGATCACTAGATGTGAAACGTTAACTCTGCTTTCTCTCCACAGATGCAACCAGACCTGTTTAGTTTGTCCAGTAATTTCTGTTTGTGTGCCAGAGATTACTCTGTCCACTGGTCATTCATCCAGCCAGTCACTCAGTCCATTGGTCAACAATCCTATTGATCATTCAGAATATTCACCCATCCTACTGGTCAATCATCTGAATGGTCATCCATCCCACTGGTCACTCAATGTGTTGAGCAACTATCCTGTCAATCACTCATATCAGTGCATATTTGTCCTGTCACCCACCCCACTGATCACTTATCTCAATGGTCCTCTAACCTATTGGTTGTTCTCATTGATATCACTGGTTACTCACCACGCCAGTTATCTGTCACTAATCCTAAAGGCCATTGTTTCAGGGGCAATAGTGACTAGGATTGCCAATTCTGTTTGCCATATTTCTGCAGATTTTGTCACATTTTTCTTTTCTTTTTCCTGAGGATGTGGTCATCACTGCCAAGTCCATTATTTGTTACCCATCCCTAATTGCTCTTAAATAGAATAGCTTGCTATGTCATTTCAGAGGACAGTTAAGAGTCAACCAGATTATACTGTGAGTCTGAAGTCACATGTAGGGTAAATATCCTCCCTAAAGGGCATGTGAACCAGATGGACTTTTACAACAATCAATGATATTTTCATGGTCATCATTACTGAAACTAGCTTTTAATCCCAGATTTATTCATTGAATTTAAAGACATAGGCTGAATGGCTTATTTTTGCTCATCAAGTCTGTTCTGCCATCGAATGAGATCATGCCTGATCTGATAATCTATAGAACATTATGACTTAAGCCTATATTCAGACTATTTACTTTAAACTGGAGAATAAAAAGCAAGAAACAAAACTTCTAACCAATCAGCACTTGAGTTTTGTTCTGTGTCTGATTGACTGACTGTCTGGGTGCCCTTGTTTCACCCACTCCTCTAGATGCTGCTTTCTGCCTGTTTCAGTATACTTTTTCCTACTCCTTCTCCAGATGCTGTTGTCTGCCTGTCATGTGGTCCTCGTCTTGTCTGCTCCTCTAGATGCTCACGACTACCTATCTAATGGCTTCCTCTCACCCAATTCTCTAGGTACTGCTGTCTGCCTGCCTCAGTCTCTCCTTTTCACATACTCCTCTAGCAGCTGCTGACTGCCTCAGTGTCTCCTCTCACCCACTCCTCTAGCTACTGCTGACTGTTGCCTCGGTGTTTCCTCCTGCCTTTTCTTGAGGTGCTGCTTTCTACCTGTCAGTGTCTCCTCTCATCCACTCCTCTACCTACTGCTGCCTGACTGTTTGTTTGTTTGTTTCAGTATTTCCTCCTGTCTTTACCAATGAAGAAGTTGCTGTTTGAATTATGGTGAAAGAGAAGGTAGTCCATACACTCGTGGAAATAAAAATTGGTAAAAGCAAGGTTTTCGATAGGCTGTTCATACTTAAGGTTGATGAGGCACAAGAACCAGATGTGATGCATCCAAGGATATTAAAGGAAGTGAGCGGAAATTGTGGCAGTAATGCCCATGATTTTGTAATCTTCCTAAGACACGTATGGTGCCAGGGGACTGGTGAAATGCAAAAATACCCTTTTAAATGCTGCCTACCTAGTCACAACTTTACAGTACTCACCACCATCCCCACTCCTTTACCTTGTCAGTATCACCCTCTCCCTGCCATTCAACAGTGGTCAGCCGTCCCCAAGTGTGTTACCTCACATTTTTCCGGGTTGATTCTATTTGCTACTTTTCTGTCCAGCGCTGCCTCTCAACACTAATACTTTAAAGTGTTGAAGGCATTACTACACCCAAAGATTTTGTAATATCAGCTTAATTCTGGTGGTATGGAGCATTAAATTTAGAGAAGAGGGAGTATGTAATCTAATACTTTTGTAATCCCATTTATTGCTTTACAGTGACTTTAACATTGTATTCTAAAATTGCTATTGATGTCTTGGGAATCTGTAACTGTTCATTTTTCTGTGAAAGCTGTAAATCAATTCCCTTTTTATTATGCTCATGCATGGGTGATATTTTACTTGAAATATTTGGAGTCAGGGACATTGTAAAGAAAAGTGTACACTGCTGAGTTACTAAATAATTTGGTGCAATAAGGGAGTATGAGATATGAGGGTCATTCTAAACATATGGGGCAGAGGGATAAAGTGCACACACAGACTGGGAACAGGGAATAAGGTAGTGAGGAAGACATGCATATGAACAGCATAAACATATTGTTCGAAACATCAGACACAAAGACATGGTGTATAGGTGCAGAAATACAGTTGAATAATGACAGTAAATACATGGAAAATACTGTTAAATCTACAGATGACGTTATCAAGAAGGAATAGTAGACAGATCAGAAAAAGGAGATAACCGAGAATTTGGGTGAGTGTCAACGCCAGAGAAGAATCAACCACTGGTATTGCGGTGTTTAAACATTGGACTGTTTAAGCAGAGAATAAAATGATGAACCACGCCAAAATGCCGCAGCTATGTCTAGAATGACAAGAGAAAATAAAGTCAGCCCCAGAACGTCATTCGGTACTTTGCAAAGACCATCCCAAGGGCTGTGAGGAGGGTGAAAGTCAGATTGGAGCAGTTCAAAGATAGAGTTTTAGTAAAGATGGAAATAGAATGGTGAGGTGAAAACCATTTCAAGACCCTTAGAGTGAAGGATTTTTAAATAATAATTTTCCATGATGTTGATGTCACTGGAAAGGCCATATGTTTCCTCTACCAAATTTCACTGCAGTCCATCTTGTGAAGATAAACCGACCATACTGTTAGAAAGGGAGTACCAGGATTTTGATCCAGTGACTGCACAGGAACAACAATATAGATGCAAGTCTAAAACAGAAGTTGCTGGAAAAGCTCAGCAGGTCTGGAATCATCCGTGAAGAAACAATCAGAGTCAACGTTTCAGGTCCAGTGACCCTTCCTCAGAACTGATGGTAGCTAGGAAAACGTCACTTTATATGCAGAAGATAGGGAAGGGGTAGGCAGTAAACAATAGGTGCAGATAGAGCCCAAAGAGAGAGAAGAGCAGTTAGATAGATAAAGGAGTTGATAACGATCTGGCTAGGATGGTGAATAGCTGTTAATGGGGACTGTTTGTGACTAACAATAGGTAGTGTGTAATGACAGGCAATGTGATAACAAGGCCTGGTGTGGGATAGGGGCCTAGGACATGAGAGAGTTTAGAACCTAAAATTATTGAACTTGATATTGAGTCCAGAGGGCTGCCGGGTCCCCAAGCAGAAAATGAGGTGATGTTCTTCCAGCTTGCGCTGAGCTTTGCTGGAAGACTGCTGCAAGCCTGAGACAGGGATCGTTGCCAGGGAACAGCATGGTGTGTTAAAATTGCAGGCAACTGGAAGCTCAGCGTCTTTTTTGCAAGCAAAACGTAGATGTTCTGGAAAATCTAGTCTACTGCTTTTGCTGCTCACAATGTGGTCTCCTCTGAGCTTCCAGTTGCTTGCCACTTTAACACACTACCCTGTTTCCTGGCAAAGATCTCTGTCTCAGGCTTGCAGCAGTGTTCCAGCAAAGCTCAGGCAACCTGGAAGAACAACATCTCATTTTCCACTTGGGGACCCTACAGCCCACCGGACCCAATATTGAGGTAAATAATTTCAGGGCCTGAACTCTCCCATGTCCTAGTCCGCTACCCCACACACCAGGCCTTGTTAACACATAACCTGCCATTACACACCACCTGTTGTTAGTCACTAACAGTCCCCATTAACAGCTATTCACCCCCCTAGCTGGATTGGTATCAACTCCTTTGTTTATCCCCCACCTATCGCTTACTCCCTACCAACTCCCCATCCCCCTCCCTGTTTTCTGCATATAAACCAACGTTTTCCTACCAACATCAGTTCGGAGGGTCACCAGACCTGAAACGTTAACGGTTTCTTCACACTTGCTGCTACACCTGCTGAGCATTTCCATGAATTTTTGGTTTTGTTCCTGATTTACAACATCCACAGTGCTTTTGGTTTTTAGATCCAAGTCTAGATGGTGTACGGTAGAGATTGTGGCTTTGAAGGAGCAATTGAGGGTTTGCTGTTGTGCATCTTATAGATGGTACACACAGTCACTATGCGTCAGAGGAAGGGAGTGTTTAAGGTGATAGGTGGGAGGGATGCCAATCAAGCAAGCTGCTGTGTCCTGGATGGTGTTGATCTTTAAATATTTTTGCAGATGTACTCAGCTAGGCGTAGTCAGAGTATTTCTAAGTACTAACCTGTGCACTGTAGATGATGGCAGACTTTAGAGGTAGTTATTAACGTCAGAATTCCCAGTCTCTAACTGACTCTTGTAGCCATAGTATTTATATGGCTAGCCCAGTTCATCTTCTGGTGCATGGTACCCTTCCAGGATGTTGATGGAGACTTATTCAATGATGGCAATGCTGCTCAAATCTCAAGCAATTAATATCTGCAGGATATTAGTAACTGAAATAACTTGGAGTACCATTTGCTCACTTTAAAAGCAGCACAAGGAATGGATCATTTATCTGCCATGCCTTAGACAATGAAGTAAGCGTGCAAAACATATAAATTAAGAGAAGTAGACCATTTCCCCCAGGCTGTTCAATAAGATTATGGCTGATTTTTATGCTTCAAATTCCCATCTAGCCCTGATCTTCATTAGGGGAAAATCAATCTACCTCTGCCTTAAAAATACTCAATAATTCTGCCTTCACCAGAGTAATACAGCAAAATGCCAAATTGAAAATCAAGACTCAAGTACAAGAAAAGAACACAAATCCACATGTGACTGAGTTTAAATAACAAGGTTCTGTAATCTAACTATGTATTTTTCACAGAATCCCTAGTGTGGAAACAGGCCCTTCAGCCCAACAAGTCCACACTGACCCTTGGAGCATCCCGCCCAGACCCATCCCCCTATAACCCATCTAATGTATACAGCCCGAACACTACAGGCAATTTAGCATGGCCAATCCACCTAGCCTGCACATCTTTGGACTGTGGGAGGAAACCAGAGAACTCTGAGGAAACCCATGCAGACATGGGGAGGATGTGCAAACTCCACACAGACAGTCACCCAAGGCTAGAATCAAACCCAGGTCCCTGGTACTGTGAGGCAGCAGCGCTAACCACTGAGCCACCCTGCCGCCCCAAAAGTTGTCACCCTTTAATTTGTCGTCACTTTGACAAGTTTTTTTACAACCACACCAAATAATATAACCCTACACAAACTACAAAAAGGGACAACTACTGATTTGGAATGGAAATAAATCTACAAATGGAAAAAGATTTCTAAAATACAGATTAAGTATGAAAGAACCTTTTTCCTAACAGGCAACTAGACAAATAGCGATGAGCATTAAAAAATTCACAGATGTTTGTTGAATATACATTATACAAATGTTAAAACATGGACTTTAGCCAGAATTGCATTCCCTGCTCAAAACTTTACGCCCAATGCTATAATTTGAGCATATTTTCCAAATAGCATGTTACATCTTTCAGATGAGACAATCACAAAAAAAAAAGCAGGCACATTTCTCTCAACTGATCTGGTCATTGCTATATTGCTGTTTGCGGTGCTTTGCTGTACACAGATTGTTATAATGTGGGAAATGTGGTGACCAGCGACTATGCTTCAAAATGTCGTGTGGGTTGTACAGCTTATCCAGACAGAGATTTTGGAAGACGCTATATAGTTGTGACTCTTTCTGTTCTCAATCTTTTCTTTGGATTTTCAAATAAAAATAGTCCTAGGCTGCAGAGTTATGACATCCTGTATTACCAATCCTTCATTACAACAGTGACGCTTCTGTCAGATCAGAACAAAATACCTTTATAGTCAGGTGTGGGTCAATAATGCCATGGGTCCAAGTACACACAGCCAGAGCACATCTTTAAAAATGTCAGAACAAGGTTGGATTGCTTTATTTTTTAATCACTAAAAGTACTTTTTTTTTTTGTCAAAGCCATTACAACAAATATCAGACAAACTTTCTACAGTATAAACATTACAAATCTGACACTGGCCACTTGTCAGTTCTGTAGAACATTAATGAACATTCTCAAGTCAGCACAATTAAAAGAATTCAGAGAAATTAAATCATTGACAAATAAAGCACAATGTATAAAATGTGCACCTTTTAAGTTTTACAACCATACAAAGATATTAAAATATATCCCAGGTAAACCATTCATGACAAGTGGAACCTAGCAGGCTATTGGCACTCAAGAGGAAATATATTTTTTTCATATATATATTTTCAGCATGATAAATAAAGACAAAATGTATTTAGAAAAGCATAGTTACATGCGCAAAAGCCCCAAAAGAGTAACCAATTTGTTTTCAGAACAACACAGTTATGCTATTTAACAAAACAATGACAGACACTCAGGGAATACTGGCATTGGAAAGAAATTAAAGGTTTTTTTTAAAAAAGTTCAGGCCATGACCCAACAGCTGTCAGTTCTGTTAAACTAAAATTTGATAAAAAAAGGACAATAAAAAGAAAGCCTAATAATTTAGTGTAATGTACAAAAAAAATACAAAAAATAATCAGATATCACTTTTCCAGCTAAGCATACATCTTCTACACCAAAATATATTCACATAATTAAACACTTCTTCTTGGTTTTGTTTTTCTTCTTTTTTTCACCTTTACTCATTTTCTCTTTGTGTTTTCGAATTTCACGGACTAGTGTGTAGAAAGCATCGTCAACACCCTGAAAATAAGAAAAAGCATACATCATTATTTTCTCTCCATATGCACCATCTGCAAGTGCATAGTCAGTTGGTTTTGTGCTTTTAATCTCAGAGATATGTGCTACTCTAACAAATAGTTGTTAGTCTCCATAGTTCTTTCCTCCTACCACCATGCCATCTTACACAGGAGAGGAATGTCAAATGCAGCCAGCCACATGGAGAACACAAACTGCTTTTTCTGTCTCCTAGAGGTACTGAGGCACACGTAAACTATTGCATACCGATGAAGGCATGGCACATTCTCAGATCAAAGCTTTTAAGTAGCAATGACACAAAGTGCAAGAGACTTTGAAATGTCAGGGCCTTCCAATTGAGCCGAGAAGGGAGATTAGATTTACAGGGGCTTTCTGACGGGTTAATATCTGGCCTGAGAGTTGCACAGGAATCCATCAGCAGTTTTAACTGCTATTCCTTTTTAACATTCACTCACGGGACATGGGCATTACTGGCTGGGTCTGCATTTATAGCCCGTGCCTGGCTACCCTTCAGAAGATGATAAACTTCTCGAACTGCTGCAGCTCATGTGGTGAAGGCAGATCCACAATGCCAATAGGAGAAGTGCCAGTGACAGTGAAGGAACACCAATACATTTCCAAGCCAGGATGGTGAGTGACTTGGAGGGGAACTGTCGTGTCTGTCCAGACAGGATGAAGATGCAGAGTTGCTGCCAAGACTGAGCAACCATTTATTAGCTGGAGTGTCAAAGTGGCAGGAAAGGCCATGGCTCCCTTGTGGAACCAGCACATTCTCCTTCCCTGCTTCAAAGTTTCAAGAACCTTCTGATCCCTGCCAAAGAAAATTTCTGACCAATCTCTTAGGTTTTCTTCTTCTTATTAGCAGCTGCTAACCGATGTTCTCCAAGCTGGAATGTTGCTGTAGTATCTCCTCTCAAAGCCACTGTTCAACACCAGCTGGGATACTGATGAAACAGGACTTAATACAGAAGGTGCCCTCCCCTGTCTACATGGCAACATAGTTAATGACAGGAAAAGGCCCAGCCACACTGTTTCCTCTGGTTGCGAGGGTTAAAATGCACACCAACCCAACTCTGCAGGTGAAACTCCTGCTGTCCAAATTTTGTAGGCTTTCACTACAATGCACAATATAGTTATTATAATAAACTGTGTTGGAAAGGTCAAGAAAAAATACAAGCAACGACCCAGTCAATAGCCCAGCAATAATCTTCATTATGGCCATTTCACAAGGGTATTCGCACTGTTCTGTTACAAATGTCACATTTAAATTGATTCCACTTTATTTTAAGAAAAGACAGACAAGACAGTGGAGAATTCAAAAACGTAATGGTAAAAGCAAGCTACTGGAAAACACTCAGCAGGTCAGGCAGCACATGTGGAGAGAAAGAGTTGACAGTTTGGGTCAATGACTTTTCATCACAACCTATTCAAAAATCAAAGTTAACTTAGTGTTTCGCATTCCAGAAACGCTGCCCGAGTCCAGAGGACTTTCTGTTCACATTTCAGATTTTCAGTATCTGCAGTATTTTCCTTTCATTTCAAGGAAGCATGAAGAGAGCTACTCATGAAATGAAATGGAAAATGAAATGATCTCTTTGTGAACTAGCAGGAGGTAGGATAAAAAGTTAAAAGAAAGCACTTACACGACATTAGAGATACCCGACACTGGAAGAAACAAAAACCCAAAACAATACAGAGATAATAGTAAATTGTGGGGAAAGAAAAACTTGTAAAAAGTATGAAAATGGAGAACACTAAAGGTTTTGTTTTAAAACCAATTTACTAAAAGAATGTGGGCAGTTAGAGTAAGGAAGCACATTAATGATATACACAGGTGATACTGTTAATTGGCAAACTTACTAAATAACTACTTTGAATTGGACTTCATTGCAAAGGATAGGGATAAAATACCAGAAATATAGGGAAAAAAAACTGAAAATAAATCACTGGAATGAACCAACTAGATTCAATGTCAGTAATAGCAATAATACTAAAGATAAATCCCCAGGATCCAATAGAATCCACTCCATTGTATTAGAAAGTAAGGAAATTGTTAGTGCATTAGTCATGATATTCCAATTTGTGCTTGGCTCAGGAATAGCCTCCTTGGAAAATTGCCAACATCACTCCACAATTGAAGAAATTAGATACAAGTGAGAAATTTATAGCCCATTAGTCCAACGCCAGTTGCAGGGAAAGTACTGGAATCTGTTTTTAGAGGCAAAGTGACTAAGCATTGATTGGAGGAGTGAGCCAGCAAGGATTTGTAAAAAGGAAATGTTGAACTTAGTGAACTGAGCTGAACTTTTTCTAGAGGCAACTAACATGGCAGGTTATGGAAATATTTACGGATATCATTTATCTGAGCTTCTAGAAGGCATCCATAGGCTCCGTTCAAGAGACAATTAGCCAAACAAGAGCATGTTGACAAAAGGCTCAGATAGAGAATTGATTGGGATGAAGGAGAGAGAGAGAGAGAGAGAGAAGACATAAATCATAGAATCCCTACAATGCGGAAACAGGCCATTTGGCCCATAGAGTCCACACTAACCCTCAAAAGAGCATCCCACCAGACCCATCCCCCTACCCTTCCCTTGTAACTCTATTTCCTATGGCTAATCCACCTAGCCTGCACATCTTTGGACTGATGGAGGAAACTAGAGCACCCGGAGGAAACCCACACAGACTCCACAGAGACAGTCACCAGAGGCTGGAATCGAAGCCTGTCACTTAGAGGCAGCAGTACTGATCATTAAGCCACTATGCCACCGTGGGCATGTATTGCACACATATTGGCAGGATATATTAGTGGAGGTCCCGTGAATCTCTTCTGAAGCTTCAGTCTTCCACTGTATTTATAAATGATTAGATGGATGATGGAAGCATCATAGATCCACATTTACTGATAGCACCATTTAAACTGTCACAGTATAGATGCAAGCAGAGTGTTGCAATGGAACTTTGCTAGGTTAGGTTTTTTTAAATTCGTTACTGGGATGAAGGTAACGCTGACCAGACAGCATTTATTGCCCATCCCTAATTGCCCAGAGGACAGTTAAGAGTCAACCACATTGCTGTGGGTCTGGAATCACATGTAGGCCAAACCAGGTAAGGATGGCAATTTCCTTCCCTAAAGGACATTAGTGAACCAGCTGGGTTTCTCCAACAATTGATAATGGCTTCACGGTCATTAGACCCTTAATTCCAGATTTTTTTTATTTGAATTCAAATTCCACCATCTGCCATGGCAGGATTCGAACCCAGGTCCCCAGAACATTACCTGGGTCTCTGGATTAAAAGTCCAGCGATAATACCACTTGGCAATCATCTATGCGAACGGGTAAAACTGTGACAGAGTTCAAAATGGGCAAAGTGTCAAATAATCCAATGTGGACCCAAGTGCTAGCAGTTTAAATTAGCACAAGTGGTGTGTTTACAACTTAGATTTTAGTCACAGTACACTTGCAGTATCACCCACGAAGTAACACACTCCCAGGTCTATTTTTCCAAGAATCAGTGGCTTTCCGCTTTAATGAGCTGCAGGATTCTTGTTCCCAATTTCCTACCTTTCAACCTACAATAGCATTTTCCTCCTCCAGTCTTGCACCCCCAAATACGATCCCATTATTCCCTTGATACAGGTTATTCCTGCTGTTTTCAGTGGTTACAGTTCAATATTGGAGAAATTCCTGTGGTTAGTAACATGTGTTGAATTGGACCAGTCCACTACACTAGGCACAAAACAGCACCATGCACAATTTCATAATTCATTAACAACTGGTTGTAAAATGCATTAATTTACTTTTCCAAGTAATAGTGGGGACTCTAACATGGAGATTACAACCATACAACGTAAAAGTGAACAAAGTCTTACACTCCTGTGGTGGACAATACAAAACAGTATTAAAATTTGATATCCCATTTTGTTATCATGCACATTGAAATGAATGTCAGAAGTGCACCAGAATGCACAAGCGTTTACTGAACAGGTTTCCAAACAAAGTCTGACAAACTAATTCTAAATATGACAAGCTTTTGTACCAGTAAACTAATGTATCTTTGAAGCATGCTACTACATGTCAAAACTTCAGGTATGTGGAGAAAATACAGAAGCTGGAAATACCCCTGGGAACAGAAGGTTAAAAGGGAGATTTAACAATGTTCAAATTCTAGAACATTTCAACAGTTCAGAGAGAGAGAAGCTGGGCAGAAGTTGGACAATGACTAGAAAACGCAAAAATTTAGATCCTTGGCTTAGAAGATCCAGAGGAAAGATGAAAAATTTTACCTATGCAGTGAGTTTTTATTATCTGAAATGTGCTGCCTGAAAACAAAAGGAAATCAGATTCTATAACAGCTTAATTTTCAAAAATAAAAAGGAAAACTTGTTTTAGAAAAAAAACAAATTAGCAGGAAACGAGCAGGGAGTGGAGTAAGTGGATCATTCCTTCAACTCATTACAGGCATTATGAGCCAAACAAGCAGCGCTAACCTTCTACAATTCCAAATGATTGTAGCAATTCACTTGGGTGTTGGTGGCAATATCATATTAAAAAAGGGACAAATGCAAGTCATTGTTCTTAAAAGTGTCGCACAATGCTGTCCCCACCCACCCACCACTTGGTCTTGTTTTTGAAGCTCACAACTTACCATTTTACATCACAACACACTTAAGGGGCACACAGCGTGCAGTCTTCTCTTCAGTGTTGATTTTTCTCAACCTATACTGGCGAATCTCACGTACCAGTGTATAAAATGCATCCTCCACTCTCTGCATTGCAAAACACAACTCCTTCAATAATCAGATAAAACAGGTACAAAACATGGAGGTCTGGAGGAACTCAGCAATGATTTGAAATTTTCACGAAGTTCCATGTTCATTTTCTCTCCAAAAAGGTTAAAATAAAGTTTTGAAGAATAGAATTAAATTGATTTATCCCTTGCCCCCGATCAGTAGCAGACAAAGGAGTTGTGATTTTAGCCATGCAGAGATTCAAAAGATTTTGTTTTTAAAAAACCACCACCACAGTACTGAATTTACAAATCAGAAGATTTCAGGTTTGTTCTCATTGTTTTGTTACGGAAAAGGAGACAAGATACTTGTACAGATATGAATTAATTATGCAGAGATTCAAGGAGCAGTGAAAATTGCAGAGGTTAACACAAAACAATTTTGTCCCCATCATAGAGCAGTACAATGCAGCAATTTCAAAACAAGCACAAAAATTTAGAGTAGCATCTTCCAAGATAAAAATCTCAGCACAAGTGAAAAATTTTCACTAGTCATCGTTTTAAGGCTTTCTGTAATTAAGAAGACATTACCACATTACACAACTGATGTAATGCAGGCAACAGAATCTGTTGTAAAACAGTTGCATAAATCCACAATTGTGCAACACATTTTTCATAACAATGCACAAATTGTTCTTTCAGACATGTTGAAAACATCAGACATTTCAATGAGTGTTATTAAACAATGAAGTGAATGGAATATTCTTGCTCTATGCTCATCAGAAAAAGTGAGAAACACAAATGAAACTTTTATCATGTGAAATCTATCTTTTGGGATGAATTCCTATCTATTTATTTCATCAAGACAACTCAGCCATATACGTTCCTTTCATTAGCTATTTTTCTGATGACTTATTAAACTGAAGCTGATGAGCTGGGAGTTTGTATAAACAGGGCAGCCACTGATTAGTTAAAGCCAGATTGTTTAAATGCCAATTTAAGTCCCAGCTGTGCATTCAGTCTTGTCTAATGCTTGAAAAATTTGCAGTTTTTTTTTATAAAGCTAACGTGGGACATGTTGACTCCTAGAATATCACTATCAATGGATGTCACATTAAAAGAAAAAGAGCTATTCAGAGCCTTTGCTGGCAACGAATGACCAAAACTGGATTGATGCTTTGTTCAGTCTTCAGTTAGATCATGCTTGTTCTGTATCACAACTCTGTTCACTTGCTTTTGCTCTAATACTCACCTGTCTCGTTTTTGCTGACGTTTCAATGAAAGGAATTCCGTAACTGCGCGCTAGATCCTGGGCTGGTTTTGTGTCTACTGTCCTCGAGGGCAAATCACATTTATTTCCCACTAGGACCATGGGGACGTCATCAGAGTCTTTTACCCTTTTTATCTGTTCTCTGTGAAACAGAAAACAAAGTTTTATAGCTTTTAATTCAGAAAGACACTAAAATTCACTCTTCTGTGACAGGTTTGAGATTGGGATAGCGATGTTACATTGGGCACATGCCGTTTCTCAGTCAATGCCAACATCAAGCCTGCTCGCTGAGGGAAAAAAGTACAGCCACATGCAGAGTAAAACTGCTCCTACACTGCCTAAACAGCTTGCCATAACTCCTGATTGCAGGAGAACAGCTCTGCTGCAGAGTTGTGACATATTCACACTCCATAATTGTCTGTGTTTCTGGTTTCATAGTCTGGAAAAACCCATTCGGTGTTCAT
Source organism: Rhincodon typus (assembly GCF_021869965.1). Classification (NCBI taxonomy): domain Eukaryota; kingdom Metazoa; phylum Chordata; class Chondrichthyes; order Orectolobiformes; family Rhincodontidae; genus Rhincodon; species Rhincodon typus. The sequence continues at coordinate 5,161,950 of NC_063353.1, read as the reverse complement.
CGCCAACAAATTTTAGATATTCTTGTGCCAGCTACATAAGAAACGGACAGAGACGGTCCAACTCATTTCATGAAAAAACTATGTATCAAACAGAGAGAAGTAGGGGGATTTTCTTCACATCAATCTGCGTTCAATTTGAATTCAGCAGACATAGACCAATTTCTCAACCTACCGTGCATACACACCCTGCAATATTATTATTATTATGGAAGTGGCATTTCATGAAGGGGGAAAAACAAACTACAGAACTATTAGACACCCAGATCTCGTGTGGAAATTATATTTTTAAAATGTTAAATGGCATAGTCAGCCACTTCACCTATGCTGGTTTGAAACAACTGTTCAATTAATCCAGAGTTATCTTTCACGTCCAGTCAACTAGTTCTGAAGAAAGGTCTCTGGACTCAAAATATTAACTGTTTCTCTCTCCACATATGCTGCCAGACCTGCTGAGTTTCTCCAGAAATTTCTGTTCTTGTTTCAGATTTTCACCATCCGCGGTCCTTTGTTCTATTCAGTAAATCCATTGTGAATGTTTCCCTTCCATGTTTAAGATGGAGAAAGATGCTTGTAAACTGCACTTTAACAAATGAGAAACTTTTTCCTTTAGCCTCAAATAGTCAGTCATACAACACAGAAGAGACTCTTCAGCCCATTAACTCTGCACCAACCTATCTGCACTAATCCCACTTTCCAGCACTTGGTGTGTCAAATCGGACAGAATAGGGATTAGAAAGTGGAAGAACCAGACTCCCCTTCTAAAACCCACCTATAATGATGAATGTCTTCAAATGATTTAGTGTTATTTATGGCAAAGACACATAGGAAGCCCTCGCCCGTCCTCATGTACTGATCTCTCATTGCACTGTACTCCTCTTGACCTGCTGTGTCGAGAATATCTAAAAGACACGTTTCTCCGTCAATTACTACTTGTTTTCTGTAAGAATCCTGAGAACAAACCAGATGAAAGATGAGTTAGAACATTAAGGTGCAACTTCCTCAGAAAGTAGTAAATGATATACAATAGTGAAGCATCACTCAAGAACTTGAGGAATCTTAACGAACTTGCAATCCAACATTAGGCACATGTTAAGTGTACTCTGGGACTTTGTTATTAGTGAAGCAGAGGCTCAGGATTGGCCAAAAAGCCAATAAATACTTCCACCCCACAGCAGGGCAGCTGAATTATATCCTCAAGTATTTAGAGAGCTGGTTAAATCCAATCACTCGTTCGGTCATTCTCAGAACCCAAAAAGCAGTCAATATGTAACTTCCATATTTGAGAACAGGCATAGCAAATAGAGAAAATAAACAGAAAATTATAAGAATATACAAAACAGCATGGTAGGTGGCTATATATAAACAACCAATAAAAAAGGCCAGTGTCACTCTAGGAATAATGTTTTTTGCCTGCCTACTCTTAAATGGCAACATTCCTGACTTGCCTAGAGGACAAGAGGAGGTTTCACATGTAAACCTACCCTTCCAACATGGTTATAAAAACTAAAGTCCATTTAGATTAAGGGCATGACATGGAGGGGACTAGGGCAGTCAACAGGAAGTTGAGAGTTTCAACCACACCCCAGGTTTGATCCCAATCCACTGGGAGCTCACCAGATGTGCCATTAAAATAGCAGTGGTCATTTGTTCATCTTTAAATCAGCAGGTTATTTCATCCACTGTCCTGGTCAACATACTTCCTTCAATCAACACACCAAATTGCTCAATCATCTCTACTGTGGACTGCAAGACCTTGTATGCACAGTTTGGTTTTAGGGTGTAGTGCCTGTTCACACATTCTCAATACATAAATAAAGTATTAAAAAAGCAAAAGGAAGTTTAGTCAGAGGAAGAGTTAGTTTGCCTAGGGAGGTAACACAGAAGAGAAGCAAAAGAAACTGGTTACCTTGGGGGACCTGGAACGCATCAAAGTTATCATAATTATGGTACTTGTGTAATAGAACAGAATGCAGAATATAGAGAGTTACAGCTACAGAGAAGCACTCTGCTTCCTAAAGTCTATGACCAGCTCCTTCATTTTGCTGACATTTTTGAGAGACTTTTTTGTCTTTACATCATGCCACTAATCTGTCTATCTCCTGGTTGAAGTCACTGGCTACAATCAACAAGGCCTCAGGGTACTCCATCTCAAGGCTACTTGTACTCTGTCTCCTCAGTGTTTGAGATCCGACCCACTACCATGGTGTCATCAGCACATTTGTAAATGGAGTTAGAGCTGAATTTGGCCACACAGTGGAGGGCGTATAAGGGGTAGAGTAAGGAGCTGAGCATGCAGCCTTCTGGGACACTAGTGTTGAGATTATTGCAGAGGAGGTGTTATCACCTATTCTTACTGATTGCAGTCTATGGATTAGGAAGTCAAGGATCCAGTTACAGAAGAGGGAGCCGAGACCTAGGTCTTGGAGTTTGAAGAAGAGTTTTGTTGGAATTATGGTGTTGTAGACAGAGCTGAAGTCAATAAATAGGAACCTGACATAGATGTTCCAGGGGATGAGTGTGGGACCAGGGAGATGGCATCTGCCGTGAACCTATTTGTGACAGTAGATAAATTATAGCAGATCAAGGTGATCTGGAAGGTTAGATTTGGTGTGTGCCATTACTAACTTCTCAAAGCACTTCATAATGGATGTCAGAGCCACCGGGTGGCTGTCATTGAGGTATATTGCCCGATTTTCCTTTGGCACTGGAATGATAGTGGTCTTCTTGAAGCAGGTGGGAACCTCGCATCGTAAAAAAAGAAAGGTTAAAAGATGTTTGCAAATACTCCCACCAGCTGGTCCATGCATGATCTGTTGGGGATTCCATCCAAGCCAGTCACTTTGTGGGTTCACCCTCAAGAAGGCTGATCTGACATCTGCAGCAGTGACTGTGGGTACAGGTGCACCAGAAGGTGTTGGGGCAGGGTGACATCATTTCACTGACCTTCTGTTCAAAACGAGCATTGAGCTCCTTGGGGAGGGATGCATCGTAGTCAATGATTCTACTCAATTTCACTTTGTAGCCCATTGTATCGTGTAAGCCTTGCCTCAAAGTGTGTTTGTGTGGTTAGTCTGGGTTTCTAGTTTAGTCTGGTATTGTCTCTTGGCATCCCTGATGGCTTTGCAAAGATCATACCTCGATTTCCTGGGTAGGTCAGGGTCACCCGACTTGAAAGTCTCAGACCTGGTCTTCAGTAGGGAATGGATTTTCTGGTTCATCCATAGCTTCCAGTTGGGGAACACTTGGATTAAGCTGTTTGGCACGCAGTCCTCTACACACTTACTGATGAAGTCTGTGACAACAGTGGCACACATTTAGGTTGGCCGCTGAATTCTTGAATATCGACCAGTTCACTGACTCCAAGCAGTCACGTAGGAGCTTGTCTGTTACCTCAGACCAGCACTGTACTACTTTCTGTACTGGATCCCAACACTTCAGTTTCTTTAAAGTTTTGGCAAAGATCTGTAGCTCAGGTCGTGGGTGAGGTTGTTGACTTGCTCGCCGAGCTTCAGGCGTTTTGTCACCATGCGAGGTGACATCATCAGTGGAGCCTCCGGTGAAGCGAAGTTATTCTACTCTGCTTGGAACTTATACTGTCCAGTCCGTTATGGTTGGTACTCTGAACAATGTCTGAACAAAAACAAGCCAGCTCGGCGAGCAAGTCAACAACCTCACTTCTGTTTCTGCTTGTAAGCTGAGAGAAGGAGCACAGCATTACGGTCCGATTTATCAAAATGCAGGCAGGGAATGGAGTGGTAAGTGTGTAGCTATGGTCCAGGGTGTTTTGGCCTCTGATGGGACAGGAGATGTGTTGGTGGTATCTTGGTAGCACACTCGAGGTTGGCCTGGCCGAAGTCACCGGCTACAATGAACAAGGCCTCGGGGTATTCCATCTCAAAGCTATTTGTAGCATCAAGTGTATTCTTCACTTTCACGTGGGATGGAAGTCCAGCACAGAGTGATGTCCAGCATCCCTCCAGGGTACACTCTGTAACCTTGCCAAACTCAGTACTTCCTTCAAGTGGTGTTCAACATTGAAGAGTATTGATTCAGGGTGACAAGTGGTTTCCTTGCCTATATTTGACCTGCTGTAATGAAACTTCTCGGTGTCCAACAATGTTGAGGACTCCCAGGATAACTCCCACCCAATTGTAAACCACAATGCACCAGCTCTGGTGGGTCTGTCCTGCTGCTAGGACAAAACAAAGCCAGGAATGGAGATGGTGGTGCCTAGAAATTGAATCATACCTTACAGGCAGTGTCAGGCTGTTGCTTGACAAGTCTGTGGGACAAAGTAACAAACTGTTAGCATCCACGTTTAGCATGTAACATGGAAGGCAAAGAGGACGTTGGCCTTTATTTCAAAGGGAATGGAATATACAAGTACGGAGCTTTTGCTAAAACAATACAAGGCACTAAATCAGACCTCAGCTGGAATACTGTGAACAGTAAAACAATGAAGTGCAGATACTGGAAATCTGAAACTCTAATGAAGGGTCAGTGGACCCAAAAAATTAGCTGTTTAGTTTCCCAAAGACATTGCCAGCAACTTCTGTTTTTGTTGCTGTAAACAGTTTGGGGTCTCTTATCAAAAGGAAAGAGAAACTGGCATTGGAGACAGTACAGAGAAGGTTCACTCGGCTGATAATAGGTATGGAGGGACTACCTTACGAGGAGAGGTTCAGTAGATTGAACCTGTACTCATTGGAGTTCAGAAGAATGAGAGGCGACCTTATTGAAATATACAAGATTCTTAGAGAACTTTACAAGATTATTGCAGAGAGGTTTTTTTACCCTTAAGGGAGAGTCTAGGGCTAGAGAGCATGATTTCAGAATAAGGGAGTTGCACATTTAAGACAGAGATGAGAAGGAATTTCTTTTCTCATAGGGCAGTGAAACTGCATAATTCTTTACTGCAGGGGTCTGTCAAGGCTGGATGATTAAGTACGTTCAAGACTGAGATTGACAGATTTTTAATCAGAAAGGGAATCAAGGGGTATAGGGCAAAGGCAGAGAAGTGGAGTTTTGGATTATCAGATCAGTCATCATCGAATAGTGGTGCAGACTTGATGGGTTGAAAGGCCTAATTCTGCTCCTACATCATATGGTCACGTCTTCCAATTTTGGTACAATCACTCTGATGTCACTTAGGAGAACTTTGAAGATTGACAGAGCTGTGGTGTGCCATTGCCGTTTCCAGCGCCTTTGAAGATGCTGGGTGGTCAGTTCTGAAGAAGGGTCACTGAACCCAAAACGTTAACTCTGCTTTCTCTCCACAGATGCTGCTAGACCTGCTGAGATTTTCCAGCAATTTCTTTTTGTTAATGGGTGGTCTGTTCAGTTTCAGTCCTTTTATCAGATAGATATTGTAGTAATTAGCTCCAATGGAATAATTTACTAGACTGTTTACAAATCAATCACACTGATGTGGATCTGGAGTCCATGAACGCAGACTAGGTAAAGATAGCACATTTCGTTCCCGAAGAGGACATGATTGAACCAGGTGATTTTATACAACAATGGTTGTATTAATTAATTTTTTTTTTTGTTTAACCAAATTCAAATTTCACCATCTGCCACAGTGGGACTCGTACCCACATCCCATCTCTGGATTACTAGCCTCGTGATATCAGTCAAGCACCACCTCCACTTGCTTGCATTTTTAGTATTTTTCATGATCAGGAATGTCCCAAAGTAGTTCAGAGGCAACTAAATATTTTCGTAGTGCAGTCACTATTGTAAAGTGGGAAACAACAGCCAAGTTACATTTTGCATATTGCTATAAATAGCAAAGAGATAATGATCATGATAATAAGATAACACAATGTGGAGCTGGAGGAACACAGCAGGTCAGGCAGCATCAGAGGAGCAGGTAAGCTGACGTTTCGGGCCTAGACCCTTCTGAAGAAAGGTCCTGATCCAAAACGTCGGCTTTCCTGCTCTTCTGATGCTGCCTGGCCTGCTGTGTTCCTCCAGCTCCACACTGCGTTATCTCGGACTCCAGCATCAGCAGTTCTTACTATCTCTGATGATCATGATAATGACTTTTTTTTGTGTTGTACATTGAGAGATAAATATTGGTCAAGGCGCCAAAGAGAGCCATGACAGGTTTTTCAAGACAAACAGGGGAGTTATGTTCAGCCAGTTGCGCAAATGGGACCAGTTTAACACCTCAGCTGAAAGACTATTAATGTTGGTTAACTATAAACTATGTACAGAAGAACAGGCCTTTGTGAATGCCTCTTCTATTGGGTCTCAGTCCCATGCAACTTAACTGACATGACTGTGCAAATGCATGAGGAGTTGTGATTGTTAGTATTGATACAGTTAATCCTTTAGTCTATACTAATGACTGAACACCACAACAATCTCATCATTGTTACAACTGGATATTCTGGGCCGATATCTTCACATTACAGTAACACAGTTCCTTCACTAGAGGGCCTCAAGTGTAGAGTGACTATAAAACAAAACTGCAAAGCTACACATTACACCAGTATGTCCCAGTATTTTGACACAAAAGTATGTCCTTCAGGGTACTGGAATTGTCATAGCTGAAAGCCCAGGATGTAACTCAAGTATACAAGAGGTGAAGCATCAATTGGAGCTATGTAAACGTCTAGAGGCAAAAGGGTTAAGCTGCAAGAAATAACCAAGGGCACAGCTTAAAAAAGAGAGAGGATAATTTTACAGAAGACTTCATTTCACACAGTTTCTACTTATTCCAAATGTCCTTCCACTTGCTTAAAGCAGTCTCTAGATTTCCATGAGACAGAAAACATCTCGGCACAGTTTCAAAGTGCAGCAATGGAATTAGTTTGTGTCACGTTAGTCCTCAGCATCTCAGCAAAAGAAAAGCATGAGAGCTTGTCATTCACATAATCCTGATGGCAGGATCTTGGCATGCACAAATTGACAAATGCGCTTCTCTGGAGACAGCAGACTTCAAATTGTACTGCATTGGCTGTGAATTGTTTTGGAATGCCATGAAAGGAACTAGGCAAAATGCAACATTGTTTCTCTGCCCATTTATCCTATTAGCCATCCATTTTCAATTAGAAATATAATTAGGTTCATTACTGTTAATGTCTGTCTTGTGAATTTGAACAGTCCACCACCTCCACCAAAGTTAGAACTGTGTGCTGTGCGCTTGCCGTTTTCTAAAAAACACTACACAGTCGACTAATTTGGCATAAGAAGCCAACTGTGCTCACAGTCCCCTCCATCACTTGCTGAATAGGCAAGGCTCATTGAAGTTATAATGAGCAAACATTGCAATTCATTCAGAATATACTCCTGTTCAGACATGAAGTAGGTTCCATATTCTCCTGAGGCTGATCAAGTTCAGCGCTATTCTCTCATTGAGAATCACTTCATGGGACAGGTGCCGAACAACGAACTGCATGAGTAGCACACAGAAGCACGGTGTCACCTCTCCTCTGGTCTATTAAAATATGTCATTCTTGAATCTTTGTACCCTTGCAACCAACTCATCTCTTGGTGGTATTGCCTGCTGCTCAATTTTTCTCATGGACTTACCTCCTCTGCTTGCTTTCGGAAACCCAAGCAGGGCAGATAGTTCAGTAAAACTGAAGGCTAGGTGTCTACAATACTATAGCAATAACCACCACTTCAGACATATTTATACAGAGTATTTTGTTGCCATTCTAAAAGTTAAACGTACAGAATTTAAACACAAACACGAGTCTCTTAAAGAAGGGAATAAGAGAAATAAAAACTCACTTCTATCGTGGGATCATACTCATCTACGAAGTGGTTCTGAATAAGCTGGATTGTCAGAGCGCTTTTGCCTACGCCACCAGCTCCGACCACCACTAGTTTGTATTCGGTCATCTTTCTTGTTCAGAGACAGACCTGTGTAAGCAAACAGCAACATTAGCAACAAAGGAACAGAAGCAAACATGGCAGTGCAGTGATTCTTTCACTTTTATTTATTCTTTCTTGGGAAGTGGGCAGCATGAAATTGCGTCACTGATCCTAAATGCCTTTGAACTGCATGGCTTGCTGGGCCATTTCAGAGGAGAGTTAAGAAGCAACCACATTGCTATGTGTCTGGAGTCACATGTAGGCCAGACCTGATAAGGACAGCAAATTTCCTTTGCTTTAGGGACATTACTGAACCAAATTGGTTTAATCAATGAACATTGTCATGGAGATTCATCAACTGAAACTAAACCCCATGGCTGTTCTGATGGGATTTGAGCCCAGAGTCTCTGGATTACTAATCCAGTGACATTTCTACATTATTTCCCAAGGACATGCGAGCCAGCAAGTTATTGTTCAATCACAAATTTTAATTCAGTTCTTTTAAAAAAAACAAAAATCTGGAAATATGAAGCTGGCATCAATAATAAGGCTGATGCAAAATCATAAAAACCATTGGTTTATTTGCTTTCTTTAGGGAAGGAAACCTGCCTTTCATTCTGGTCTGCACAGTCTCAAGATCCAAAATAACACAACTGCATCATCCACGTACAACTAAGGGCAGCTAGAGGTGGACAATAAACGCTACCAATGCCAGCCATGCCACATATTGCCAAGTATGGAGCAGCATGGTGGCTCAGTGACTAGGACTGCTGCCTCACAGTGCCAGAGACCTGGGTTCAAATCCAGTCTCTCTGCATGGAATTTGCACAGTCTCCACATATCTGCATGGGTTTCCTCTGGATGCTCCAGTTTCCTCCTGCAGTCCAAAGATGTGCAGGTTAGGGTGGATTGGTCATGCTAAATTGCCCATAGTATCAGGGATGTGTATTTAGTGAGTTAGCCATAGGAAATACAGGGATAGGGTGGGGGTTGACTTTGCGTGTGATGCTCTTTGGAGGAATGGTGTGGACTCGATGGGCCAAATGGCCTGCTTCCACACTGTAGGTATTCTATGTACTTCATGTGTAGTGTAATGGACTGGACCAGACCAGACCAGAGCCCCCACCCTACCTGAGTATTATAAGGAAATAGCCTAGACCCTAGCATTTATATTTATTTAAAGGCAAATGTAAGGTGCTGTATTCCAGATGTATTTCAATTGGTCCACCACTAGGCTTTCATCAAGACACACCTTACCGTTTCAACACAGTTAAAGTACAAAAGGTAAAGAAGAATTGGTATAACATTAACTCTATTAAAATACATAACAAGATAAATGTAGTATTTAATCACTAATCATCGACTGTTCCAATATAGGAAGCATCCCACAAACACATTCTTTGGTAAAAATACAATTCTGCAAAACAGCTATGATCCTCACATGCTGTCCCTCACCAGTCTAGAAGAAAGAAACAAGCTGCCCCGTTGGATTTTTAAGAGGAAGCCTCTAACACTTTACTCTCGCAGTTTGCAACTCAAACGTTTAGCTCAGCAGCCAACAGATATCTTCTCACTAACTGAAAGCAAAACTGCAACCTTCTGGGTCTGAGAGCCTGACCACACCAATCATGATTATCTTGTCTCAGGGATAACTCCAAGCCATTTACTAACCTCCTGTCTGAAGCAGACATTCATGTACCAATGTGGCAACACCCTCTGCAAGAGGATCAACACCAAATACATCTCTCAAAAGCACAGTACTGTCACAAGAACTTTTTCTTCTAAATGTGAAGGTCAGTCAGCTCCTTTTGAGACAGCTCTACCATTTAATTAGATATAATGTGATGACATGCACCGAACCCTACAGAATTTGGATATAGTTAGAAGTTGTCACCCCTATAGAAACTGTGCAATATTACTCCGCAATTGCTGTGCTGGATTTAGGTGTCAGCCATGACTGAGTGGCAATTATTACCTCAAGTGTGGAGTTCATTCCCATTCCAGATACTTCAGTGCAGCACTCTCTCAGTATTGCACTGTCACTGATGCTGCCATTCAGATGAGACGCCAAGGTCCAATCTGCCCCCTCAGGTGCAGGCAAAACATTCCAAGTCTCTCTTTTGAAGAGGCGCAGGAGATGTCTCCCACTGTCCTGGCAAATATGCAAATCTTTCGACCAAAATCAGTATATATAAAGAAAATAACTTGGTTTGTGGAATCCTGCTAAGAACAAATTAGCAGTCTCATTTCCTACATTACAACGGTGCTTTAAAGTCAATGGCTACATGGCACTTCAGCATGGCCGGAGGTCAGACAAGGCACTACTTAGACACAAACTCTTGCTCGAATGCAAACCTTTTCAACAACGCTGTTGCTGAGCAATTGAAGAGTTCAGATTTGTCATACACCTGAGCAGTTATTTAAAACAAAAGCCAAATCTATTTCTGTAACACAATATAACAACATCCCTGCAAACCATGCCTTTAAAACTCCCACAGTGCGTCAGTACATAAGAAATGATTGCGACAGCATTTGTGAGTAAGGGCCTGATCTGTAATCAGTTATTTATGTCACAAAAAGATGGAAGACTGAATTATTATTTATTTCAACCTCCGTTTAGATTTCCCAGAATTATTTTGTTACATCTAAATATCAGGAGTCTTCAATTATTTCAGTTATGACAGTACAAAGCGTTTTTACTTTGAAAAAGACTGAATAGGCGTGTAAACATCAGTGGGCACATTTGTGAAATCTGGACAATTCACGTCATTAGTTAAAAGATTGGCATCAGCAGACTGCTCTCTGACCCGATCACGAGCCAGGCTTCAGTTTTCAGTTTTACCCATCCCCCACTCCTGCTCAGAGGCTGAAAGGTTAGTATCTTAGATTAAGACTTGAACTTTTAAGAAATAGAAAATAAAAAAAAAAACAACAACAATCTTAATGGGAATGATTCTGACCCAAGGTTATACAGATTTGGTCAGGATTTGCCCTGTAGCAACAAAGCAATGCAGACCTATAAACACACACACAGACCAAGACAGGGACTTGCTTTGAAGGCCAGAAGATGTACTGTGCTGTACAGTTCTGAACAGGAAGTAGACCATTCAGCTCAGCATCTGCTTTGTCATTCAATGAGATATGGCTAATAGGATTAACAATATGTGGTGGATATTTAAAAAAAAGATTTAGTGTTTTACAAAGGTTTAACACTAAGGGTGGTCAGATAATTCAAGACAAATTTCAATTGATCCATTGAATGGTACTCAGCCTGTTACAGATGTATAATTTGCAGTTGGCTCTGAGTGTTGGCTAAAAGGTTTTAAAGTGTCTCGTATTAATGACAAGAGCTTGTACTTCAATTGCAGGAAGGGATGGTATGTGTGTCCCTGCCAGTAACCCCAAGTCCTCAGCCCCAATTCCCAGAAAACTACAGAGCCAAAACCCAGAGGAAGAGGAGATTAATAAACCACACCTAAAAGGAACAGAACTCCACTGAAAATACTTGGGAGTGTCACTGTGACAGATAGTGCTAAAAATAAACATCTGAAGCAACTCTGATTACTCAGTTCATCAGACACCAGAACTTGTTTTAAACTTGAAATGGGAGAAGGCCATTCAGCCCCTAGTCTTATGTGCTATTCAATAAAAACTTGACTGATTTGTACCAGATGGTGAAATTATTTCAGTTCTTACTGAAAAGGCCAGTGAAGAAATTAAAACAAACCAGTTGCCATTTAGGATTTTTTTTTTTTTTTTTTTTTTTTTCTTATTCTTGCTCAAACCAGCATTGAAAAAATAAACCAGCAACATGCCAATGGTTTTGGAGCACA
>NC_063353.1:5127954-5145290 GCF_021869965.1 Rhincodon typus | reverse complement strand
AATATGAGGTGCTGTTCCTCCAGCCTTCGGGTGGCATCGTTGTGGCAATGGAGGCGGCCCAGGATGGACATGTCATCCAAGGAGTGGGAGGGAGTTGAAGTGGTTCGCAACTGGGAGGTGTTGTCGTTTGTCACGAACCGAGCATAGGTGTTCCACAAAGCAGTGTCCAAGCCTTCGCTTGGTTTCCCCGTTGTAGAGGCAGCCACATCAGGAATAGCGGATACAATATACTACATTAGCGGATGTGCAGGTGAACATCTGTTTAATGTGGAAGGTGTTCTTGGGGCCTGGGATGGGGGTGAGGGGGGAGGTGTAGCTGCAGGTGTAGCACTTCCTGCAGTTGCAGGGAAAAAAGTGCTGGGGGTGGTGGGGTTAGTGGGGAGTGTGGAGCGGATGAGGGAGTCGCAGAGAGAGCGGTCCCTCCGGAAGGCAGATAAGGGTGGGGAAGGAAATATGTCCTTGGTAGTGGGGTAAGATTGCAGGTGGCAGAGAATGATGCTTTGAATCCGGAGGTTGATGGGGTGATACGCAAGGACAAGGGGAATTCTGTCTTTGTTGTTATTGTGGGGAGGGGCTGTGAGGGCTGAGGTGCAGGAAACACGAGAGATGCGGCTGAGGGCATTTTCAACCACTGTGGAAGGGAAATTGCCGTCCTCGAAAAACAAGGACATCTGGGATGTCCGGGAGTGGAATCCTCATCTTGGGAGCAGATGCGGCAGAGGTGAAGGAATTGGGAATAGGGGATGGCATTCTTGCTGGAGGGTGGGCGAGAGGAGGTGTATTATAGGTAGCTGTGGGAGTCGGTGAGCTCGAAATAGATATAATTTTCCAGGCGGTTACCAGAGATGGAGACAGAGAGGTCCAGGAAGGAGAGAGGGGTATCAGAGATGGTCCAGGTGAACTGGAGATTGGGGTGGAAGGTGTCAGTAAAGTCGACAAACTGTTCAAGCTCCTCATGGGAGCATGAGGTGGCGCCGATACAGTCATCGATGTAACGGAGGAAGAGGTGGGGGATAGGGCCAATGTAGCTGTGGAAGAGAGACTGTTCCACGTATCCTACAAAAGGGGCAGGCATAGCTTGGGCCCATGCGAGTACCCATGGCCACCCCTTTTGTCTGTAGGAAGTGGGAGGAGTTGAAGGAGAAGTTGTTGAGGGCGAGGACGAGTTCGGTTAGGCGGATAAGGGTGTCGGGGGAGGGGGACTGGTCAGGCCTGCAGGAGAGGAAGTAGTGGAGGGCTTTTCGGCCATCTGCATGGGGAACGCAAGTGTATAGGGACTGGACATCCATGGTGAAGATGAGGTGTTGAGGGCCAGGGAATCGGAAATTTTGGAGGAAGTGGAGGGCGTGGGTGGTGTCACGGACGTAGGTAGGGAGTTCCTGGACTGGGGGGAGAAAATGGAGTCGAGATAAGTGGAGATAAGTTCGGTGGGGCAGGAGCAGGCAGAGATAATGGGTCGACCAGGGCAGTCGGGTTTATGGATTTTGGGAAGGAGATAGAAATGGGCGGTGTGGGTTTGGGGAACAATGAGGTTGGAGGCTGTGGTTGAGAGGTCACCTGAGGTGATGAGGTTATGGATGGTCTGGGCGATGATGTTTTGGTGGCCAGGGGTGGGATCATGATCAAGGAGGCGGTAGGAGGTGGTGTCAGAGAGTTGGCGCCTGGCCTTGGCGATGTAGAGGTCAGTATGCCATACCACAACTGCGCCTCCCTTGTCTGCGGGTTTTATAGTGAGGTTAGGGGCCAGGGGTGGGGTTTATGTTGTACTGGTAAAGTCAAAGTCATTTACAGCACAGAAAGAGGCCACTCATTCCACTGAGTCTAAGCCAGCTCTCCATAAAGCAATCCAGTCAGTTCCAATCCTGTCCTAAACCTACAACTTTGCAAGTTATTTCCCTTCAATGGCCACCCACTTTCCTTTTGAAATCATTCATCACCTCAGCTTCCACCACCTTGGAAGTGAGCAAGTTCCAGGTGATAACCACTCACTAGTTCTTCCTCACACCCCTGCAACATCTCTTGTGAAACCTTAAATCTGTATCCCTAGTCCTTGTTCTATCAGCCTTTCTTTCCATACCGTATTTTATCCTGCCATAATCTTGTACACCTCTATCTGATCTCCCCCACAATCTCCTTTGCTTCAAGCAAAAAATCCAGCTTCTCCAATCTAACTTTGCAGCTAAATTTCCTCACCTCAAACCATTCTGGTCAATCTCTGCTGCATCTTTTCAAGGACCATCACACCCTTCACAGTATGGTGGGAAGGTCATCTTTAGTTGAACTCCATTTGAGACTCTTGATGAAAGTTAAAAACTTGCAGCACAACAGTGAACCATTTGTAAATGTTTTCTGTGTGTAGAAAGTGAAAATGCACCACCGAACAGAGACATCCGGTTTTATTTCCAGTACAGCCTTGAAACACCAAGCATTTCTCATTTAAAAGTGGGCAGAAGTTGGAGATCCCAGGTACTTACCAAGAAGACAATAAAGTCAGAAGATTCCATTGTTTGAACAATTGCAATTAAACTGTTCTAACTTGATGCAGTAAAGTTTGACAATCTACAATATATTTTCTACTTATACTCTACCATCCAGAATTAACAAGGCAAAATTAAGTAACAGGCAAACTGTGGTTGAATACCTCACTGACTGCACTTTAAATTGTTGATGCATTCAAGACAAATCCTAAACAGATGTTAATAATATAGTAGGTCACCAAACGTCATTACAACCGTCTCATTAAAAGGAATTCAAACATTTTGCATCCAGACATCTAGTCTTGAAAGTCCCCAAAATCCCATTCCATCACAGACTACCTGAACAACTGCTTGTTGTTCCTGGTTGCTCAATCTCTTCTCAAAACTGCATTTTAATCTGATTCTGAAAGCTGCAGTTCAGTGCCTACTCACAGGCACAATTCCTGTTCTTTTGCAGACAGTTAGCTTCAGAAAGCTGACACTATCCCAGGCAGCTCTAATATTTCTCAACTGCACTGGACTATCAATGGCTTCCAGGGACCTCCTTTGTATTAACTGCCTGACGTCTGCTAACAGCAACACAAAGTCTGAAGCCACATCTTTGTATCAATGCTCTGCCAGTTTCTAGTTGCAGTTGTTGCTCATCACTCCAAGCAAAAGCACCCAGAGATAATTGGAACAACTTCCACACTGTGCCTGATGCTCTTAAACACTGCAGGCCTCATGCTAGATGAGCCAGATCCCCTCAGAGTCACCAAGGCAGGCTTCTGGCAATGTTACCAGATCCTGAACACTGTTCCTGTTCCTTCCAAAATTCAGATTACTAACTTTACAGCCTCTCCATCCCCATCCAGAACCTCCTAACCAACCTTTGTGAATGCTTGCAATCTGCCAGCTCACCTCTTCACTCCTTGCAGACTTCAGTGCTCTATGATCCCAAGAGTTTTCAATGATCTCTCAAGGCTGTTCTTGCTGTGATCCCTCATCTCAGGACCCACCACAACACTTCCAAAGCCCCTCCTCGTAGTAGCCTTTATGCCAAAACTATGTTGCTATATACTGAAACCTCATCCTGGTACATAGTCGGTGTCCTACTGTTCCCAGACCACATATTCTGTCAATGAAGCATTACATCTGCTGAAACTATTTGGTTTAAAATCTGCCCTTATGATATCCTCAATTAATCAATAGCAATGCGAAAGATATCCGCTGGTAATGCATCAAACATCCCTCCCCCTGCCTTTAAATGTCACATTTTGTTTTTTGCAATGGTTTTCTTAGTCACAGTAACAGAAATTGCTAAGACCAAGATCTGTCTAGTTCATTACCACCACCTTGGATAGTCACAGGGTACAGGAATAACATAGATCTGTTGGATTAGTTGTCAATCTCAAGCAATTAATCTAGAGACCCAAGTGAAGGAAAACCCAGTGGAGAGCTTCCAGAACCATACCACTGTTCTTAGACCATAAAATATGAGCAGAATTAGACCATTCAGCCCATTGGGTCTGCTCCACTATTCAATCTTATGGTGACATGTTTCTCAATCCCATTCTCCTGCCTTCTTTCCAAGCACTTTGTATATGTCTTCAATACAGTCTGTGAGACATAATCTTAAATAAAACCAAAGAGTATTTGCATTTGAATGAATCAAAATAACCCAGTGCCACCATCTACCCAAGGAGCCATTCCATAGATTGGCGTCTCACTCATTAAAACACATCTGTGGAAACTGGATTTCAAATTTGAACGTACCCCCATCCCCAAATCTATTTTGATTTCTGAATAAATTGTCCAAGCTTGGTTCCACAAGGCAAGGGGCATTGTTGCTCACTTACTTTGACCCCCAGTGGGTGTCTGAATGACCCATCCCAGAGACTTCCAAGTCAGGCCAATAGCCCAGTGGACCTTGCAATGATGGAACCTGTTGTCCTCACGTGGCCCTCCTACACTCCCCCATCCTGCCTGTCTGAACTCTAATCTTCCACGATTTCATTTCAAGAGTCTGCCTGGCTGAGAACGCAACCTTGGAGATGGCAAGGCAGTGAGTACCACCTCAGGAGTTAATTATCTGCTTGCATAGCAAGAGTCACATCTTAAATAGATTTGCCTGGCAGTGAAAGAGTAACATCTGCTACTCTGAGTTAGTTATGCAGAAGAGTCTTCCAGAGATTGAAAGCATTGAATCTAAACTCTTGCATTAACATCCATTCACAATGCCTAGCACCCATACCTCATTCCTCAACTATCTCACCCAATGTATGGGGTTGTGTTTAATTATTCGCAGGGGGTGCATATTAATTGGAGGGATTTAGGGCTCATGGTCTGAATGCTATAAGTGGCACAGTGGTAATATCCCTACTTGTGAGCCAGGAGGCCTGGGTTCAAGTCCCATCTACTCTACCACTGTGTAATAACATCTCTGAACTGGTTAATTAGACAATAAATAAGGTTCGTAATCATTTTGATTTAATTCCCTCCCTCTCTCCTTATTATTTCCCTCACTACTGTCCTTGCCCTTGCTAGGCATTGCACATAGTTTACTTAATTGGAAACAGGGGTGGTTTAGTGGTGATGGATACTAGGTGAAAACTTTCATGGGTGATTTGGTATTGGGGGGAAAAGAAAAATGTTCAGTTGTATGTGAGATTGCTTCTGGGTATAGTGAGGAATAAAGGGTTCTTACGTGAGAAGGGCTCTTGTAGCACACTGGTAGTGTTCCTATCTCTGAGCCAGAAGGCCCAGGTTTAAGTCCCACCTGCTCTGGATGTGTATAGCAACATTGCTGAATAGGTCGATTAGAAAATACCTAATTGAACACATTACACTTATTATTGAAATAGTTTGGTTGTGATCACAGGTCTGCGCTTGTAAACTACTCTGTGAATGAACACTAGTCAGAGTAAAGATAGATAGAGTCCAGCACTATTCTACCATCTGACCCTCCAGCCTAGAACACCCTTATCATCTAGCTGCCACTACTCAAATTACCACTTCTGAATAGTCCTGTGAGAAAGGAGTGATTTCTTTCCAGCAACTCACCTGTTACCCACACTCCAACTTAGTATAGTTCATCCAGCCTCGTTCATATCATAGGAGGTGCTCCTCTTATTAAACATCATACTTAAGCAAACATCTTTACAGCAAGATCAATTCAGTTTCCAAGGAAATTTCCATAATGTTATTTATAGGTGTGAGTTTACTGCACTTTTAAAAAACACAGGAAGTGGAGTGTCCTAGACTACATTCAATGCCTCTTGCTAAAGGAATTTAAAAAAAAAAAAAGTGGCTTTATCCTGCCTGAAATATCTTCCGGTTTGTATTCAGCTTCATGAGAATAAACTCCATTTTGTTGAAGTGTAAACAGTACATAAGTGGTGTAAATCTATCCACAAAGATATATGCGGTGTACACAATTACGCAGAATTATTTTAGACTTAGATGTTATTGCAATATTGGTCATATTCAAGGCATGAACTTAAATAGAATTATCAATGATATTCCTCTGCACAATTTTAAATACAGGAGTTAGTTCACTTGATTCAGTGACAAGCACCTCATCACTTTAGTCAATTTAACTGTCTTTTCATTAATATCAGATTATTGGAAAACGAGTCCTCAATATTGCTACACAACATCAACAGTAGGTTTCTTTCCTTTAATGTCATACAACCTTCAAGCAGCTGACTAATAAATTTTTAAAAATTTGTATATCCAGCGTGCAAGAATATGTTGAGCAACCTATATATTGTAATATAAACTCTAATAGTTCCTGCAGTAGCCTACAGGTACACTGATCACAAAACTGTAGCCATTATGTATTCAGTGTTAAGTATCAGCCTGGTCCCACGTGCTCCCCAGATGGGGAGAAGAGGGATCAATACCTGTCGTTTCTTGCCTCAGAAAGAAGATAGAATCAAGCACAATCCTAGAATGATGCAGCAGTAGTGTCCCTACCTCTGGACCAGAAGGCCTAGGTTCAAGTCTCACCTGCTCTGGAGGGGTGTAATAATATCTTAATAGGATGATAAGGAAATTATCCATAAGCACATTATCCAAACCTACATTATGGGGAATGATATCTTGTGAACAGTGACATTAAATTGGGGTCCTTTCTGCCCAGTTGGAAAAGGACTCCACTGCATTTGTTCAAAACCAAAATCTCCCAGTGTTTTGGACAATATTAACCCATCAAACAGAACTTGGTCATGCTTCTCATTATAGCTCGTGGAATCAATCGTTCTGTGCACACATTGCTACTTAACCCACAACAGAAAAGTAGTTGCACGTTGAAAGTACTTCAACGGTCTTGGAGACACTTTGGAACACCTTAAGGAACTGTATTTGTGCAGGACCCTTCTTTAGATAGGATGAAACAACTCATCTGCTCACTGGGCCACCACAGGATTTCCACAGTTCACATTTAAAAAGAGTCGAAACAACTAAAAATTGCTGAACAGGAGTTAAAAATAGGTAAAATTATCAAAGCTATTCACACAGTCAGAACCTGGAGTCTGATTTTGCATTTTACTTTGTATAATTTAAACTTGGATGGATTTAGAAGTTAGCTTCGACCATTGGCAGCCACGTAGGACCCATTTTTCATTGTGCTGCCAACTATGGATCACCACTCCCAATTAGACAGACAGTAGTTTTTATTATCTCCACTGGATGAAGGTGTCACCAGCCCACCAAACATTTCTTGTCCACCACAACTGCTCTTAAGAATGGTTGCAAGCTGCTTTGGTGTTCCAGGATTTTGACCCCACAGCAATGAAGAAACAGCGATTTAGTTCCAATTCAGGACAGTGTGGAAGGCTTGGAGGCAACTTGCAGTTGGTGACACTCCCACATATCTGCCACCTAGAAGGACAAGGGCAGCAAAGGACACGGGTTTGGAAGGTGATATCAAAAGTGTTTTGGCAAGTGACTGCAATGCATTTTGTGAATGGTGCACACTACCACCACTGGTGAAGGACTGTAGAGTGAGTTTGGAGGAAGGGTCACTCAACCTGAAACGATAACTCAGATTTCTCTCCACAGATGCTGCCAGCCCTGCTGAGCTTTTCCAGCAATTTCTGTTTTTGTTTTGATTTACAGCATCCACAGTTCTTTCTGTTTTTAAGGGAGTGAACATTGAAGGTCGTGAATGGGATACCAATCAACAGGGTTGTTTTGGCCTGAATAGTATTGTTGGAACCACACCTCAATCAGGTATGTGGAGAAAATTCCATTACCCTCCCAACTTGTGCAAATGTAGATGATGGACAGAGACAACACAGTGTGGAACAGGAGGAACACAACAGGTCAGGCAGCATCAGAAGAATAGGAAAGTCGACATTTCGGAT
Source organism: Rhincodon typus (assembly GCF_021869965.1). NCBI lineage: Eukaryota > Metazoa > Chordata > Chondrichthyes > Orectolobiformes > Rhincodontidae > Rhincodon > Rhincodon typus. The sequence continues at coordinate 5,137,465 of NC_063353.1, read as the reverse complement.
CGGGACCCGGATGGACAGGCTATGAGGACTCAGGAGGGGAGTTACTACTTTCAGAATTCCCAGCCTCTAGTGTGCTCTTGCAGGCACAGTATTTATATGGCTAGTGCAGTTTCTGGTCAAAGGTAAACCCCCCCAGGATGTTGACAATGTGGGAATTCAGTGATAGTAATGAAATGAAATGTCAAGGAGTAATTGGTTAGATTCTTTCTTGGAGGTGGTGCCTGGGCACTTGAGTGGTACAAAGAATCTTCAAGCCTGAATATGATCCAGTTCTTGCTGCATACAGACACGGACTGCTTCAGTATCTGAGGAGTCATGAATTATGTCACGTAGTATTGCACAGTCACAGCACACATCTCCGTTCCTAACACAGTCGACAGGAAACACAGAACGTGCTTGTTTATTTGTTTCATTTCTTAATTAAAACTGCTCAAGTCAAGCAACTGCTGCCTGCAATATGAGAAGTGTAACTGCTGCAGATTGACAAGGAATGGGCAATTATAGCCTCTCAAAAGGAAAAAGGGAGAAAGCAACAAGCATTCAAACATTAGCACCTCATTTCTCGCAATCTGTTCAAAATCTCAGATTGTTAACATCAAGGAGTCATTGTAGATTCAAACTCCAGCTCTACTTGCTCAGCTTTGGTTCTGGCATGAGATCATCATTCCTCTAATAAAGTGTAATTCACATCATCCACATCTGGGAAATAGATCAAAAGAGTAACTTGACAATCTGCTGATGATCAGTGTCTTAGGGATATATTCACTACTGTGAATTCTGCAGTGTGACCGTGTCCCAGCCTCTGGACCAGAAGCCTCCAGGACTCTATCGAATTCCACAACTTTAGAGCATGCTCACTGTATCCTTGATTTCTCTTGCATCCTGCAACAGCAAACCCCACCCACACACCACCCCCAGCTGCATCTTGTTATTGTCTCCTCGACTTTGCTCCTTTTTTATTTATATCGCTATCATCCCTACATCACAGTTAGTGACCCCTTATCTTTTCCTCTGGGCACCCTCACAATCTGTTCCACTTGCTCCCTCTTCCAGTCTCTGTTTACAGCGTAAAAAATGCAATCTTCCAGTCCCTTTCAGTTCTGAGGAAGAGTCATATCAGACTCAAAACATTAAATGTTTCTCTCCCCCAGATGCTGCCATCCCTCCTGAGTTTCTCCACTAATTTGGTGTTCTTTCTGGACTAGAGGCTCATATTAGAGTCTCACCTCCAGGTGCAATGGCCATGTAGGTTTGTCACAATGAGACTGAAACAAGTGGATTTTAAATTTAGCTAGAGTGTTTTTACAGAACGGCGGTGTCCGAGTATCTTGCTGTCTTATGAAATCATGTAGCATAGCAAGGTCATTCATCCTAGAGTACTGTGCAGACTATTTGGAAAAAAAGCATTATCATTATCCTGCATCCACTTGCAAGTCAACCTGTTCAAGTTGCTTTCACTTGAGCACTGCTACAAAGTCCCTCTTGCTGAAAGGGATATGAGCAATACTCTACAACTAGAGGTTAATTGCAGATCCTAAGCATGCTGATCCATGTAATCATATATGCTTGGTTTTAATGTCACACTCACTTCATCCAAGGCAGAGCTCATAGGTTCAAGTCCCATTGCAAAAATTTGAAGATCCAATCCAGGCTGAGGAACTAGTGCTTTCCCATTTGGATGAGATGTATAACCGAGACCCTGTCTACACAGCTCCCCCCACCCCCACCAGATGGAAGTGAAAGATTTCATGGCACTATTAAAAGCGTGGAAGTGCTCTCTGATTGATTAACATCACAAAAACAGATTATCTGCTATGTTCTCAATGCTGTTTGTGGGAACTACTGCCTACAAATTTCTTGCCGTGCTCCCTACATTCAAACAATGACTACATAGAAGATAGGAGCAGGAGGAGGCCATTCAGCCCTTTGAGCCTGCTCCACCATTCTTCACGATCATGGCTGGTCGTCCAACTCAATAGTCTAATCCTGCTTTCTCCCCATACACTTTGATCACATTCATCCCAAGTGCTCTATCTAGTCACCTCTTGAATACATTCAATTGGCTACAATGTCTTGGAGCACTTTTGTTGTCTGAAATGAATCATAGAATCCCTACAATTTGGATACATGCCATTCGGCCCAACAAGTCCACACCGGTCGTCCAACGACCATTCCCAGACCAAGGTGCTATCTAAATATAAATGCAAGCCCTTTCCTAGCATGCGATGGGAAAGAATGCAAGTATGAATTTGTGTTCCATAAGTAAACTGAATATCTCCAAAGAGGAAAAGACAAAAGTCTGGTACGAGATTTGCTGCTTTGTCTTTGAGAAAGCTGTTAGCAGTGTGCCATCTAACAAGATTTCAAATTAGACTAAAAGTCTGGGCATCTATGTACTTTTTTTTTTAAAATGGGCAAAGTTGTTACGACAGATGGGGAGAAGAGGCTGATCAAGTACTCCGGAGATCAGTACTGGTTGTTTCTTAATCAACGGCGCCAATATACGGAAGAAGACATTATGAGAAGTTGCAAGTGGTAGTGAAGACAACAAAACAAAAAATAAGAGATAGAATTAAGCACTGGCAGAACACTAAAATCAGTGATGCAATTAGGGAGATGAATAAACAATGAAAGTTAAAGCGACACATGTAAACTGGTGTTATGAAATTAATTAGCCATTAGCCACACCCAGCTGACTGGGAATCTCGATGTGACTAACTGCGAGCAATGAATAATAATGAGAGAACACCTGAGACAAGAGTCAATAAACGGGGAGCTGGACAAACATAGCAGCTCAGACAGATGAGCAAGGAAGTCAACATTTCAGGCCGAAACCCTTAATCAGGGCTGGGGAGGGGAGCCCAGAAATAAATAGGGTGGGACTATGGAAAGGTAGGTTGGAAGGTGGATGCAGGTAAGGGGTCATAGTGATTGGTCAGTGGGATGAGTGGAGCAGATAAGCGAGTAGGAAGATGGACTGGTTAGGACAGGTCAGGGAGGGGAACAAGGGATAAGGCTGGGGGGTGGCGGGGGTGGTGGAGGGATTTTGAAGCTGGTGAAGTCAATATTGAGGCCATTGGGCTGTAGGCTTCGAAGGCAAAATATCAGGTGTTGTTCCTCCAGTTTACATGTGGCCGCACTCTGACAGTGGAGGAGGCCAAGGAGGCCATATAAAAACTGGAGGAACACCACCTGATATTTTGCCTTGGGAGCTAACAGCCCAAGAGGTCTGAATATTGACTTCACCAGCTTTAAAATCCCTCCACCCCCTGCCTTATCCCTTGTCCCCCTCCCTGACCTGTCCTAACCCATCCATCTTCCAACTCACCTATCTGCTCCACCCTTCCTACTGACCAATCACTATAACCCTTTACCTGAATCCACCCATCACCATCTTGAAGAAGGTTTTTGACCTGAAATGTTAACTTTCCTACTCCCCTGATGCTGTCTGACCTGCTGTTTGTCCAGCTCCACATTTATTGATTTTGGCTTCCAGCATCTGCAGTCCTTACTGTCTCCTGGAGATAGTAGTGTTAGTCCTGTTATCTCCTTTATTCACATGCACACTTTAGCCTTTTGTGGATTTGATGGTAAAATGGTTAGCAGAATTTGCACATTTGATTGTTGCAGTGTTTCACTTCCAGAGCCAACAATGGAAGGCCACTATCTTTACATAATTAATGAATGAAATACATTTACCTGCGTTGAGTACATATAAAGTGTTGACTAAAACTTAGCGTTGCTAAAAGTGTTGAAGGAGCAGCGCTCCAAAAGCTTGTGATTTCAAATAAACCTGTTGGACTATAACCTACCATCGTGTGACTTCTGACTATGTCTACTCCAATCCAACATGACTACCTCCGCATCACCCCAAGTGTGACTGAAACCTCAACTCTGAATAGTCAAATGATTTCCACTGCAATTTATTTTTGTGTGAGTGATGAACTTTCCTTTGGTGCCTATCCATTTGGCTTGATAGACTAATTTGGTTAAGCAGAGCTTGTCAAGATTTGGATGTAACATTTGACCTAACAGAGAGAAGACTCTATTAGTGGGGCATTGAGCTCCTGTCTCTGCCATGCAACACCAGAACCAAACAGCAGTGAACGGGAAGCTCCAGTAAGTTGTTGTACATCTTCTGAACAGTAACATTTAAACTCCTGAAAAGCCTGAAGACTATTTCGGATGCAACACATTAAAAGGAAGGAGCAAGTTACTGCAGATGCTGGAATCTGTACTGAAAGCAAGAAATGCTGGACATTACAGCAGGTCACGCAGCATCCATTGAGAGAAAGCAAGCTAACGTTTCAACTCTAGATTACTCTTCAGAGTTTGAAGAAGAGTCATCTAAATTCGAAATGTTAGCTTGCTTTCTCTCCATGGATGCTGCCTGACCTGCTGACCCACTGTGATCCCCAGCATTTCTTGTTTTCAGCACATTTAAAAAGGAAGATTTGATGACCTGAGGCTGGATAACATTCACCAGTACAGTCTAACTTACTTGAATGCCATAATATTTTAGTGCCAACCATTTCCACTTTGAATGTCAGAACATGTATTCATTAAAATTTCAAACCTTGCCTCTTTACAAATCTTTCTGCTCTTAAATTAATTGTACCTACATAACACTATTTCCATTTAGACGAATTGACAGTAGAATATCGAATGGGGTACTTAATCTGCCCAATCTTAGTTCCATTGTCCTTTCCAATGTCAGTTCAACGTAAAAAGTCAAGTACGTGGCTTTAAAACGGTGCGTTGGCTTTTAGGACATAGCTGGAAGCCTGGTGGTAAAGCACCGAAAAACTGAACATGGAAAAACAACATTTCAGGGCTGAACCTGAAAAATTGCCTAGGATAACAGCTTGTGGTCAGTTTGATCACACACGTTGACTGTACTACATTCTCCAGTTTTATTTGTATATTGCTGAGCATGTGCTGTGGCTTTGGCAACTTGGAACACTGGCATATGATGGATACCAATCCAATCTTGCTCCAGGCTCAGCAGGCTTACTCACTGATGGCCTGAACCTTTAATACAAACAGGGAGGTCTGAGGTTCAATTCTCAATTACTGTGGGTGTAGAAAGCCTAGATCTGGCGTCGCTGTGCCTCTTGGCTAAAGGAACTAAAAGAAAAACAAGCAAAAACTGTGGAAAACTGAACTTAAAACACAAAATGCTGGAGATACTTGGGGTCCAACAGCATTGGTGTTAAGGAACAGAATAAAAATCGACCGAATGCTCCCAGCCTATTAGCAGCAGGATGCAAAATGGGAAGAATGGGGCAAAGCACGCAAAGACAAGGGAAAAGGGACCTATCTGGTGTGACTGACAGGAGCAAACTGGGCAATACCGAGTGGCACATTCTGGTCCTCCTAGCTCCCAGCACCCACGGGAATGGACTCATTACTACTGTGTGTTGAAAGACTTTGGCCTCTTTCAAAAAGCTCAGCTGAATCTTGCAACTCCAAGCCAGAGAAATTATATTGGTCAAATTCCTACTGTTACTGTTAATCTTTATACTCAAAAGCCTCTACTTTTGCCCAACCCATCTCAGTCACCTCCATCTGCAAAATGTGCCAAAAATCTTTGCAGTTTCAATTCTGGCTCCTAGTGCTCCTCCACCCGCAATTTTTTCGTTGCCAAACCAGTGGGCATGCATTCAACAATCCAGACCCTAACAAAAAATTCTCCTACCAGACCTCTCCATTCTTCCTTCTTCACCAGGTCTGTTAGCCTTCCCCCAATCACCATATTACTTTGTCAATTTTAGCCATGGTACATACCTCAGAACACTACAAAAAGGTGTAATTATAATAGAATCTCAGTTCAGCCATCATCAGCCAAGTGCCAGTTGTCCTCAGTCAGCAACATGATTAGACTTGATTGTGATGTTGCCACCACAGTTGACTAGTTGTCAACACCCACTATCAAAACTGACATTAGTAATGTCTGGTTGAGCACACCCAGCAAGCAGTCAACGTTTTCAAGTCAGTCTCCTTTGGAATTGCTGATATTTTCAGCCAGCTTCTTCGCCACATTCTCCTCCCCCACCCACACGAGTGGGTACATTGTTCTGTAACTCTGGTCTCAGTTTCTCTATTTCCCACCCCCACTCCTATCTCTGCTTCTCTTTGCAAAGTCAAACCACTTCAATACAAGGAAAGGAAAAGGAGTAAGAGGGAGAGAGATTAAGATGACCTTAAAAAGGTCCCACTGAATTGCAAACGTAGAAGGAAAGTAAATTTCAGCAGGGAGAGCGCAGTGCAAAAGTGATCCAATATAAAGTCTAGTAAAAGTGATGAGGAAATAAGCAAGGCACAGAAATGCAAAATGCAAGTCAGTAAATATTTCTCTACCTGATGAGAGGTTAAAATATTTATTCAGAATTGGAAACAAAATAAATTCCTGCTCCTGCCCAACAATGGTACACTGCATGAATTGATATTCCCAGAACACTGAGCTCTTGCACAGGAGTACAGCATAGAAAGAAATAAGGACTAGAATTCATATACGGACTTTTGTGGCCTCTGGACTTGCCAAAGTGTTTTGCCATTCATTAAGTATTTTAATGCAGTCACCATTGAAACGTGGCAGCCAGTTTTTTTTCCTCACAGTGCTTCATCTGCCAGGAAAAGCATTCATAAAAGGTTTCTTTGCACCTCACATTAATATGTTTCACATTTTCTATTTAGTTATCAACTGCAAATACATCCAATCATCTATAAAGCTTAATTAGGGTCAAAGTTACTGTATACCGTAGCTATCTCAAACATTAGACAGTGCGGGTGCATATCCAATAACGTAATGCAGATAAAAGACAGATAGGCAAGCCGACAGAGAGGCACAACATCTGCACTGGAACACACGTTTGGATGTTGCAATGTGTTGCACTTTCAAGTGTAGGAAGCAGTGTTTCTTGTTCTTACTGCTTCCCCTCTCCTTGGAAAGTCTTGTCTTCCAACAGCTGCTGCTAACGCAAGTCCTGTAACTATTACAGCATGCCTTAGCTTTAAAGTGACAGAGAACCAGCCAACAAGACACATTCAGGAGGGCTGTGTGGCACAGCAATGCTCTCTGCAAAATGGAACAAGGTCTTCAGCAGGCAGGTGGCTGAGTAATTAAAGGACCCACCAGCGTTACTACTGGCCCTCATGTGGACTCAATCTGCCCACAGGAAGAATATTGCATTTCAAAACCTGCACATGTGCTGTTTAAAACCTTGGGTATCCTGACACTCAGGAGATTGTTATGTTAAGTCTCACAGTTAGTACACCTTTGAGACATGTTCATGATAGAATCACTGCATAATGGGATGTGATCTCCCAGTATAAAAATCTCATCCTCCATCCTAATTTGTCATGCTTCAATGATCCATTCGACTAGAAGAATGCTCCTGCTGTAACCTAACAGCTTAGTATTAGCTCAACCACTTATGCCCAAGGAATGCAATGCTTCTATATTATTGTTAACTATTCTAAGTGTCTGCTGGATTCCTCAATGTCCAATGTGTGTTATTGCAGATAAGAAACATTGCCACATCATGCAAAATACTCTGCTGGAAGTGCAGAGATGAGTTGCCAATCTCATTTTATCTCCATCTCTTACTTCTTTCTCTAATGTGGCCTGTCTCCATATTGTTTCTGTTATTGCCCTTCTCCATTCTGGCCTTTTTCTGTGCACTTTTGATTTTAATTGTTCTACCAATAGTAGTCAAAACTTCAGCAACCTAGGCTTAAGCTCTGAAATTCACGCCCCCTCCCCCTCATCCTCTTCGGAAGCACAAAACCTACTTCTTTGACTAAGCTTTGGTCAAACGTCTCTTGGATTGGTATCAAATTTTGCCGATGCTGCTGTGACACCCCTTAGTACGTTGCTTTATAGAAATTTGAATGACACAGAGTTTATCATATTTCTGGACTGAAGGTAGACAAGGAGTAAGTAAAGCAGCAATATGGGTCTACCACGTGAATAAAGTGGCAACAAACAGAGGTAGAGGCTGTAAAGACAACAGGAGTGGAAAAAAAAAAGAGAATTGCAGGTGGCACTTGGATAAGCAAAATTGTTTTGCCAGCACTTCTTAAAGTCCCCAGTTTTAAAAATAAAATTACACAAACGATATACCCACAGCTACAACTTCCTTAAATGCTTGATCATTTTCTTCCCTGGCAAGCCTTAATTATTGAATGGACATACTTTCAACATAAATCATGGCAAACACAAAGGACTCAGAATTGCATTGAACAAGGAGACTCCTACCTGTTTCCAGCAGGAAAGGGCCTGCCTAAAAGTTGAAGCCCACTTGAAAATGGCAGGTGGTCAACAGAACCCTTCTATTTCATTGTTTTGGTCTCATACTGACTTCTTTTATTACTGCTGTGATTGCAGGACGATACAGTGAATCCAGGGTTAAAATTACACCAAATCTTTTCAAATGAAAAATTACAAACATACTGCTGGGCTGGATCAATAACCTTCAGAACAAAGTTAACAAGCGTATTGGCCTGAACAGATGAAAAATATTTCTGCTCATCACAAACAATGCAAATAGGAAATGTACACCAACTTGACAGATTCTATAAAATCAATGGGGATCCTATATCAATATTTAAACATGAGCTTTCATGCCTAAAATTGAGAATTAAGCCTTCAACTTTTTTTTGTGCAGAGTATTGAATTAATCCTGACTGGACCTAAAATTACAGCATCCAAGAGGCCACTCAGTCATGGTCAGCCTACTCTCCTGACTACATTCCATCACCCAGAGAGGTTTGAAAGAAAATTCCTCATCTCTGCCCACCCCCACCTTTACTCCTTTTCCCAACACCAAACTGGGCTCAGGATTTTGATCTAGTTTCTTCAGGTTGCAGGAAAGCTGAAGAGGAAGCGATCTCTTTATACAGGAGACCCTATAACCATCGTTGGCAGGTTGGATGGACCAGCTCCTCTTCTCTATTCGTGGTCTTTGTACACAGTTGTTAAGCACACAGGTTGGCTACCGCTGTAGGAAAAATCCCGATAGACAGAAGTTGCATTTGAATTATTGTGCCTGATTATGTATGCCCTTATCCCAACCTCCCAAGTAGGAACATGCAGCTGTGCATTACGGTGAGGAAAAATTGATAGAATGCACACAATGATGATGAAAGGAAAAGAACATGCATATAAAGCAGTGTTCTTCTGTTCTTGCTTTAAAAAGGGCCAGCATTAATAGAACTTATTCCAATTGCCTGTGTCCCCCAACACCCGAAAGCCATTGAGGCATTTCTGAAGCATAAAGGACTTTGATATTGTAGGAAACACAGCAGACCATTTACACGCCTTAAGATCCCTTAAACCCACAATGTGGGAATGGCAAGATAATTATTTTGTGGAAAAAGGGATATTGGTTGAAGGATAAATATTGACCAAGGCACCAGGAAGAATTAGAGATAGTAGGAACTGCAGATGCTGGAGAATCCGAGACAACAAGGTGCAGAGCTGGATGAACACAGCAGGCCAAGCAGCATC
>NC_063353.1:5061073-5122954 GCF_021869965.1 Rhincodon typus | reverse complement strand
GATGCTGCTTGGCCTGCTGTGTTCATCCAGCTCTGCACCTTGTTGTCACCAGGAAGAATTCCCTGGCACCTTTAAATACAGCATAATATCTTTTACGTCTACCCAAGTAAATAAACAGGTCTCAGCCAATTGAGGGCACTCTGTCAGGTGTTGGCCTTGGGTTTGGTGATCACGTCCTTGTGGTCAGGATCCCCTAATGGTCACAAATTATGACATTACACATTTCTGTGAAAAAGTTAAATCTGAGTCTAGCTGCTAGTATCCAATTCAAAGCAAACATGGCCACAAAGCACCTGACCATACAAATGCAAGATCTGCACAAATTACAACAGAGATGCCCAGATGTGTAAAAATATTTAACTGGGAATTAAGAGATTTCACTGATGACTCACTAAAGGAACTTAAATTGGGAGTTGACCAAAAAAAGACCCAAGAACCACAAGATGGAAATTAGCAGTCCCTGGAATGCCAATGCTTTCTATGAAACAGGATAAATTTTTTAATCAAAATCACCAAGTAACAGCAGCCAACTTAGCCTGTGACTCAAGAACAAATGATTCTTTAAAAAAAGTAGGCTGCCTAGATAAAGAGAGAGAGATTCAATTTCAAGCAATCTGGAAAAACACTGCAAGAAGAGCGAGAGGCATGGCTCAAAGTTGTTAGTGGTCTGTTGGAGAGCAACTGGGCAGCTAAAAGGGAACAAGCAACTTGTAAACATGTCCTGCTAAAATCTCCCTGTTTAAAAAAGTACCAACTATCCAACTACAAAAGCCATCGTAGTGGACAGATTTGACCTCCAGGGTTAACCTCTTTGCTTCGGCGCCAAGGAACTCTAGTAATGAGGCATTACAGTGTGCAACAGAGTTTAACTACGACTTCCTTCTGATAGGAATGCTTCTTGTCTCATTTGGATTTGAAATTGACAATACCTGTCTATCACTTGAGTTAAAGAGATAAAGTTATTATCTTCATTAACAGCTTGCAGCAAACTAACTTAATCTGTGTTTTTTTGGCTGATCTACTTGAACCACACAAATCTAATAAAGAAAGGGGGTTAAAAGGAGTTCACTGACCACATGGTGGATACGCAGGGTGGCTGTGACACCATGACAGTTTTGGTCTCCTATAAAAGGAAGAATTTAAATGCTTCAACAGTTCAGAGGAGGTTCACTTGACTGATACCTTGGATTGTGGTGGGGAGAAGGAAGAGCCCTTGGTTGGTAGTGAGGAGAGGTCAGTTGGCCTATGTTGAAAGGATGGACAGGCTTGGATCCATTGGAGTTTAGGAGACCATGAGGTGATCTTACTCAACATTCTGAAAGATCTTGCCTGAAAGAAAAGGGTAATTCCCCTTGTGAGAGAGATTAGAACAAAGCAACACAGTTTAAGTGGAATACACAGATGGTAGGAACTGCCGATGCTGGAGAATCTGAGATAACACAGTGTAGAGCTGAATGAACACAGCAGGCCAGGCAGCATCAGAGCAGGAAGGCTGACGTTTCGGGCCTAGACCCTTCAGAAATGGGGGATGGGAAGGGGACTCAAATAAATACGGGGGTGGGAGCGGGTGGAAGCGATGATGGAAGGTGGATAAAGGAGCAGATAGGTGGAGAGAAGATGGACTACACCACCATTTTTAAAGACAAGGCATTTTTCACTCCAACCATCAGGTGTCTTTGGAACACTCTTCCCCAATTAGCACTGGAGGCAGAGAGCCACTGAATAACTTCAAAGCAGAGGTACATAGGTTCTTAATGGACAAGGGAGTTGGTGGTATCAGTGGGTAGTCTATAAATAGGCAGTTGAGGCTGAAATCAGATCATCCATAATCTTATCAAATCGTGGTGCAGGATTGAGGGGCTGGATGACCTAATGCTGACTTAAACATTGGAGTGAAGCCTTCTAACCATTAGTGGAAGTGCTAGTCACTGAACCATGGCTGACAGCTGCTGAATGGATAGCCAGTAAGTCTATTCAAAGGTGCTGTCAGTTACAATAACTACGATAACAGCAGCTCCTACAAAAGGGACTGCAGGCAAATGATCCCAGATACATATGTGGGAAGTGGCAACTGATTCCAGGCACAGTTCAGTGACATCAATTTTTTTTAAAAACTGTATTTTTATTGCAAATGCAAGATCATCATCTTCCCACCCACATCAGTATACTATTTAATTCTAGAAGAGCGAGTAGCTGGTGAGTAATATCGCTTTAGATAGCAAAAGTGGAGGAAACACAAACATAATTTGACATTCATGAGTTAAATATGGAATATATTCATCAGGAAGAATGCAAATAATTTAAATTCATTAAGCCTTTGATATTGGCTGCCCTTTTCAGTTAAACATTACGTGCATATCATTTACAAAACTCAACATTAGCAAAGAACAATGATGAATAGCAAAAACAGAGGCCGAGAGATGGAGTTGAAACCATTAATTTCTCCCTGACCATCAGGGCTGTTCACAGCGAGATAAGATGTGCAACAGGGTCAGGCTCAAATCCATTGCATCCAGCTGGTACTTTACTCACCAAAATTCAGACTGGCATTCCCAGGAGTTTGGGATTGTAAATTCCATATTCGACCGATTGTACTATCAATACAAATTAATCCCTTCCACATTAATAAAAAAAAGAAAAAACTCAATATGATCCATGATATTATGAGGTTTCAGCCGCGGTTCAGCGGGTAGCATGTTCACTTCTGAGTCAAACGGCCATGGGCTCGCGTCCCAGTTTCTGGAGACTTCACCACAAAGTCCGGATGATACTCCAGCGCAGTACTGAGGGAGGGCTGTACTGTCAGATTTCAGATGATTTAAAAACCACGGTACTCCTGCAGCCTCAGGCAAGCACAACAAATCCTATTTCAAAGAGCAGAGGAGTTCTCTCCAGATGTTAAATACTAGAGGTTAAATGTTGGTTCGACAGACAGTGTCCAGGCAAACATTTGCCTAATCAGAGTTTATTCTAACTCTCACACCACCATTAACTCCCTGTTGCCTGCTTGCTCCCCTTATGCATACACCTAATCAAATTCTCACACAATTACATAATTTTCTAATTGATTTCTTCAGAGATGTCATTTCACATCTCAGGAGCAAGTGGGACTTGAACCTGGGCCTCCTGCACCTGAAGAGTCAGATTCTCACCGGATTCATCCTTTGTTAACGTGTCACCTGACCTCTAGTTCTATTTGGTCTTAGAAATCCATACAGACCCTATGAGAAAATAACAGAGTCCCTTCTCTTTTAGGAAAAGGGAGAGATAAATTTATCATCTATGTACACAATGATGAAAACAACAAAAATATAAAACATCATATTATGTTGCTACTTTTTTTGGTGTTCATTCAAGTTTCAAACGTCTTTTTCCCCAATGTTTCTAACAGTTTAATGAAGAAATGGACAAGCTCAAAGAAACTATCAAATAGCTGACTGCAGCTATCCACCTACTTCCATTTGGGGATTTCTCCATTCTCCAATCTCTGTTTTAGAACTGCATTATTGATCCACAGTCTTTGTCCATGCCCTGCAATCCCCCAAGTCAATGGCCTACTTAATAACAGTATTTCAATGGATACTGATCCATGCAAATGAAACGATCGATTCCAGCTATTTTACAAGAAAAGGGTTCGTACTGGGTCATCCCCAAATCTGAAACCAGTGGAACTTAAATCGCTTCACTTTGTTCCAATCCTTATTTCTGGGTCTTGGTAGCATTGTAGCCAGTCTATTCCACATACTGTAGAAGTACATCCATTGTCTAATACTGCACAAGATTCCACCACTAACATATTCATCACGAAACTGGAACTTCTTGTGATCAATGTAGTGTTGTTTCATATTCATCTCCATCACTACCCACCTTTTCCTGTTTGCTATAAAACTCTATTACACCCGTTTAAAACAGTTAATGTGATTTGAATCACATGTGCAGCGTGGCTTGACTACACCCTTGGAATTTTGGACTCTTTCTGTAAATCCCAAATTCCCTTGCCATCTCAAAATTGTCAAAAAACATTTTTCCAACTTTCTTTTAATGAAAATGGTCACCTGCTTCTCTGCAATCTCATCAGCCCACTGACTTTGTGCCCTGTGTTTTCTGTTCTTTGGCCAATTCCCCATTGCCAGAAGTGCTGCTGGGAAGGAAAGCTTTCCAAAGACTGTTTTTAAAGTGCTTCTGACATTTGTCCTAGCTGTGCTTATTTAATAAATTTAACTCCTGTCAAAACTAGAAGTCTTTCATGAAACAGGATATTTTGCCACAGCCTATTAACTTAAATACCAGCATCAATTGGGCAACTTGCATATAGAAATTCTGCAGTCTTGCATACAATCCACTGAATTCCATTCTCTGCTATGGACCTACACTTTATGAATGTGTCAGATTTTGACCAAGCAATTAGTAAGTTATTTCTTTGATAAATTTTGTCCAAACTTTCATCCATTTTCAAATCACGTGTCTCAAATTCTGATTTTAAAAAAGTTTATCCTGCTTTTGTATGGTAGCAAAAGTGCCAGGCCATGTCTTGTTACCTCTTTGTTGATAAAACAATGCAGGTCCACATGGTTGCATCATTCTTCCATTGGTCATTTAGAAAATAGGAGTGGGCAATCATACCACAATATCTTAAGATTTTCTGAGGAAGGGTCATCGGACCCGAAACGTTAACTCTGTTTTCTCCTTCACAGATGCTGCCAGACCTGCTGAGCTTTTCCAGCAACTTTGGTTTTTGATTCAGTCATCTGAGGTTTCTTTCCCTCAAATCACTCTTTGGTTAGAATATGCTTAGTTCTTAAATCTGAGTTACAAAATAAAAGTTAAGCATTCTCCACCACCACCATTATGTGGTAGAGTTAAACGTTAGAATCTAGGCCTATGTTATAATTGAAAAATTGGCTTTGTAGGGCTGGGAAGTTACATTTAAAAAAAAGGCAAATGGTAACCAGGCAAAGGCTGACTTATAAAAAGTTAAAATATGGCTTACATAAAGTGAACATTCCTTTGCAACACAAAAAGAACCAGAGGAAAGGATATCTAAACACAGCTAACAAGAGAAGTTGAAAATTAGATTAAAGTTGCCGAAAAGTAGTAAGCCGGAGGATTGGGAGCATTTTGGAATTCAGCAAAGGAGGACTAAGAAACTGATAGAGAAAATAGAACACAATAGTAAGCCAGCGAAAAACTGGACTGTACCAGTTTTCGCAGGCATATGAGACGCATAAAGATGAGCAAGGACAAATGTGGGGCCATTACAGGCAGAGAGAGGGGTGATAAGGGGAAAAATGTCACAGATCACCCACAATCCAGTGGAATAGCAGACTCTGGGAGGGCTGAATGGGGTGCACCAGCTCCTATTCCCGATGTCCTGAATGGAAAGGGAATTAATGCACAGTTGTGACTGTAAAATCACTGAAGCATCTGAACTCACTTCACTCCCTTGCATTACTGGTCTTGGAAGTGACCCAACCCTGAAACCACAACCTACGGTCAATCATATTTGAAAACAATGCTCAGGCACAAAGACAAGAAAACCGATTATATGTGAGAGAGCTTGCAATAGCAACAGTACAGCCACAATTTAGAAGCTTGGACCAATGCGTAGGAGTCACAAGTTCAAAGCCCGCCATGAACCAAGGGTATTTATACTTTATTCCAGATTTATTAGTGAACCAAACATTTAATAATGATGCAAATAAACACTACATGGTGAATCACAGGGAGGACACCCACAAATCCAACATTTAGGCGCAGCTTTGATAAGCTGAAGACACTCCTCTGCAACCCGGGTTTAATTTCAAACACACGTTTGATCAAAAACCAAAAAAAAAGTGTAACAATAAGAGGAGGGAAAAAAAAAATTCTCTGTTCAATTCGTTCAGACCGTACAATAGTCTGATCTTGTACAGTAAGTATTGAAAACTGTTGGGATTTCGCACTGGAAAGTCTCCCATTTAACATGTTGCCCTCAAACGCATGCATGATACAGTCTGCCACGTTGCCAATGCAATTATAAACATGATTTCTGGAGCATCTCAATGGTCTTTGTGGCTCCAGCTGGGGAAACAGATGAGAGAGGCGGCCAGCATTCACTGAACTCCTTACCCAACCTCACAGAGATTGTGATGTCAAATAATAGCATGCTCATGATTTTAACTGCAGCGTTGTCTATGTCCATTCCAGTTGGTTGGCACTGGGACATAAGCTGACACAGGTTTGGCTCTTCTAGAGTTGACAGAGCTTCGACTTATCACACAATAAGAATAAACAAGTAGGCCACTTGGCCCTTCGATTCTGTTCTGTCATTCATTAAGAGCCCAGCTGATTAGATTTTAATCTCAACTCTACATTCCTGCAGGGACATCTGGGCGTCCTCTTGTATGAATCACAGAAAACTAGTATGCAGGTACTAAGGAAGACAAATGTAATTCTGGTATTTATTGTTAAAAGGAATCAAGCACAAATTTAGGGAAGTGTTGCTGCAACTGTACAAGGCATTAGTGGGACTACACCTCGAGTATTGTGTACAACTCTGGTCCCTTTACTTGAGGGTGGATGCAGGTGTATCGAAGGCAGCTCAGAGGAGGTTCATAGATGCAGAGATGAGGGGTTTGTCTTGAGAGAGATTCAGCAGTTTAGGCCTACATGCTCTGGAATGTAGAAGGAGGAGAGGAGACCTTAATTGAGTTTTATAAGAAATTAAAACAGGGGTTGACAAAAGTAGACATGCAAAGGGTGCTTCCTCCTATGGGACAATGCAGAACAAGGGGGTTATAGTTTTAGGATAAGAGGTAGCAGATTCAAACAATAAGTGCAAAACTCTCAAAGATAAAATCAACATCTACCAAGCAGTCTTATAATTTCATAGAATCCCTACACTGCAGAAACAGGCTGTTCAGCCCATTGAGTCCCACTGACCCTCTGAAGAGCGACCCACCCAGATTGATCCCCCTGCCCGATCCCTGTAACCCTGCATTTCCCATGGCTAATCCACCTAGCTTCACACATTCCACACTACAGGCAATTTACCATGGCCAAGCCACTTGACCTGCTCATCTTTGGGCTGCAGGAGGAAACCGGTGCATCCAGAGGAAACCCACGCAGACTCAGGGAGAATGTACAAACTCCACACATACAGTCGCCAGAGGCTGGAATCAAACAGAGTCCCTGGTGCTGAGGCAGCTGGGCTAGTCAGTGTGCCACTGTGCGGCCAGATTCATTTCCAAACCTCCTTCATCTAACTTACTCCAGTTAACATTTCAATCGATTTCAGTCCTGGTCATTTTGCCTTTCCACAGACACATCACGACACCTAGATCACATCTCAACGCACAGCTACTCAAACACAGAGAAAGCCTTGGCTCATTTTCAGCAAGGGTGTGGTTGAAGAACCAAAGTAGAAACAAGTGAAGGCGTAGCAGATAAGAGATAATAGACTGGAGTCATGTGGAATTAGAGATCTCTCACAAAGGGACACGCAAGAGCAAATATTCTGTTATGAAGGGCATTGTACAAAATAAAAAGAAGGAGAAACAGTTTCCTCTGGCAGGAGGGTCTGTAACCAGAGGAGGTCGAGGCAAGACAATGAGCGAAACAAAACAGGGTGGAATAGGGGAAAAAGAATTTCCAAATAAAACTCAATGACCAGGAATGCACTTCCTGAAAAGGGTGGTTGAACAAGAATCGACTGTAGCTTCTCAAAAAAAAAAGGAATTGGACTTGTAATTAAAGAAGAAGAAGGAACGACTTAAAGCTATGGAGAAGGAACATGGGCATGGGATGAACTGGATAGACATAAGAGTGCAAACACATGTATCACAAGCCAAGGAGCCTCCTTACGAGGCTGCAATATGATCAAAAGCAGCTATTTAGCTGCTATGAAGCGAGAGAACGCACCAAACCCGAAAGTGTTTCAGCAAAATACAGGGGGGGTGATGAATGGGGCAAATAATGGACTCAACAGCAGCCTGCAATTATAGGAACAGGAGCAGGCCATTCAGCCCCTTGAGCCTGTTCCACCATTCTATCAGATAATTGGCAACGTTGCATTGATCAGAGACCTTGGGAGCTCCTAGGCAGTATGTACATTGCCGTCAGTTCACTGCCAAACTGAAAAGCTACTTCTAATTGCAGGGTACCCTAAAAAGTAGAGGTGATAAATTAATCACTACCATATCCAAGTAAAAACTTGAGGGTGTTGACTTGCTCACCGAGCTGGCTTGTTTTTGTGCAGACTTTTCATCACCATGCTAGGTAACATCATCATTGGAGCCTCCAACGAAGCGATGTTATTCTACTCCACTTGGAATTTATATTGTCCGGTCCGTTATGATGAGTAGTGTTATTTCCGGTTTTGATCTGTTTGGGTTTGTATATGGGATCCAATTCTATGTGTTTATTGATTGCATTACGGGTGGAGAACCATGCCTCTAGGAATTCCCGAGCGTGTCTGTGTTTGGCTGGGCTACTACGGTTACCTTGTCCCAGTTAAACTGATGGCCTTCATTGTCTGAGCGCACTGATATTAAAGACAGTTCAGCTAGCAGCAAAACAGCACAACAAACTCTCCTTAATATCGGTACACTCAGACAATGGAGAATTCGTTGTCAAGAATTGAACCCCATATAGATCAAAACCGGAAATAACACTACTCACCATAATGGACCGGTCAGTATAAATTCCAAGTGGAGTAGAATAACATCACTTCATCGGAGGCCTCACTGATGATGTTACCTAGCATGGTGACGAAATGTCTGAATGAAAACAAGCCAGCTCGGCAAGCCAGTCAGCAACCTCACCTACAAACCAACCCACAAATCTTTGCTAAAACCTTAAAAAGTAAAAGCTTGCACTGCAGCAACTACCAAAGCTTTTCTTCAAACCCCACTATCTCCTCCTCTGAGGGGGCAAGGGCAGCAGATGCATGGGAATACCATGATCAGCCTGCACAGCACGTGACTGCTAAGTTATATCACTGCCCCTTCGCCCGTCGCGGTTTCCAAATCTAGGAACTCACTCCTAGAGAGCGCCGTGGGTGTAGCTGCACAACAGAGATTCCAACGGTGGCTCACCACTGCCACCTTCTCAAGGGTAATGAACACAGACCTTGCCAACAACACCCACATCCCACGAGTAAACAAAATAAACTTCTTTACCCAGAGAGAAAGTGGTTAGAATGTGGAACACATAACCACACTGAGGTGGATATTGTAAATGCTGTGGAAGGGAAAGCTAGGTAAACACGTGAAGGAGAAGTAACAGAAGGATATACTGATAAGGTTTGTTAAAGGAAGGATGATCGTATGAAGCATAAATGCCAGTAGGGACCTGTTGGGCAGAACGGACTGCGCTGCAAATTCGACGTAATCCTTTCTATGTATTCCAGTCAGACTTGCCTCGAGCCAGAAACCAAGTCATTTTAAGTGAGAGCACTTGCCACAGGGCAAGCCTACAGCAACGATCACTTGTGTGTGGTTTGTGGATTGACTGTAAAAGCTACAACATGCAAGGCTGAAGCACCTTTGCCTGCACTTCCCTCATGAACGTGCCACTCAAAAAGTCAGAGGATGGCTGGGAGATCCCACCCCAGCAGCATCACCCCCTTCAGTTTCCAATTCAGTACACTGTGGTTTGGTTCTCCTTTCTCTCAAAGCTTTAATGAGATTGAAATGATCAAACTTGATCACTTTTCTCCAGCCTCCCACCACCTTTTTAAATGGAAGACACCACTCTTCTAGAGCTAAATGGAGCAATAGACTGCTATTAATTCAGATGCTCATCAGGCATAAAAACAGAGAGCTAGGCTACAGATGCTGTTAAAATATATCCCATTTCAAGCAAAATTAAAGGTTTGCTTTTGGAAGCACCAAGTTAAATAGCCATTCATTTGAAGAGTTTTGTTTTGAAGCTGTGGTTGCAAATAATGACAAAAACACAGCACATCTACACACCCTGGACCTCAGACTCTCTTTTTGCTATGTGACACTGGGTCACATGAAGATAAAAGGGAGGCACTAAGGACTGCAGGGCTCTGTAGAAACGTCAGTTGTGGTCCCTGTGAAGATACTGCATTCCACTTGTAATGGTTCATTTAGCCTACAACACGACCAAGTTTGAGCCATAGGGTGAGACTGAATAGGCCGGGGATTATTTTCACTGGAGCGGAGGCCGAGGGGTTACTTAATGGAGGTTTATAAAATCATGAGGGACATGGAAAGGGTGAATAGCCAAGTTCTTACCCCAGGGAAGGGGAAGCCAAAACTAAAGTGCATAGATTTAAGGTGAGAGGGAAAGCTTTAAAAAGGGACCGGACCTAAGGGGCATCTTTTTCATACAGAGGGTGGTGCATGTATGGAAATGAGCTGCCAGAAGAAGTGGTGGAGGCTGGTACAATTACAACATTTAAGAAGCATCTGGATGGGCATATGAATAGAAAGGGTTTGAGAGGAATATGGGCCAAATGGGACTAGATTAGTTTAAGATATTTGGTTGGCACAGAGCGGTTAGACCAAAAGGTCTGTTTTCATGCTGTATGACCGTATGGGTTTGAGGCATTTGAGCAGACCAAGTGTGAGAGCCCAATGGCATGAGGGCATGGGGGCATGGAGACTTGAAATGCTACTGTCATGGCCACACACAGACAGACACACACCATACAAGACTACAGCCAAATGCAATTAGAATAGACAGTTGTTTGATATCTGGCAAGGACACGATGAGCCCAAAGGCCTCTTTCTGTTCTGTAAAACCTGACTCTATGGCTTCACAAGTAAGTAGTACTTTCCTGGCACAAAATTGGTCAATAAGACACCAAAATTCCCAGGCTGCCCGACAGACAAGGGCACACAACAAAACCTTGGATTTAGTAAAATGAAGTAAACTATTCCTAGGCACTTTCCAGCAACGTAACCAGACAAAAACTGACATTGCGGTGGGGAAAGAGACATTATTACAGGTGGCTAAAAGCCTGGTCAAAAAGGTATGTGATAAGCACTGTCAGACGAAGGTAGAGAGAGAAAAATAAATATCTTATAATTGTGTAAGAAAGAAAATTAATTACATTTCATGTCTATTACTGTTTATCAAACAGGAGGGATAGGTGAAATTGATGATACACAAAGCACCCAAGTTGGGGAAATGCAAATTTATTGCAGCTTGAAGTGTTAGAGAATTAGAGTAGCAAGGCTACAGACGGATTGAAACACATTTTTAAAATTTGATGCATCAGTGGCCTATTATTCCGCATACATGGCAAGCAGACAGGGTGATGTTAGGGTATGGGCAGAGTTTTGGGTAAGTTTAACTTGCTTGAGATGTTGCGGAGGTGGGGAGGAGAGAAATGGGTGGTGAGAGAGCAGTTTTCAGAATAGTCAAGTTGAGGTAACAAAGTATTTCAGCAACAAAGAATTTGAAGCAGGTTTGGTGACATAGCAAGTGGTGGTGATGGAAGTGAGATTCCAACCCCCAATTACATGGAGACCTCTAACTGTCTGATGACCGCTCACACACACACACCATGTACACTCCCTTTGTTGTATTTTAGCCATCCAATGAAGACAGAGGGCATCCAAAAACCCAAAGGCACCTCCTCCAGCCTGAAAAGGTCACAACTCAATGGGTTATCAAAACTTTTCAGAAGTGTTTACATGAGAAGATTAAAATAGAAGACTTATCATGCAAACAGCAGTTTGATAAAAGTATGCATCTGTTTTTGCCAAGATAGTGTTTAACAATTACAGACTAGGGCAGAATCAAAGTTTTCATTATATAAACTACAAACAGCTTCACTCAACAAAAAGTTCTGGTGAAAGCGAGACGATATGGGGCTTAATTCTTTGCAACAGGAGGGCTGACTGGATAGGCAAGGAACCAAGTTAGCTGCTGTAGTTTTAGCAAACTTTTGTACAGCATCTTTATTATGTAAAAAAAAAGCCCCACACCCCCCCACCCTGAGATGGTTCACAGGAACATTTAAAAGGATATTATTCCACCCCCTGAAATAAAAGTGTATGAAATGGAGCGAGGGGAAATCAAGGAGAGCAGCAGTGTAGTTTGACAAACAGAAGCTACACAGCAGCGGTAAAACAAGGCAGACAGGAAGTGGCCTGGTGTCAGAGTGGCAGAAGGTGCATGTGGGCAATTGAGACTCTAAAGCACCAAGCGATTCGAAAACACAGATGAGAATGGAGTTTTTGAAAAAAAAACACTTTCCGCCATGAAATTTCTGAAGAAGAAAGAATCAAGTCAGGTTGGGTAACTCACCCCTCAAATCCCATTCAAATCAAACCAGCTACAATCACAACCTGACAAACATAGCGTCAATCCACTATCACTGCCAACAATACCTTCTGTGATAATTTCCTTTTGATTCTGTGAACAAAGTTCACATTCTTGTAATGTGTTATCAGAATAACGAAGACATGTTTCAAGGGCAGGAGGAGGTACGGAATATGCCTGCATACCACACAAACAAAGAAAAAGTAGCAGTGGTGATTAAGGAGGAGAGAGACAACCCTGGAGGAGTTAAAGACAGAATCAAAACTGCTTAGAGTTCGAGAAACGCTGTCCTTAGGAATGCCTGGAGTGATTCTAAGGATGAAGGAATTTAGTTACAAAGTTGGGCTGGAGAGACAAGGATTGTTCTCCTTGGAGCAAAGGACATGGACACGAGATTTAATAGAGTTGCACTAGATTATGACAGGTTTAGACAACGTAAACAAACAAATTTCCCATTAGTGCAAAGATTAGGCCTCACAACTTGGTTTTGGACAAGAGACAAAAGGCTGATGAGAAGATTATTTTTTAAACGCACAAGAATTGGTAATGATCTAAGTATCACGATATACAAGGGACATAGAAACAGACCCAAATTGATGACCTCACAAGTAAGTTGAAAGAGCAGCTAAGGAAGATCAATTTCCAGAGCTTTAGGGATAGCAGGGCTAAGGGGATGAGTGGATTGCTCTACAGGGGCTGGCATGGACTCAATGAGCTGAATGGCCTGCTACTGTGCCATATTGATATATGACAAATATACATTTTTACAAAATACACAAAATCATTATTTACAGGAGTAGGCTTGGTTTGGGAAAGATGGAAGGTGAATCATGAGAGACTTGGACACAGGCACAGACCAGATGGACCAACTGGCCTGTTTCTGTGGCATACGTGGATGATTTCTGATCTTTTTAATGGGCTCCGTTCAGGGTTTTTAATATTATACCCTTCACAATAAAACAAAAACGATGCTGGAGACCTGAAACAAAACCAGAAAAGTGCTGGAGAAACTCAGCGAGTCTGGTGGTATCTGTGGAGAGAAAGCAGAGTCTTTCTAGGCCTTCACTGAACCCAAAACAACGACTCTGTTTTCTCTCGTTACAGATGCTGCCAGATCTGTGGCGTTTCACTAACAATCTATTTTTGCCCTCACATTCGTTAGTGGGACTGGCAAATCTGCATTTACTGTCCATCCCCAATTCCCGTTGAAATAAGTGGCTTGCTAGGCCACTTTAGAGAAAAATTAAGAGTCAACAAGACTGCCATGGAGATGGAGTCACGTATAAACCAGACTAGATAAGGATGATCGCGCTCCTTATCTAAAAAAAGGAACAGTGAACGAAATGGATTTATATGACAATCAATGATAGTTTCATGGTCACCACTATAAACAGACTTGAATTCCAGATTAATTTGTAATTTATTCAATTTAAACACCACCAGTTGTCATGGTAGTAATTTGAACCAATGTCCCAAAACCATTAGCCTGGGCTTCTGAAATTTTCTCTCTCTCTCTCTCGTAACTGCATAGTACAATAGGGACAACAACTTCTATTTTCACATAGCACCTCTAATGTTACAAAACATTCCAGGGTGCTTCACAACAGCACGAGACAACCATTTGAGGCAGCATTAGGTCAGATGACCAAAAGCTTCGTCAAAGAGGTGCAGTTTAGGGGGTATGTTAAAAGGAGGAAAGCTAGGTAGAGAGATAGGGAGGGAATTGCAGAACTTGGGGCCTAAATAAGGGAGGGTACAAACACCAGTGGAAGTGTGATAACTGGGGCTGCTGAGGAGGCCACATTAGATGTGCATAGTTTTCCGTGGGCTTTGGGGCTACAGTGGATCACAGACGAGGAGGAGGAGTGAGGCCAGGGTGAGTTGAAAACCAGGATGAAAACATTCAAATCAAGATGAAAAAGCAGAAGCCAAATGTTGGTTAGCAAGTGCAAGGTATTAGATAACAAGATCTGCTGCGAGTTAGGACAGGGTAACAATGCTTCATATGACTAAAGTCTCAGTGTGCAGAGAATGTTCAGATGGTCAAGTCTGGAGTTAGCAAATCGATGAATGAGGTGAGACAGGGTGAAAGGGACAGTATCAGTGAGATATGGTCAGAAGTTCATCTAGGGATCAAACATGACGCAAAGCTCTCCAACAATCTGATCCTTCCCACAGCAGCTCAGAGAGCCACATAATAGTCGTACGTGAATTCCAATGCAATTATTGCCTCAGCTCATTTCAAGCACCAGATACTCTCCCAGGTGTTCAGAATGATCATATAAAATATACATAAAAATTGAAACCAAATTGAAACCAAACAACTGGATTAGTTACACATATATTTTTCTTTAAAATGGGAGCTACTAGAGCAGATCAGGAACTGGAAATTTTGCAGCAAGCAGCTTACCCCATGATGAACCTCCATCAGCTGCAGATGAAGTCAGGGCTGTAAAAGCATACTCTCCACTTGCCAGGATGACAGTAGCTGCGCAATACTCAGAAGCTAGATATCAGAGCACCAAGCAGACCCACTGGCTATGCAGCACATTTACTAGCCTCACTAGCCAACAATACATTCCTTCCATCATTGCACATACCACAGCCATTAACTACATACGTTGTCATTTACATTATTTGTTCCTAGAATGTGCGAGTCACTGACAAAGCCAGCATTCGATCCCCTTCCCCAACTGTCTTTGAGAAGGCATTATGGAACCACCAAGTTAAACTGCTGCACACATGTTGGTGTAGATACATGCCACCATGAAGCACTGTTTCATGTGCCAATTAGCTCAGTGTTATTGCACCGTTAAGGAATTTGAAGAGACATTTTTTTAAAATGTAAAAAAAGTAACAACTTCTGTTCGGTGTCCAAGTAACATAATTACACACTAAACACTGACTATTCAATATTCTTCATGTGCAATTTAAAATTAAAAACCTATTGCACCAGCCAAAAAAATACTTTTGAATAAAGTCCTGTAATTGTAAGAACAGAAGGGCAATTCATATTCCCAGTAATATTCCCCATGACTTATTACAAGTATGATTCAGATCACAATATGAGCTACAAACCATATAGATTAGATCCCTATATCTCCACACTCTTCAATAACAGATCCTTCCTGGAAAAGCACATGCAATCTGGTCCCTTTCTGCATCTTGGTCTTCCCCCATAACACTCGACAGCAAACAGTCACACTCATCCTCGATAGCCATATCACTACCACTCCAATCTTCACACCTTTGCCTCAAAATCTGGCCTTTTCTTCTGTTCTGTTATCTTGATGCTGGCCTGCCCTACTTGAATCTGGTTTGGCTTGGTCCATTCACTGCCTCATGGGCAAGCAAATCCTAAAATCAAACAGTGCCCTTAGTGTCAGGAAGAAAGTATACACTGGCACTTGCATAGTGCCTTTCATACCACAGGATCTTTCAGCAACAGAACACTCCAGTGAAGCACCTCAGAGCCTTTGTTGCATTGATATAGCATCTTTGAGAGCAGTTGCTGTTGACAGCCTAAATTAAAGCACCCAGGGGTGCTTAGCAGCAGCACATCTGTGCACAGAAAGCTCCCACAAGCAGTGCAATAATGGCCAGATAACCTGGTTTTAAAAAGTGTTGTTGATTGGAGGATAATTATCGACCAGGACACAAAAGGTTGACCCACTGCTCCCTTGTGAAATAGGATCACTGAATCGGTTCTGGCAAGAAGGGTCTTATTTTACAGCCTCATCTCCAACCATCCTCCTACATGTACTATTTTACTAGATTATTTTTAATGAATCTGCCATTGTGTTAAACATAGGAAGGTGAATTGAAGAGAGACATCTGAACTCATGACACAAGGGTGACCCACACTGACAAAGGACTTCATGGCAGAGAGGTCTCTTCAACAAGTCACACACCAATCACTGGTGTCAGAAAAATTCACTAGCTGACTCCAGACAATCCCCAATTTTATTGTTATTATTCATTCATGGGATGAGGGCATCTGTGGTTAGGTCAGCAGTTATTGCCCATCCCTAAATGCCCAGAGGGCAGTTAAGAGTCAACCACATTGCTGTGGGTCTAGAGTCACATGTAGGTCAGTGTAGGTAAGGATGGCAGTTTCCTTCCCTAAAGGACATTAGTAAACCAGCTGGGTTTTTCAGACAATTAACAATGGTTTTGAGGTCACCATTAGGTTCTTAACTCCAGACATTTAAAAAAAAAAATTCGACTATCTGCTGTGACAGGATTCGAACCGGAGTGCCCAGAACATTACCTGGGTCTCTGGATTAACAGTCCAGCAGCAATACCCCTAGGCCATCACGTTCCCAGCTAACACAAATCCAAGCCAATAGCCAAATTAAGCAAAGCTGGTATCTGTAAAGATGACCACGAAGGCGTGAGATTCTCAAAAAATTCCAACTGAATCACTAATGCTTTTATGGTAAACTAGGAACACTATCACTTTGAGTTGGATTTACCTATATGTGACTCCAGCACCCCTCACCAGCAAGCTAAGCTCCCAAGACAGTAGTCTAGCACACCACATCAAAGCTCCAGCAGTTCTAAAAGGCAGATCACTACCATCTTCATTTGGAAAGAAGGGGAACTAAGGTCCCTTAGGAAGTAGCTCTTTTCTAAATACCAACCGTGCTAGCAACATCTACACAGGCAAGGCAAAGAGCTGGCATTCCAAAAACACCCAGTTCAATAAAGTTCTGAAAAAGGGTCACAGGAGTCAAAATGCTAACTGTTTTCTCTTCACAGATGCTGCCAGAACTGCTGAGCTCCTCCAATAATTTCTAGTTTTGCTTTCACTCAAAAAGAAAACAAGGCTTCTTGTTTCAGATTGGTACTGGATGCCATTTGAAGTTCCCAGTACATGACGTAACAACATAGCACACCCTGGAATAGTTTCAGCCTGGCCAGAGTAGTTCATTCACCCATTAAGACAGCCATCATACTCATCACTTCGACCTTTGCCTCAAGGTAAAATTAAACTAGTTTTAATTCCAGTGGTGCGTCAGTCAGTGATCCTTTCAACCAATGCTGTGCAGCACTCTCTTACTATTTGAAGTTTGCTTCTTAACTCTAATTGGACTCTGTCCTTTCTCTTTCAAGGGCATTCCACTTGTTCCAACCCTACAACATCTCCCCCACCTTTTCTGAATCTTTTATACCCTCATATAGAACAGTGAAGACTCCATGGGTCACATAATCTACTCCTGCTCAGATTTCTTGTACTCCCTCCTAAAAGATTTGTAAACCATGTCTCCTTTATTGCTACATTATATTGCCATGTAGCGATTTGTGACTGTAGCTCAACCAAATCATGTTCATTTGATGCACACTATTTATATTTGAGCATTATGAACCTTCTCTGCACATTCCTCAGCATCTTCTAGACATTTACAATGTCGATGGTAGCCATGATGTGGAGATGCTGGTGTTGGACTGGAGTGGACAACGTCAGATGGAGGACTGTGACTTCTGACTAAGAAACAGTGCCCTGAAAGCTTGTGATTTTGAATAAAACCCGTTGGACTAATATCTGGTGTCATGTGACTTCTGACTTTATAGACATTTACAGTACAGAAGGTGATCATTCATCCCATTGTGTCTATGCCAGCCACACATGTGACTACACTCCCTTTTTTCAGCTTTTGGCCCATAGCCCTGGAGGCTATGACAGCACAAGTGAACTGTCCTCCTCAGCCTGCTTTTATCTATTATGACACTTTCCTCCTCCAAATTCCAACACACTTTCTGCACTGTATGCCTCTTTTCCATTTATGGACCGTTACCCATCCTTTACCATAAAGATGATTTGGCTGCAGGTATAAGCAAATAAAATCACAGCCTAATTGGACACATTATGGAAGGTGATAATTCCTTGTAATGTTTTACTGATAAAAACAAATTCAGTTCAAAATTATGGTGAAATTAAGCAGAATACCATACCAGTTTAAAACTGTTGAGCGTTTGATGCACTTTATCTAGACAAATTACAGCCAGCATCATAATTTCCAGTGGCTGACAGCATATATATGATTCCAACCCAACAAGCCAGATCCAGTTGAAACCTCACCAGGAGGAGCCAAGGCATGGAAATAAATAATACTGGGGTCAAAGAGATGACAGACCACGTCTATCTTTGGGAGACAGCTAGGCCTCATTGAATGCAGTCCCCTTCAATACGTGGCTGATAGTCAGCAACCTCCGAGCACGGAGGAATCGAGTGCCCTCCAACCTTAAAAACTTACTTCAAACATTTAAAAACCTGCGACCTGCGAGCACGTGGGTGGCCCAACAAGCGTTTAAGGCTGTGAAATAAAAGCTCGCACCATGGCCATTTAAAAAAGTTCTCAAACAAAAAAAAACCGTAGGCTGATACAAATCAGCAAGAGCACTAAAAAAAAAATTCCCCCGCCACCTCCCCAAAAGCAACACTATTCTAGAGTACAATCCGACCATTGCTATATTTAGGTTTCGTTTCCGTTTTAAGAACTGTTTTAAAAAAAAATCGTTCGAAGGTTTCACTATAGATGATAACGTGCTCGAATTAGCTGCACACAAGCAGACGGGTAAAGTCCGCCCCAAATGTCCCTTTTACCTGGTGGTGAAGGGAGTGGAAAATAACTGGGCTAATTTTACTACGCCGGGTTTTTCGGTTTGCTCAAGAGCAGCACCCAGTAATGTATTTTTTTTTTGAAGAGAGAAAGAGAGAACCGGGCTTGTCCGACCCAGAAACAGGCAGCCACTCCTGCCCGTGTCTATCTGCATTGCAGGGCCCTGAGCAGCAAGGGGCGGCTTTGAAATGGTCACCTCACCGGCTCCTTACCTCCTCCTCGGCGTGCGGTAGAGAGACACGGACGGCCAACCGCAGGCAGGAGGTCCCACTCAAATCTCCCGGTTTGCAGGCTGGTGTGGATCGGTGACTGCGACAGGGGGAACAGCACTGTGCTGAATACCCCTGTGCGGGAGGCCGGACAGTTACAGCGAGCCTGTAAACGGGATACAATGTAGCACAGTCCCCCTGAGAATGTCACACACAGATACACATTAACTTACTGTTTCACTCCACACAGCGCAGTTGCTGGCTCTCGCAAATCGTTTCTTTAGAAAAGGTTAAATGTCTTTTCGAAACGAAACCAAAGCTCTGACCCGCGGGGGAAACAAACCCTTACCCTGGCCTGCTGGCTTGGCCGCTTTAAAGAAACGAGGAGTGGCTGCAGTCCTCCTTCACCCTGCAGTAAAACCTTCCCCTCTATCTATTTCTCTCTCTCTCTCTCTTTTCGCTATTCCACGGTCCGTCCCTCCCACTCGTGGCAGCACTTATTCAACCTGGAGTGCGAGCGGGGACATGAGGGTGTGGACGATTTGGGGGAGGGGGTAGTAGAGAAGGGAAATGGGTGGGGAAATTCGGTGGGGAGGGGTTAGCGGAGTTGGGGATGGGGCCAGGGGGGGGAATGTGGAGAATGTCGATGTAAGCAAGGACTGGGTGGGGGGAGATGATGTGAGGGGGTCTGGGGATGTGAGGAATGTGGGGAGGAAGGGTAAGGACGTGGGGAATTAGGATTTGGGGAGGGGAATGTGGATGTTGTGGGGGACAAGGGGTGGGAGGGGATGTGGATGTTGTGGGGGATTTGGGGGGGGAAGGAGTGTGATTGTGATTGTGGGGGTGGGAATATTGGGGAGAGATGGATGGGAGCATTGGGGCAGGAGAGACGGATGGGGGCAAGACAGAGACGGGGGCGTTGGGGGCAAGAGAGGGACGGGGGCTTTGGGGGCGAGAGAGGGACGGGGGCTTTGGGGGCGGGCGGAGAGGATTGGGGGCATTGGTGGGGAAGAAAGGATGGAGGCATTGGGGGGAGAGGGATGGAGTAGTGGGGGCGATGGGGAGGTGGGGGGATGTTGGGGATATGGGAGTTGAGATGTGGGGGAGCGGGATGGTGGATAGAGGTGGGACGATGAAGGGGTGGAGGGAATATATGGAGGTTGAAGTTATTAGTGGAGGGAGGGAGATTTGAAAAGAAGATGGTTGGGAAGTGCGGTCCTGGATGTGAGCTGGGAATAGGGACACCTGGGAGGAGGAATGTGTTGTGTGTTTAGGGTGGGAGGATGTTGAGGGGCTTGTTGGCTGGAACTGGGAATGTGTAGGTGGGGGGGCGGAGTTGGCGAAGCTGGGTAAGAGGAGGGAGGTGTGTGTAGAGGGCAGCTCAACTCCCCTTGCCCGGCGGGGGTGGGCGGAGGCATGCTCATGAACCTGTGTCTTTTATATCTACGGGTTTTACCCATCCCTTATCAAACCTTCAATCCTCACACCCCCTTTGAAAATATCACATCGTTAAGAAATAACAAATTAACTCTGCATGACTGTTCCAATGACGTCAGCAGGTAGCTGGTGTTTCCTGGACGAGGTTTTCTTAAGAAGCAGTTTCCTGGAGCCCATCAGAGAGCCTGGACCATACAGAGGGAGAGAGGAACCCAGGATCCGACTGGGGTACAGCCACTAATCTTCCCTCTCCACCCCTTCCTCTGCTGTTCCACTGTCCCCGCTCTCTCTAACCCTCCTGCCCTGTTCCACTACCTTGTCTCTCTAACTCTCTTTCCCTGTTCCACTACCCTCTCTCTCTAACCCTCCTGCCCTGTTCCACTACCTTCTCTTTATAACCCTCCTGCCCTGTTCCACTACCCCCCGCCCCTTTTGCCCTGTTTCACTACCCTCCACCCCCTCCTGTCCTGTTCCACTACATCCCCCCACCCTGTCCTCTCCTGTTCCACTATCCCTTCTCTGTCTAACCCTCCTGCCCTGTTCCACTGCTCCCCCCCCCCCCTTTGCCCTGTTCCCCTACCCCTGCTCTCTACCCCCTCCTCTCTTGTTCCACTGTCCCCTCTCTCTCTCTAACCCTCCTGCTCTGTTCCATTGTCCCCTCTCTCTCTAACCCTCCTGCTCTGTTCCACTACCCCCTCTCTCTACCTCTCCTGCCCTGTTCCACTGCCCCCCACCCTGTTTGTCCTGTTTCACTATCACCTCTCTCTACCGTCTACCTACCACCTCATGTCTCTCTCTAACCTCTCCTGTTCCACGCACCCCTGTCCACCCCCTCCACTCTTTGGAGAAGGGCTAGAGAAGAGGTGGAGAGGGGGTAGAGAGGAGAAGGAGTAGAGAGAAACCTCTAACCCCTCCCCTGTGCTCTCTAACCCCTCCCTGTCTCTGTGGCAACAGAGAGCACATCTTTGGGGTGCAGCCACCATCTGCTTGCGATCCAACCACCAGAGCCCTCACTCAAGAGTTCCTTCAGTGTTTAGACAAGGATGGAGCAAATAAGGAAGAGCTGTTACTATTGCCTGGAGACTCAGTAACTGCAGGGCACGTTTGAGTTCAGTGGCAAAACAATCAGAGGCAAGATAAGGAGGGGGAACAAAGCAAAGAACTGGGGATGTTGGAAATCAGAAACAGAAATTGCCAGATAAACTCAGCAGGTCAGGCAGCATCTGTGGAGAGAAAGCAGAGTGAACATTTTGGGTCCAATGTCATTTCATCAGAACAGTTCTGAAGAAGGGTCGCTAGATCCAACATGTTCACTCTGCTTTCTCTCCACAGATGCTGCCTGACCTGCTGAGTTTATCTGGCAATTTCTGTTTTTGTCGCAAGATAAGGAAGATGTTTTTTAAAAAAAAATGCAGTAAGTTATTTTGATCTGGAATCCACTCCCTGGCAGACTGGTGGAAGCTGATTCAATATTGACCTATAATTTGCTGTCTAAATACTGGCATGGCTCATAGCACTTGCTACACGAATGGAAGGTGAGGGAGTGTTAGGAAATATTTTCAACATAATTAAATAATTCCCCACTTGTGTCTTGCCCAAATGCCAGTTTATTACTCAGGCATGAATGGTATAATTATCATTACAGGTAAGAAACAGATTCATGCTAACTTGTTTCTTGCAGGCCAAAAAATAATGTGACCTCTGTAGATGTTGACCCTCAACTGGCCTGTGAATTTGTACTTTAAAGAGGCTTTCCTCTTTGTTAGTACATTGCCGTTGTGTGAATTATATTGCATGATATTCCCAACTTGTATCCTGAAGTAGGCTCCTTCTTACCCAACCTCCAGATTTGGCATAATTGCTGTCTTGATGGTTTCAGGGGTGGCTTAGTTCAGTTGGCTGGACAGCTAGTTCGCAGAGTGATGCCAATAGTGCAGGTTCGATTCCCACACTGGCTGAGATTACAGTGAAGTCCCCATCTTCTCAGCCTCGCCTGAGGCGTGGTGACCTTCAGGTTAAACCACCACCAGTTGCTTTTCTTAAATGACAGAGCAACCCATAGGTCTATTATCATATATATAGAACAGTAGCAACTCCAGTTACCAACGCAAAACAAACAGATTTGAAGAGAAGATTTCAAGGAAAAAGAAGAGGAGAATACAGAATATCTACTTAAGATGGGTTGAATACTGAGGGAGGTTTTTGGCAAATGAAACAAATGGCACCAGGAAGAGATGATGCGGAGATTCCAGTGTTGGATTGGGGTGGACAAATCAAAAATCACATGACACCAGGTTATAGTCCAACTGGCTTATTTCAAAAATGCAAGCTTTCAAAGCTCAGCTCCTTTCTCGGGTGTAGTGTGAGAGATAAGACACAGAACTTATACGCAGAAAGGTAACAACCCTAAAACAGGCTGCCTCTTGTTGGATCTTTAATGAGTTAGGAAGGAGACTACTGATTAAAATGCAAAATCCAGATTTCTTTCCAGTCATTGTCCCAAGATAATTAAAGGTTTTATCATTGTATACAAGAGGTGACATCTCAGGTCAGACAATGCATTTTAGGTGTGAGGCCTTGTTTAGAATTTAATTTTTAAACTGGGGTCAGGTTTTGTTTTGAGCAAAACTGAATGTATCTGCAACTCCACAAACACCTTGGGTAATAATTTGTGTGTGTGTGCGCGTGTGCATGCATGTTTGAGAGAGAGAGAGTATGAAGGAGTGTATTTGTGTGAGGGAGTGTGTATGTGTGAGACTGTGTGTGAGAGAGAGAGTCATGTAAGTGTGCAAGTGTGTGTGTGTATGTGTGCACAAATGTGTGTGTGTGCGTGTGTGTGTGGGAGTATGTAATGTGGAGGGATCACCTGTGTTACGACATGAACCCAAGATCACAATTGAGGCCAACCTCATTGGTATGGAACTTAGCTATCAGCCTCTGCTGAGCTATCTTGAGTTGTTGTGTACTTCGAAGTCCACCTTAGAGGACACTTAGCCAAAGACCAGAAGCTGAATCTTCAGGTAAGTGCCCTCCAAGGTGAACTTCAAGACACGCAACAATACAAAATCGCTGAGCAGAGGCTGATAGCTAAGTTCCATACCAATTAGGACAGCCTCAATCATGATCTTGGGTTCATGTCACACTACAAGTGACCCCACCACACTACATACTCCCACGCGCACACACACATGCGTACATACACACACACTCGCACTGACCCCCTCACATTCGCTCACACACATACACTCCTTCACACACACACTCTCTCAAGCACACACACAAATAATTCCATCCAAGATGTTTGTGTAGTTGCAGATACATTCTGTTTTGCTCAAAAAAAACTTTATCCCAGTTTAAAACATAGACAGATTCTAAGCAGGACCTCACACCTAAAATGCACTGTCTGACCTGAGATGTCACCTTTTGTATATATTGATAAAACCTTTAATTATCTCAGGACAATGACTTGAAAGGAATCTGGATTTTGCATTTTAATCGGTAGTCTCCTTCCTAACTGATTAAAGATTCAACAAGAGGCAGCCAGTTTTGGGGTTATTACCTTTCTGCTTCTCAATTCTGTGTCTTAAACCCTCCCTCTCACACTATGCCTGAGGAAAGAGCTGAGCTATGAACGCTTGCGTTTTGGAATAAACATGTTGGGCTATAACCTGGTGTTGTGTGACTTTTGACCAGGCAGAGGTTTGCACGGATCTACTACCAGCCACGGTGTAGACGATGATGAACGACAATGACAAAATAAAGAGGATTTATGTTAGATATTATAATGCATGTAATGAGCTAGCAAATAATTAACCAAAGAACTGTAAACATTTCAAACATCCAAGGAAAGAGCACATGACCAGTTAGACAATCTCAAATAGTTAAGTGGTACTGTTTCTGCATTTCCATTGTTCTGGTCAGTCCAGCTTCTCATACCTAACAACCATTCAGCCAATTGAGTTCACACCAACCCTCAGCCCACCCAGATCCACCCCATCTCTATAACCCCTGCATTTCCCATGGCTAATCCACCCAGCCTGCACACCTCTGACTGTGGGAGGAAACCCACGCAGAGACGGGGAGAGTGTGCAAACTCCACACAGACAGTCACTTGAGGGTGGAATTGAACCCAGGTCCCTGGTGCTGTGAGGCAGTAGTGCTGACCACTGAGCTACATATTGTTAATATGTATGTTATGGTTTCATCTGCTATTGTTCTGGCTGATATTAGAGATTAATTTGTCTTAAGATGGTTAATCACATCAAGATGTAATTAACTATAGGACTTGGGCAAATTTTAAAAGTGTGTAGTTGAACATGGATGTCTGAAACCTACTGGGCAAGATGCATCATTGCTGTTAATGTCATGAACCCAGCATGGCACCCTGACACCTGCCTCACCACTCACCTGCTTTGAATAGCATATGAAGTTATAAAATATTTGCAGCACAGAACTAGAAAGTTCAGCCTCATGGGGGACTGCAATTATTTATGCTCCTCCCACCTCTCCATATCTCAAGCTATCACACCAAATTCACATCCCCTTTCAGGTTACTGATTTGGAAATATATTGTGGTTTCTCAGTCGTCAATGGGTCAAAATCTGGTAATTCCCATTCTAACAGCATTGTGGAAGTAGCTTCATCAATAGGCTGCAGTGGTTCAAGAAGATGACTCAGTGATAGGAAATGTTGGCCCTGTCAGCGACACTCACGAATCATGAATGAACTTTAAAAATGATTTTGCCCATTTTAACAGATTGCTGAATGCTGTCACTATCCTTCACATTACATTTGAGATTTGTATACATATAAAATGCCCTATAGATACAGTTATAAATACAGTGATATCAACTCCTGGGGGACACTGTGTTAGAACATTATGCAGACTGAAAAACAGCCATTCATATTATTCTCAGCTAGCCAAGTACTGAGACTCCCAATGCCCCTTTCAACACTTTGGCTTTAATTTGTTAACAAGTCTATGATGTGGTTCTTTTGTTAAATGCCTTAGTAAATATCACTGTAAATCCATATACATATTAACTGCTTCATCAAGCATCTCCATTTTCTCATCAAAGAACTCAAATAAGTTAATCAAATATGATATGCCTTGATCAAATCCATGCTGGTTTTAATTTATCCATTCATACTTTTCTAAATGCTAGTTCATTTTGTCTCTGTAAGTTTCCCCACCTCCAACAATTGGTCCATCAGTACTGGGTTCATCCTTTCCAATGTTTTATTTTAACAGGGCTGGAACATTTGCAACCCTACATCCTCAACACTACCATATCCAAATAAGATTGAGGCTTGGAAGCACTGTAATGTCCACCTTTATTTCTCTTATAACCTAGACTTCATCCTAACCAACTGAGAGACTGTTCTTCTTTGGAACTGCCCATCTTTTAAGAAATCCCCTTTATCTAACTTTACCCTATATAAAATGACACTTGCCTCCTGTCTT
The DNA here is from genome assembly GCF_021869965.1 of Rhincodon typus. Classification (NCBI taxonomy): domain Eukaryota; kingdom Metazoa; phylum Chordata; class Chondrichthyes; order Orectolobiformes; family Rhincodontidae; genus Rhincodon; species Rhincodon typus. Next base: position 5,096,942 of record NC_063353.1, on the reverse strand, counting down.
TCGAGTTACATCGACAGCACTGAGTTTTTTAGTGAGCCAAATGCAAAATGCTCATTTTGCTTATGCACTTGTGGGACCTGGGCATGGCTGGCCAGCATTTTATTGCTTGACCCTTCTTGCCCTTGAGAAATTGGTGGTGAGCTGCCTTCCTAAACCGTTGCTGTCTGCGTGCTGTAGGTAGACCCACAATGCTGTTAGGAAGGATTTTGCCTAGTGTCACTGGAGAAGTGACAATATATTTCCTTCAATATTGTCGCTAAACCCTCTTTTTTTGCCTTGTGTCTTTCTTGAGTACCTTGTATCCAGAAATGTTAAGTTTGCAATCTTCCCCTCTTTCAGCCAGGTCTGTGATTGTCAGTATATCATCATCCCATGTGCTTGCAGCTCACCATCTTGTAACCAGGCTCCACACATTTCCACACACACACTCCAAACCACTTCTGAACTACTTTGCATTTGCCCCTGCCTGATCTCTCCTATGTCAGAACTAATCTTTACTCTAGTGCCTCTCCCAATCTTATGTGCAACCTTTTCTGTTCTGGTAAAGATCTTGCCACTGTCTCTGTCATAAGGGATAAAGTATTTGACAAACTGATGGGGCCTGCAGGCAGACAAGTCGACAGAACCAAATGGTCTACATCCAAAGGTTGTAAAGGAAGTGGCTACAATGTTAGTGGATGCATTGGTTGAAATATTCCAGAACTGACTGGACGGGAGTCTACCATTGGATTGAAAACTCCTGTTGACACTCCTGTTCGAGAAGGAAGAGAGAGACAAAGCATGAAACCCATTAGGTTTATAAATGTTTATAGTCCCCTCTACATTGGGGTAACAAAGCATAGACTGGGTGACCGCTTCATAGAACACCTACATTATGTCTGTAAAAAAGACCCTGAGCTTCCAGTTGCCTGCCCCTCCACCACACCACCCTGTTCCCTGGCCAACATGTCTGTCTCAGGTTTGCTGCAGTGTTCCAGTAAAGCTCAGCACAAGTTGGAAGAATAGCACCTCATTTTCCACTTGGAAACTCTACAGGCTTCTGGATTCAATATCAAGTTCAACAATTTTAGGGCTTGAAGCACCCTCTTCTATGTCCTTACCCAAGCCCCCCGCACACAGGGCCTTTTTATCCCATAGTCTACTATTACACACACCCACTAATAGTCCACATTAGCAATTATTCATTCCCCTAGGATGATCATTATCAGCTCCTTTGTCTGTCCAATTGTCCTTCTCTGTCTTTGGGCTCTAGGTCCACCTATCATTTACCCCTCACCCCCTCCCCTCACCCTATCTCCTGCATAAAAACCAACCTTTTCCTAGCTACAGTCAGTTCTGAGGAAGGGTCACTTGACCCGAAACATTAACTCGGATTTCTCTCCACAGATGTTGTTAGACCTGCTGAGCTTTTCCAGCAATTCCTGTTTCTGTTGCTGATTTCCAGCATTCGCAGTTCTTTCAGTTCTTATTAAGATTAACATTTGTTGGGAACGTGCTAGGGTCCCTAATTAAGGAACAAACAGGACATTTAGAAAAGGTCAACCCATTCAAAAACATGTCAACATGGTTTTGTGAAAGGGAAATCACATTTGACAAATTGACTGAAGTTCTTTGAGGGTATTACAAGAAACGTTGGCAAAGGGCAACCAATGTGAGTAGTAGAATGTCAGAAGAACCAGTCCTAGGACCTCAGTTATTATCGACATTAATGACTTAGAGGAAGGGGTAGAGTGTAACATATCCAAATTTGCAGACAAGACAGATATGGTGGGAGGGCATGTTGTGATGAGGACATAAGGAATTTGCAAGGGGATATAGGCTGAATGGGCAAAAAAACCTGGTAGATAGAGTTCAATGTAGGAAAAGGTGAGGTCATGCTTTTTGGTGAGAGGAATCAGAAGGCAGATTATTAATTAAATGGAGAGAAACTCCAAAAAGATGTAGTACAGATGGAGATAGTAGGAACTGCCAATGCTGGAGTCTGAGATAACAAGGTGTGGAACTGGATGAACACAGCAGGCCAGGCAGCATCAGAGGAGCAGGAAAGCTGACATTTCGGGTCTCGACCCTTCTTCAGAAATGGGGGAGGGGAAGGGGTCTCTGAAATAAATAGAGAGAGGGCGAGGCGATGATGGAAGGTGGATAGTGGAGTAGATAGGTGGAGAGAAGACAGACAGGTCAAGGAGGCGGGGATGAAGCCAGTACAGGTGAGTGCAGGTAGGGAGTTGGGATGTGGGTTGGTCAGTGGGGAGGGAGGGGCAGGTAGGCGAGAGGGAAGACGGACAGGTCAAGGAGGCGGGGATGAGGCTAGTAGGTAGGAAGTGGGGGTGGGGTTTGGTCAGTGAGGTGGGAGGAGCGGATAGGTGGGAGAAAAGACGGACAGGTCAAGGAGGCGGAGACAAGATGGACTGGTCTTGGGATTACAAAGGGATCTAGATGTTCTTGCACATGAAGCACAAGAAATTAGCATGAGCGTGCAACAGATAATTAAGAACGCAGAAGGAATGTTGGCTTGTAACGCCAGGGGTTGGGGTTTAGAAATAGGAAACTTTGTTACAATACAGGGTGTTGGTATAAGGCCGTGTAGTTAAGAAAGGACATTGGTGGCAGTTCAAAAGAGATTCAACTAATTCCTGAGATGAAGGAGTTGATTTATCAAGAACAGCTAAACAGGTTGGAACTTTATTCATTGAAATTTAGAAGTTTGAAGAGTGATCTTATTGAATTGTAGATGAATCTGAGGGGGCTTACAGGATAGACATTGAAAAGATGTTTCCATTAGTGGGGGCAGCTCAAACTAAGGAATGTAGTTACAAAATAAGGGAAAAATAATTTAAGACTGAGATGCGAAGGAATTTCTCCTCCCAGAGGATACTGAATGTCTGGAATTCTATACCCCAGAGAATGTGGAGGCTAGATCACTAAAAATATTTAAAGAGGAATTTGGGGAGCAGATAGCTATGCTGAGCTGGAACAAGAGGTGTTAGACCTAGAGCTGATCAGCCATGATGCTATTGAAGGTTTGAAGGGCTGAATGGCTTGCTTCTATTTCTTATATTCTTGTTTTTTCTAATGTTTGATCCTGGTGAGCCCCTCTGTGCTCACCTCCTGCCTCCATCAAATTAGTTGAACTCTGCACCCCACATAGTTGCTAACTGTTCTGGAGGACAGTGACATCAACTGCCTCCTGTTCACCCCATGAGCCACAACTGGTTTGCAATGCTACAAGAAGTTGTTGAGGCCTCTTCTGGAATACTGTGTCCAGTTCTGGTCACCCAGTTATAGGAAGGATATTATTACGCTGGAGAGGGTTCAGAAGAGATTTACCAGGATGTTGCCTTGTCTGGAGGGTTAGAGTTATAAGGGAGAGGCTGGATAGGCTGAGACTTTTTTTCTTGGAACGTAGGAGGTTGAGGGGTGCCCTTATAGAGGTTTATAAAATCATGAGGGATATAGACAAGGTGAATGGTAGGTGCCTTTTCCCTATGATGGGCGATTTCAAGTCTAGGGGGCGTATTTTTAAGGTGATAGGAGAAAGATTTAAAAAGATGCGAGAGGCAACTTTCTTATACATAGAGTGGTTCATGTGTGGAATGAACGTCCAGAGGAAATGGTGGACGCAGTTACAATTACAACATTTAAAAGACATTTAGATAAGTACACGAATAAGAAATGTTTGAAAGAAAATGGCCAAGCGTAGGCAGGTGGGACTAGTTTACTTTGGGATTATGGTTGCCATGGACTGGTTGGACCGAAGGTTGTATTTCCATGCTGTATGACTCTTTAAGAAGCTGAAGCCATTTCTCCTACACCTCCTTCAGCCATGCATTAACCTGTATTCCCCAAGGTTCCATAATCACTAAGGTACTGCACTCGGATGAATCCAGAGACAATCACAATTGAGGTTCTCCTTTTTAACCTCCTGTCTATCTCCTGAAACTCTGACTGTAGGAACTCAATCCTCTTCCTCTCCTAAGACGTTGGTTCCCATGTGAACTAAGACTTCTGGCTATTGTCCTTAACCGTTCAAACAATTCTGCACCCTCTGTACTGGCTCCAGGAAGGCAATACACTTTTGCAAGACTCTCATTGGCAGTTGCAGAAACTGTGTGCCCCCATGTCCATGAAAACCCCCATGCTCTCTGCAAGTGGGATCGTGTACTGGTCCCAGGAGTGGGATATGGGGTAAATTAATCGGATGGAAGGTGAAGGGGTGAGGGTGGGAGTGGAGGGAGGCTGGAGTGGAATGTGCATGAGGAAGGCCACACTGTCTGGGAAAGGGAGACCACCTGGGTGGGAAAAGGCGGAACAGCCTGAATATTTAGCTGCAGGCCATGAAGCTCTTGGTTCCGGGGAATGAATGCCTATCTGGGAGCCCTTTAAGGATGGTAACAGGACCTTCAAAACTGCAAGATAATAACAGGGGCAGACACTTCCAGCTACAACATTCCTTGTGCTTCCCGCACATGCATATAGGTAATCACAGAATCACAAAAGGAGGCCATTCAGCCCATTGTGCCTAGACGTGCTCTTCAAATGAGCATTATTACTCATGAGGTAATGAGTTGATAACAATGTAATTGTGCAATAAAAGCCCATGCTGCCCTGGAGTGGAAATGGCACTCCCTTCCCTCCTGTCAAACATCCACCCCTGAATGGAAACCATTGCATGTACTTCAGCACTTTGCCTCGCTCACCTAGGCAGTCACTTTTTCGAGAATCTGCGTGATTTGTTTGGCCTTTACTCCAGTGAACATACAGCTGTGTCAAATCTTATATCTCTGTTAAACAGAATTACCAGCACCACCCAGCCTCTCCCGTTCCTTTGCAAAGATTCAGGCCATTTTTCATAATGATTGGACACAGGAGAAAAGGCAGCTGAAAACAGCTGTCTTGCAAAACACAATAACTAGCCAAGAACTCAGTATAGGTTTGACTGTAGCTAAAATATCTTACAGCGGTTTTAATTAAAGTGGATTTCTCTTTTAAAGAGGGCTGGTTGTAAAGTTTGAGTTCACGATTCAGGGACAAACAGCCCTGCTGTATCTTATTACTGGCTCTATCCTCAGATTTTTAGCTTATTTCCTTCACTCACCGCCACCCAGCCTTGCACAGGCTTTCAGCACATGATCAGCAGCAGAAACATTCGAGTCCCTGCTGTACACTCTGGAACTCAGTTTTAAACTCGTCCTTAAAAACGTCAGCAAAATATCTTCAACTCTTTTCTGGTGAACTGTCCCAGTTCCCTGACCGCTTTTCAGTCTCCTATTTCCTCTACACAATGCTTTGGAAGGCGATGTTTTCTGTATTAAAGACATATTCTGTGCGTTGTTGTGAATCGTACGTAAACTGTCCCATTTCATTACGATCTCAGTTGTGTCCTCTGATAAAATGTCATAATTATTGAACAATGGCAGTTTCTTGTGTACTTCAGTTAAGTGATGGCTACAAGTATAGACCAAGGTTAAATCTATCTGTCCTTTCTCCCCTCCTTGTTTTTTTAATTCACTCACAGGATGAGGGTATTGCTGGCCAGGTGGTCTTTATTGCCCATTCCTGATGGCCCAGAGGGCAGTTGAGAGTCAACCACATTGCTATGGGTCTGGAGTCACATGTAGGCCAGACCAGGTAAGGAAGGGCAGTTTCCTTCCCTGAAAGGACATTAGTGAACCAGATGGATTTTTCCCGACAATCGGCAATGGATTCATGGTCATCGTTAGACTCTTAATCCCAGACTTTTTTTTATTGAATTTAAATTCCATCATCTGCTATGGCAGAATTTGAACCTGGGTCCCCAGAACATTACTTGGATCTCTGGATTAATAATCTAGCGATAATATCCCTTAGGCCTTGGAGTGCCTTTGGATTGGTCTATGATTGTGGAGACAGCAGTCCAATGGTTTGCCATTGGTGCCTGACCAGGAGACTCTCCTACTCGTACTTTCTGCCTTCAGGAATACTGGAAAGTTCTGTTACAATACATTACAAATGTACCTTCTATGGGCAACAAGTCCTGGCATGGGACTCAAGACCGGAGCTTCTGATCCAGAGGCAGTGACGCTACCCACTGTGCCTCCTATGTGTTAAATTCACAGCAATTTGGTTAAATTGTAAATCTATTTTGAATGCTAATGAATAATAGGCTGGAAGCTTGGAGCAAAAAAACTTGGGCTGTCCTGATTGGTGGGCATGCTGGTTGCAATCTACAGCCTGCCCAGCTGGTCTTTTGGAGATAAGCGCCATACAAACTTAGTGCTGACATGTCATTAGCATATTAATGGCCTGGGGCCAAGCCTTTATCTTGTTGCAGACTTTTAGTAAGGTGGAGCCTAACCACAGTGTGCTCATAGCATGGTCTATGGTTAGCAACGTTTTACTGAACTATAGGTGCAAGTCAAAACGTGGGAAATGGGGTCCAAGGCTCAAGAGGGACAGAGGCAGTGCTGTGGATGTGAGCTGTAGAAGTGGAGGGATGCTGTGGTCCTGCCAGGGGCCACAAAATTTCTAATGACCTCAAGAGGTTAGTCAAGGGCAATGAATGCAACCTCATGTGACTTCTCCCACCTACTGCACTACCAACACTTCACAGTGCACTATAGTAGGGGAGGTGATGGCCTAATGGTGTTATTGCTAGACTGTTAATCCAGAGACCCCAGATTATGTTCTGGGGACCCAGGTTCAAATCCCACCATGGCAGATGGTGGAATTTGCATTAAATAAAATATCTGGAATTAAGAATCTAATGATGGCCACGAGCCCATTGTTGATTGTCAAAAAAAACCTATCTGGTTCACTAATGTCCTTTAGGGAAGGAAACTGCCATCCTTACCTGGTCTGGCCTATATGTGACTCCAGACCCACAGCAATGTGGTTGACTCTGACTGCCCTTGGGGCAACTAGGGATCAGCAATAAATGCTACCTAGCCAGCGATGCCCTCATCCCATTAATGAATAAAAAAAAACGTAGAACCACAAGACACAGGAACAGAAGTAGGCCATTCAGCCCACTGAATCTGCTCTGCCATTTAATGAGATAACAAGGTGTAGAGCTGGAGGAACACAGCAGGCCAAGCAGCATCAGAGGAGCAGGAAAGCTGACATTTCGGGCCTAGAAGGGTCAAGGCCCGAAATGTCAGCCTTGCTGCTTGGCCTGCTGTGTTCATCCAGCTCTACACCTTGTTATCTCAGATTCTCCAGCATCTGCAGTTCCTACTATCTCTGCCATTTAATGACATCATTCTCAACTCCACTTTCCTGCTTTTTCCCCGTAGCCCTTGATTCAATTGTTGATTTTAAATCTGCCCATCTCAGCCTTGAATAGACTGACCCAGCTTCCACTGCCCTCTGTAACAAAGAATTCCACAGATTCATCACCCTCTGAGGTAAGAAATTCCTCCTCATCCTTGCCTTAAACCTGTGAGGAGGAATTTCTTCTCTCAGAGGGTTGTGCACTCCCTGGCATTGAGAACTTCAATCTAACATTAAAATCCTTCACCACACTCTCACACACCAGCCAGGCTGTCAGCTTCACACCCTAATGATCACAGCCTCCAGCTATTCAGCAATGGCAGGCTTGTCACCAATAGCAACACCACACAATCACTGGCTTTCTTTCCTTCCTCTTGTTCCTGTCTTCTGTCACTTCTCAACTCCCGGATCACCCTCACCCTGCTGTCCTCCATGTCTGATCAGCTTGCCAATAGTGTGACCTATTCTTTCCTGGCCTATACCAATCCTGTCTCTCATTTCCTGCTTCCAGACACCCAGAGTCTACCACCTGCCCAGCTCCTGGAAGAGTGAGACAGCACAGCACAGAGCTGCTGAAGATGCCCCAACGATTAGTCCCAAACTCACAGGCACCACCGCACAAACTGGCAGAGTATGCATCTTCGAGGCAGGTAGGGTGGAGGTGTCAGCATGTGGCGACAGTCCAGGCACAATTGTAATGTCTGCCCATTTACCTCCTTCCTCCCCCAGTATCCAAGGGCCTAAACACACCTTTCCAGGTGAAGCTGCCCTTTACCTACGCTTCACTCAATATAGTCTACTGTATTCGTTGCTCACAAGTGGTCTCCTCCACAATGGGGAAGTGAAGCACAGACTGGGTGACCGTTTTGCAGAACACCTACATTTTGTCCACAAAAATGACCCCGAGCTTCCAGTTGCCTGCCACTTCAATACACCACCCTGTTCCCTGGCCAACATCTCTGTCTCAGGCTTGCTGCAGTGCTCCAGTGAAGTTCAGCACAGGCTGGAAGAACAACACCTCATTTTCCACCTAAGAAATCTGCAGCCCTACGGACTCAATATTGACTTCAACAATTTTGGGGCTTGAGCACCGTCTCCCATGTCCTTACCCCAACCTCCAAGCATCAGGCCTTGTTATCACATGAGCTGCTACTACACACAACCCATTATCAGCCACTAATCAACCCCATTAGCAGTTATTTATTACCCCAGGCTGATCTTTTTATTCACTCCTTTGTCTGTCCAACTGTTTTTCTCTCTCTTTGGGCTCTATCTCCACCTATCGTTTACTGTCTGTCCTCCCCCCATCCCACCTTCTGCATAAATATCAACATTTTCCAAGCTACCATCAGTTCTGAAGAAGGCTAACTGAACCTGAGACATTAACTCTGATTTCTCTCCACAGATGCTGCCAGATCTTCTGAGCTTTTCCAGAAATTTCCATTTCTGTTTTTGTTTCTGATTTCCAGAAGGGGTACTGAACAAATCCACGTCCCAGTCCCTGGAAGGTGAGTGAGCAGATGAGTTTAGCTACAGAGGACACAGTAGAGGATTGTCACAGGAGCCACCCACAGGAGAATGCCAATGGACAGAGCGCAGAGAAGATCTCATGTTCCCAAAGGCTGTGAAGGCTCAGCCATTGAGTTTATTCAAGATAGAGATCAACAGATTTCTAAACATTACAGATTTCTAGGGACATGGGACAGTGTGGGAAAATGGGGTTGAGATCAAAGTTACAGATGGTCATACAAATTGGTCGATGCCTGATCTCATTGAAGAGTGTAACAGGCTCAAAGGGCCTACTCTAGTTCCTGGTTCATATGTTCGGTAGCGATCCTTCACAACCTTCCAACCCCAAGGGCCTGAATTGGTGAAAACAAGGCCTGAAAGAGCAGTAGAGAATTGAAGGTCCAGTTGCTTGTCTATGTGGAAATAGCTTAGCAGGACTTGGGCCATAAAGATGTTCCTTCAGGAAAGGACAGGCAAACATTGAAATGATGATGGATGAATCCCAGTTAGTTTCAATGACAATTGTCAATAGCAGTTTCTGCCAGCAACACAGAAGTAACTCTACAGATACCTGCGCAGATCTTGCACAATGCAAATAATGCTCTTATTTCCAAAGCACTAAACCTAACCTCCTTCAATCCTTATCCTAGCCAACCTCACCACCACCCACCACCTCCCCGCCCACCGCCAACAGTCCTAATCCAAGCTTTGGTATCAAAAACACAAAGCAGGGCAACTGCAACACCAATTGTAACTGAAAATAATTGGCAGGGTATCAATTTTAGATTGTTCAAAAAGATTATGTACTTCATTGTTCCTTTAAAAACATGCAGAAGTAAATATTAACTCTGCCCAGAACACTTCCAAAATCAATAAATTCGTTGGTATTACTTTGGTAAATTTGGACATTGTGAGGAAAAAATATAAATGAAAGTTCTATCCCATTTTCCTCCTTAGTAATTCTTTTTTCTGTTCTGAACTGGGGAGTTGTCATCCCGCAACTAATTTTGCTCAATCTTTATAGTTTCCTCCCTTGGCCTTTGTCAAACTATCATTTCTAGTATTAACCTTTGATTGAAAGGTCATTAAGAAATGCATTTGGTGAATAACTGAATCATATAAATCAGGAAAGTCCCAGGAACAGTGTCCAGTTTCCATTGAGTCACTTGTTCTTTTTGGGCAGTTCAAATGCTATAATTGATCCCTGGAGAGTGGAGAAATCCTCAATTTTTCTTGCTGTTGATCAATATCCAGTGACTGTTGGGGGTCAGTGATTATTGGCAGAGTGAGGAGAGATTGACTTCTGACTGACTGGTGAGTGCCTTTAAATACTGTTCACATCGACCACTCCCTGTCGGAGTGAGTTTCAGTTTCTCATCACTGTTTGTGTCATAAAGTTTCTTATGAATTTCCTCTTGGATTTCTTGGAGACTATTGTATATTGATGACAAATCAAGTACACCTCATTAGCTACTGAATGCTTTGGTCATACAAGGTTTGTGAAATAATCAATATAAATCCATCGATCTGAAATACGTCCAAACAGTCTGTCTGGTAACACAAGAAACAGATCAGCATATCTAGCCGCATCTGTGGAGAGGGGAGCAGAATTAACATTACAGATTCATCACAACAGATAATGTTGGTGAAGGAATAAATATTAGTCAGGCTGCCAAGTGAAAGTCCACATCTGCACCCAATAGCGTCATAGGATTCCCCCAAGAGAAAAGTTTATTTCATCTTCTTTTTCAGAGGCACTTTCATTTTGTTCACCAGCTTTTTATTCAAGGCTGTTCCTTCAGTTGTTTATTTCATTCATTTCGGGAGTTGTCAGCGTTGTCCCAGTACTCTTAGCTTTGTGACTCTATTGGCAGAGATGAGTGGCTCATTGTATTTATTGGTTAGAGCTGCCATGACAGATGTGTTGAGAGTTAAGCCAGTTCTTCATGTTTCCAGCCAAACTTGGCCTGGTGCAGATGGTCCAGTGAGGGGAAATAAGTCCGCACAGTGTATCAATATCAAAAATTCCACACTCCCACTTCTGTCACCTGCAAAGTAATGTCACCTCTGGGTTAGCTTCAGGGTTTGGGTTTGACCAGCCCCTTGGCATGGGGCTGCGAGATGGAAAGGCTGGCAAGATGGCAATGGATGATGTGTCCCTTGTCTCCCCAGCACTGTAACAGTTTTCCAGCAACTGAACAGCTACCAGGCAGCTCTCCCAGGAGAGGTAAATTGCACCCATTCAGTGGACAAATAAGGGTCTCCTCCTGCCTTTGTGGGCATTTTGCCAGCACTTGCACGGGCACTGCACTGCTCAGGGCTGCTGCCAGCTAACTCTTGGTAGCCTTCTGGCAAAGTAAGTGGAGTGAGGGTGCATTCTTTGGCCCATGTAGGGCGCTACTCCATTGGCAATGCTGCCTCTGTGCAACCCAGATATGACAGTACCCCCCCTCACCTCTCCAAACCCTCACTTCCCCTACTACACCCTGACCCTACTGACATCTCAGGGAGGGGGCACAGTCATTGATGCATCTTTCCACCCAGGTACAGTCTCAGCAGCAGCCACAACTTCCAGTGGCGCTGTTGAGACTGTCGGACCACGGGTTGGACCGACAGACCCCGAGGGTGGACAATTCCAGTTCCGTCCCCTGTTTTCAGGTCCCACTGACTGTCAAAGTGGGATCACTCAGTCCTTTTGGCCCCAACCATCAGACCTTTGTCACCACTGCTAAATCCGGCCCAAGGGCAATGAAGCATAAGTTAATTCATGAGGGTTCTCTAATTTGGCTTGTTGGAACCCCAGTACTCTGATGTGTCCTCATAATTACTCCCCCACACTGAATTCAAGAAGCAATGGACTTGATATCACAGTTGTCTATTTGCACATCAGTTGTTACATTTTCTAGCAACTACAATGACTGGTGAATCGTTCTGCAGTGAGAGTCAATACTTCCAAGTATAGTCCTTTGCTGAAGCAGAGCTAGAGGCAGGAACTAATTGAACAGGGTATGTATGCATTTTAGAAAGCCCTCTTTCAATCATACATTCTGTTCCTAATTGTACATTTCCATTGCAAATTCCTTTGTCCTGATTTATAAGCAAACCTATTTGTGTAAATGGATCATGATGCATCCTCCCACTGCTGCTGCCACCTGAAGATGGGAGGGCATAATTACAACATGGCAGATTTACAGTTGCATTAGCTCAGGGCCAGAACCTTGGAGTTCAAGTCTCTCCTCAGCACTTGATAGCCACTGAAAGAGCATTCATAAAGCAGCCAATCAAGTTGATCATCAACTGCAAATCCTTCCAATGGCAGGCGGTAAGAGGCAGAGACTTTCCTGTTCAGTCAGAACCATGTGGGTGTTGAAGTGATTGTAATGAGGTCAGCCAGGTGGACCTCACAGAATATGAGATCCCCAATTGAGGCTGTTAATCCCGTACAATCAGGGAGCCTTGGCTGACAGATATAATCAGGAGTGTCAAGAGGTTCTGTTCAATCTGAGATCTGACTCTTAGGGAGCTGGATCAGTGCCAAGGACCTTCCATGTCTAAATAAAGGGTGACTTGGTGACAGAATATCAGCCTCCGTGGAGTTATTTCAGTGATGACAGGAGTGGGATTAATGATGTAATCATACAAAAGCACTACTAGCTAAAGCCAAAATGAACTTCAAACAGGCACGACAACTGGCTTTATCATTGGAAAATGTGGTAAGTGGTGCATATGAGTTGCAGGGTATTCCGATAGAAGTGGACACCCTCACCAGTCTGACTGAGCTTGGGGAATGACATGTGACTGAAGGCAATTGCACTCAGGACATATCCTGAACAGAGGGACTCTAGGTCAGCTCACAGCAAAACCCCAAAACAAAGCCAAACCTCAGCCAAATGGTTTACATTTTCTTCAGGATCAGGGCCTGCAAGCCATTGTAATTGCTGCTGGTGTGCAGACTCGAGACGGCAAATGAGTCCCATTAGACCTAAACTGAGTAAGAGAACTCATAGGCCAGTATCTGGGAGAGTGCACACCCTGGAAAGTCCACCTACATCTGGTTTGGAGCAGTTAAATTACTTAGCAACATCCAAATCAGAACCAATCAAAATAACCATCTGGTTAAATGGTCGCCCGATTCTAATGGAGGTCAGTACCAGTGCGGATGCTTTAGTGATTGTGGAACCAGCCTTTAACAAAATTCACTCTGAACTCCAACCCTCAAGTTTGTGCAAGATCTCAGCTCTACAGAGAACATATACCAGGGAATCCCTACAGATGAAAGGTACAACTTTGGTTCCAGTCTCTTATGAGAAGCAGCTGGTTCAGTTACCACTGACTGTAGTAAAAGGCTCGGGCCCAGGCCTGATGGGGGTGGAATTGGTTGAGAAAGTTTTATCTTGATTGGCTCAACATTTTTGGATTAGAAAGTGGCTGCCTGAGTGAAGTCCTAATTAAATACTTGGAAGTCTTTCAGGAAGGTCTAGGGACTATAAAAGGAGCCAAGGCGACATTGCACGGTGACCAGGAAACAAGTCCACGATTCTGTAAGGCCCACCTAGTGCCATTTGCCTTACAGGGTAAAGTAGAGGCAGAAATCCAAAGGCTGGAAAGTGAAGGAATCATCAAACTAGTCCTGTCTGCAAAACGAGCATCACTGGTCAGATTGATTGTGAAGCCCAATTGGTTGGTTTGCCTTTGTGAGGGATTTAAACAACCAGTAAACTGCTTTTCACAGCTGGATAAATACCCAATCCCGTGTGTACAGGCTTCATACACAAAGTTGTCAGGGGGGCTGTCCTTCACAAAGCTGGACATGGGCCGTATGTACTTGTGATTGTGGTTAGATGAGGATTCCCAGAAGTGTGCTACAATTAATACCGTTAAGGCATTTGGGGTATTGTCAGCCTGTGCCATTTTTCAGCAGACAATAGAAAACATTTTACAAGGTCAACCCCAGGTCACCATTCATCTAGATGATGTGCTAATAACAGGGAAGACCAATAAGGAGTACTTAGGGAATTTGGACATAGTCCTTAGACATTTCTCCCAGGTGGGAGTTCGCCTTAGAATGGAAAAATGTGTGTTCCAGGCACCCCAAGTGACCTACTTCGGCTACAGAATCGACGAGACTGGGCTACACCCTTTGGAAGATAATGTGAGGGCAATCAATGGTGCCCCATCTCCCATGTCTGTACTGGAGCTTAGGTCTTTCCTTGGGCTGGTGAACTATTACAGAAAGTTCATACATAACCTGGCCCCTATCCTGGCACCTTTGCATTAACTCTTAAAAAATGGGGTCAATCTCAGAAACGTTTGTGTAGCCAAGCCATAGTTTTCAGGGAAGTGAAGAAAGAGCTATCATCCTCTAAGGTGTTGCTACACTGTGATCCCAAGCAAGGTCTAGTATTGACATGCAATGCTTCCCCATATGGCAATGGGGTGGGGGGGGGGGGGGGGGGGGGGTGGTGTTAGCTCATAGGTGGTCCAATGGAGAGGAGTGCCCAATAGCATATGCATCCAAGACTTTGGCTAATGTAGAGCGTAAATATGCCCAGATAGAGAAGGGAGGTTTGGGGGTTATATTTGGAGTCAGGATTTTCCACCAATACTACTAGAGACATAAATATATAATAATAATGGATCACAAACCCCTGCTAGGTTCACTTAAAGGGGACAAGGCAGTGCCGCCCATAGCTTCAGGCTGAATGCAGCAGTGGGCTCTCATTCTAAGTGCGTGTCATTACAAATTGGAACACCGTCTGGGAGGCCAAGTCACAAATGCATTGAGCCACCTCCCACTGGCAGGTATACCACCAGTGGCACTGCCACTGGAAGAGGCTGTAATGGTTTTAAATTTTCTGGTCACACTTCCACTCACCGCTGACAATATCAGACATTGGACACAGAAAGATCTGGTCCTGGTAAAACTGAACCAGCTGGTGGTGATGGGGGAAACCAAAGGGCCGTCACAACCAGAACCGAAACCCTTTTGGACCCGGAGAGACCAGATCGCCGTAGAGGACGGCGTATTATTACGGGGAGCAAGAGGGATTGTCCCAAGCAAAGGTCACCACCAGATGCTGGCTGAACTCCACCAGGGTCATCCAGGGGGGTTCCAAAGTGAAGGTGTTGGTGAGAGGTTATGTCTGGTGACCAGGATTAGATACAGACAGAGCCGTGTTGGTGGGTGGGTAGTGCCCAGAGTGCCAACAGGGACAAAAATTACTACCAGCAGCTCCCCCATTCATGGGAATGGACAGGTAGATCCTGGACTCTGTTACAGGTTGACTTGTAAGTCCTTTCATGGGGTCAATGTTCTTAGCTAATGTGTACGCCCACTCTAAGTGGCTGGACGTGCACAGAGTTCATTTGTCAAACACGGGGACGACGATAGAAAAACTGCGAGCATTTGTTGCAATACACAGAATCCCGGAAGCATTGGTCACAGATAATGGGCCATCGTTTATTGGCAGGGAATTTGAGTATTTCCTAAAGTTGAGTGGCATTCGACATATAAGGACAGCTCCATACCATCCATTATCCAATGGTCTGGAAGAAAGAGCAGTCCATACCTTGAAGGCAGGCTTAAAGAAACAGCTTACAACTTGACTAGATACCAAACTGTGCTGTACCCTATTTGATTATAGGACCACCCCTCACGCAACTACTGGGATAGCTCCAGCTGAGTTGGTAATGGGGAAAAGTCTCTGCGCCAGATTAAACCTGATCTTTCCGGACTTGGGGTGGGGATGGCGAGGGTGAAATGGCACCAGGAGCGCCAATGCCCGACACAAGTCTCTGCTAAGCGGGAGAGACAGTTTACTTCAGGGGATGAAGTTTAGTGTAGGACCCACGACGATGGCCCTGCATGGGTAAGAGGCATGGGTCGATGTGAGGTCAGGTCCAATGATGGTTAACATTTGGATAGGTGCAATGTTGCTGAACAAACATGTGCAGCTGCAAACTTGCAAACGGTGCAGGAGCAAAACATGCTGGACTCCTTGACAACATTTCCAAATGTTGCAGAGCCCCTGGGTTCTCCCTGTCCACCAGCTGTTGAAAATACCTCAGAATCTGGGATGTACAGGACTGCCTCGATATCTTTGCTGCCTGAAGAAGAGAATGAATTTCTTCCGAGCTGCTCTGGGTGCAAGAGGTGAGCTACTGTGTATTACATGCCGCCATATCAGAAGCAGACTTTTTGATTTAATTTGATTTATTATTGTCACATGTGTCTAAGTCCAGTGAAAGGTTTTGTTTTGTGTTCAGAGGCAGATCATACCGTACAAAGATCATAGAGTGATTGAACAGAGCGAAGAATACAAAGTTACAGCTGCAGAGAAGGTGCACAAAGAGCTAGGCCAATGTTAAATTTGAAATTTGAGAGGTCCCATTCAGAAGTCTGATAACAGCTGGGAAGAAGCTGTTCTTGAATCTGTAGGTGCATGTGTTTAAGCTTTTGTGTCTTCTGCCTGACCAGAAGAGGTTGGAAGAGATTATAACCAGGTTGGGATGGATCTTTGATTATATTAGCTGCCTTCCCGAGACATTGAGAAGTATAGATGGAGTCAATGGATGGGAGGTTGTCTTGTGTGATGGACTGGGTTGTGGTCACAACTCTCTGTAGTTTCTTACGGTCCTGGGCAGAGCAGTTGCCATACCAAACCATGATACAAGGATACATAGGATGCTTTCTATGGTGCATCTATAAAAATTAGTTAGAGTCTTTATGGACATGCTGAATTTTCATAGCTTCCTGAGGAAGTAGAGGCATTGTTGTGCTTTCTTGTCCATCACGTCAATGTAGGTGGACCAGGGCAGATTGTTGGTGATCGTCACTCCCAGGAACTTGACGCTTTGGACCATTTCCACCTCAGCACCACTGATACAGACTGGGGTGTGCCCTTCACTCTGTGTCCTAAAGTCAATCATCAACTCTTTCATTTTGCTGACATTGAGGGAGCCATTGTTATCTTTACACCACACCAGCAAGCCCTCCATCTCTTTCCTGTATTTTGTTGTGTCATTGTTTGACATCTGGTCTGCGACAGCAGTAATGTCAGCGAATTTGTAGAAGGAGTTCAGACAAAACTTGGGCACACAGTCATGAGTGGACAGGGAGCACAGTAAGGGGCAGAGTACACAGCCTTGCAGGGTGCCAGTGTTGAGGATTATCCTGGAGGATATGCTGTTGCCTAGACTCACTGATTGTGGTCTGTGGGTCAGGAAGTCAAAGATCCAGCTGCAGAGGATGGAGCAGAAACCCACGTCTCAGAGTTTGGCGATTAGTTGGGTCAGAAATATAGTATTGAAGGCAGAGCTGTAGTCAATGAGTAGGAGCCTCACATAGGTATCCTTGTTATCCAGATATTCCAGGGATGAGTGTACAGCCAGGGAGATGGTGTCTGCTGTGAACCTGTTGCAACAGTAGGCGAATTGCAAGGGATCAAGGCAGGCTGGGGGACTGGAGTTGATGTGAGCCATAACTAACCTCTCGAAGCACTTTATAATCATGGAGGTCAGAGCTAACGGGAAGTGGTTATTGAGGCACAATGCATGAGTTTTCTTTGGTGCCGGGATAATGACGGGGGCTTCTTGAAGCAGGTGGGGAATTCAGATCATAGTACGGAGAGTTTAAAGATTTCAGCAAATACTCCAGCTAACTGGTACACACAGGATCAGAGTTGGTGGAATCTGACCCAGTGCTAAAATGTCCCGGGAGGAGCTACAAAGAAACAAGAACCAGCCTGGGTCTCAGAGGGGGAGAGATGTAATGATTGTAACAGCCAGGTGGACCTCATAGGAGTTCCCTGATTGGGGCTGTTAATCTGGTCCAATCAGGGAGCCGTGGCTGACAGGTATTAACAGGAGCGTCAGAGGTTCTGTTCACACTGAGGGCTGGCTCTGAAGGAGCTGGATCAGTGTTAAGGAATCTCCACATGTAAATAAAGGGGGGCTTGGTGATGGGATAACAGCCCCTGTGGAGTTATTTCAGGTGTTGCAGTGTAACAGTTTCCCCTCAGTAGAAGACTGTACCCGTACATTCTTAGCGTTCTCAGAGAACCACCACACACAGGCCCCATCCCTGCGGCCTGCACAGTGCACAGGTGGCCCTTGCTCAGCCCTTCCATCCAGCCATGCTTGGTTGGAAAGGTTTCCCTCTTCCTCTTGTCTCTGGGAGAGTTCATTTGACTGTAGCTCCTTAGGTCTCCCAGCAGCATCTCCATCTGAGGGTGCCTGGAGGAGATGGTGGTAGTCCAGTCATTAACGTCACCGACCTGATAATCCAGTGCCTCAGATTAATGTTCCAGTCCCGTGAATTCAAATCCCACCAGGGCAGAAGGCAGAATTTGAATTCAGTAAAAATCATGGAATTTTAAAAAACACTGGCCTAGGGATGACCCATTCTCGATTGCTGGAAAAACACAACTGTCCTTTAGTGAAGGAAACTGCCATCCTTACCTGGTCTGGACCACATGGGACTCCAGACCCACAGCTATGTGGTTGACTCTTAACTGCCCTCTGGACAATTAGGGATGGGCAATAAATGCAGGTTCAGCCAGTGATGCCAATATCCCATGCACAAATTAATTAAAAAAAGATGGGGGGATTGGGCAGAGGGAGTCTTCCAAGGTCTCTTCTCCATTCTTCTGATTGCTGCTGTTTTGGAAATCCAAGACAAGGTTTGGACAGGCCTATGTAACCTGTGGCCCCTTGCATGAGAAATAGTCGCCTGGAGATATGGATTCTTCATCCTGCCTGCCTGCTCTCTCTGTTCAGGTGGGGAACCAGGAGATGGGATGCTCTGGGTCAGTGGGGTTCCTGAGTCACAAATGGTCTGGAACCATCCGGTAGGGGCTATTCCTAAAATTCTGCTCCCAGAATGCGCAGCCTGAAAGGTTGGCCGAAGCATGTTCAATATTACCTTTCAACTGGACACCTGATAAGTGGCAGAAAGGAAAATATTTGCAGGACTGGGCAGAGGAGTGCTGCCGCAGTCACATGGGATGA
The DNA here is from genome assembly GCF_021869965.1 of Rhincodon typus. Classification (NCBI taxonomy): domain Eukaryota; kingdom Metazoa; phylum Chordata; class Chondrichthyes; order Orectolobiformes; family Rhincodontidae; genus Rhincodon; species Rhincodon typus. The sequence goes on along the minus strand of NC_063353.1, from coordinate 5,078,177 downwards.
AGGTAGCCCTTCTGTATTGCATGTTCCACCATTATATGTTATTTGTCCCTCAACAGCATTACTAAAACAAATCTTCCTGATCATCCCAGTTACTTGTGGGAGCTTGCTGCACACATTCTTGTTAGCAGTGTGGCACATTTAAGATCAAACTCGTCTGTTACAAAATGTTTTGGGATTTGCTGAGGTGGTGAAAGTGGTATTAAAAAGGTAACGTTTTCATTCTTCAATCTTCATTCACTCTGGGGAAAGTGACTTTCAATCTCATGCCAGAGTTTCGACAGCAGATCGCCTAAGGAATTCCCAAGGAAACTCTATTCCAGGTTTTCTGAAGTGCAGAAACTAAGTTCAGAGGCATTAGTCGTACCTGTAGATTGGAGAGGAGCTTGGTAGTATTTAGTAAGCACATAACCAGTCTCCAAGGATACGCGAGAGCAAGTTGAGTCACATACCAATGTAAACAATCATTGTTGGTTCTAGGCTGTTGCAATTGAAAGAAAAACCAATGACATATGCTGACGTGTTTTCAAATTTTATTCACATTGTATAGCAATATCATACCAGAATGGTTAAACTGTGAAGATGTGCTCACAAAGTAAACACTGAATATACTATTCTATTCATCCATTTAAAAGAAAAAGACCACATTTCTGCCCAAGGTTTGGACCTGTCCAGTAATAAGTCTGTATAGATAGAGATCTGTACAGGGTGTTGACTTGTATTACACCTCATACAACTGCGGGATGAAAGTATCTCCTACAAAATTTATGTTCGCCAGTATATGGGCGGCATTCTTTCGCTGGCCACAAGATGGAGTTCCTTCACTAAATTAAGCCCTTCATCCCCTTGGGAAGGGGGTGGGACCATACCAATGTTGTCCATCTCTACAAAAACGTCAATCAGCTTGTGGCAGAGGCTACAGTTTGCATCTTTGACACAAAAAAAAGTCAGAATAGATAAAAGTAGGTGAGATACAGTAAAATGTGCCTCAACCATGTTGCATGATTTCTGCATTCTGAATTTACAGACCAGTAAAAAAGGGATTTTTATTTTTAGTTAATCGGCAGAAGACACTTTAAGACAAAACGATGGATATACTTACCTACCCAGTGTTAGCAGTCTAGGCAGAATGGTCTGGGTTCACCAAGGCTTGAGTACATGACTGGGGCCAACACTTGGATGAGGGAGCCCTGCTCTGTCAGAAGTGTTGTCATTCAGATGGAGCCATAAACTATGGTGCTGTCGGCTGTGTATTGGAAGAAGAGGCGGAGAATTTGCCTTGTCACCTTATCCATATTTATCACTGAACAAATATCACTAATGCCGATTAGTTATTGCATTGTCTGTGGATCCGTGAAAATTGGTAACTGTGTACATTGGAACATTACAGACAGTCCCCAATGTACAAACATCTAACTTACAAACACATGCACTTACATCCCATGCAGGGATGTATTAATGTTAATTTTAAAGATCCCACATGCGAACTTTTGCTTATTCTTGCAAACACCTATTTTATATTGTCGAGTTACGAACATGCTTGAGAGCAGAACTCATTCGTAATCTGGGGACTGCCTGCACTTGAAAAGGCTGTGAATATTTAGGCTGTCCCAAGGCATTTTTTTTTTGTCCTTTCATGGAACATGGGCATCACCTGCAAGCCAGCCTTTGTTGCCCATCTCTAATTGCCCTGCTATAGGCCATTTCAATTCATAGAGTCATACAGCACGGAAACAGACTCTTCTGTTCAACCAGACCATGTGGACCATAATCCCAAACTAAACTAGTCCCACCTGCTTGCTCCTGGCCCATATCCCTCCAAACATTTCTTATTCATGTACTTATCCAAATGTCTTTTAAATGTTGTAAATGTACCTGTGTCCACCAGTTCCTCTGGGAGTTCATTCCTTACACAAACCATGCTCTGAGTGAAAAAAAATGCCCCTCATGTCTTTTTTAAATCATTCTCCTCTTGCCTTAAAAATATGCCCCCTTGTCTTGAAATCTCTCGCCTTAGGGAAAAGACTCCTGCCATTCATCTTATCTATGCCCCTCATAATTTTATAAATCCCTATAAGGCCACCCTTTAACCTCCTACGCTCCAGTGGAAAAAAATCCCAACCTATCCAACCTCTCCTTACAACTCTGGTAAATCTCTTCTAAACCCTCTCCAGCTTATTAATATCCTTCCTATAATGGGGCAACCAGAACTGGACACAGTACTCCAGAAGCAGCCTCACCAATGTCCTGTACAACCTCAACATGATGTACTAACTCCTATACTCAAAGGTCTGTTTAGTTAAAAGTTTGAATCTGTACATAAGCCAGACCAGGTAAGATCAGCAGATTTCCTTCCCTAAACAGCATTATTGAACTAGATGGGTTTTTCCATCAATTGTACAACTACAACAGTAGTTTTCATGATCACAATGAGACTAACTTTGAATTCCAGTTATTTATTTATTGAATTTAAATTCCACCATTTACCACCATGGGATTTGAAGTAATGTCCCAAGAGCATTGGCCTGGACTCCTAGAAATGAAGCATGATAATGAAAGCATTTGAATAACACCTTGCACAATGTCCTGCAGCACATCCAGTGCTACATAAGTGAGTGTTCATTGTTTCTATCCATTTATTCATTTTTATTTCTTTCTGTGTCTTAGTTATAGTTTCTGCTGGATAGTGTCTATTTATCATGCTTGCTTTTATTGGCTGGGGAATTGAGTACAAGAGTCAGGATGTCATGTTGTAGCTTTATGAGACTTTGGTTAGGCCACACTTAGAATATTGTGTTCAGTTCTGGTCACCACATTATAGAAAGAATGTGGAGGCTTTGGAGAGGGTGCAGAAGAGGTTTACCAGGATGCTGCCTGGATTAGAAGGTGTGAGCTATCAGGAGAGACTAGAAAAACTCAGGTTGTTTCTTTGAGTGGCAGAGGCTGAGGGGAGACTTGATAGAAGTTTATAAAATTATGAGATACATTGATAGGGTTGACAATCAGTATCTTTTTCCTGGAGTTGAAATGTCTAACACTAGGGGGCATGCATTTAAGGTAACAGGGTGAAAGTTCAAAGCAGATGTGAGAGGCAAGTTTTTTACACAATGGAAGGGGTCTGAAATGCGCTGCCAGGGGTGGTGCTGAAGGCAGATATGACAGGGGCATTTGAGGGGCTTTTAGACAAGCACATGAATATGCACGGAATGGAGGATATGGACCAAGGGCAGGCAGAAGAGGCAAGTTTAATTTGGCATCATCTACATCAACAGAACTGAGGTTGAGAGAGTGAAGAGCATCAAGTTCCTCGGAGTGATGATAACCGACAACCTGTCCTGGACTTCCCATGTAAATGTGACAGTCAAGAAGGCACAACAATGCTTCTTCTTCCATAGGCAGCTCAGGAAATTTGGCATGTACATAAGGACCATCACCAACTTCTACAGATGCACCATTGAAAGCATACTGTCCAGGTGCATAATGGCCTGGTATGGAAACTGCTCTGCCCAGGCCACAAGAAACTGCAGAAGGTGGTGTACACAGCCCAGACCATTACGGAAGCCAACCTTCCATCCATGGACTCTATTTACATGGCTCGCTGCCCCAGAAAGGAGGCCAACATCGTCAAAGATCCATCCCACCCCGGTAATGATCTCCTACAACCTCTTCCGCCACGTAGAAGATACAGAAACCTGAACACACACACAAGCAGGTCCAGGAACAGCTTCTTCCCAGCCATTCTCAGACTGTTGAATGGACTCTAGCCTCAAATAATGTAACCTGCAATGTAACCTCTGTGCCTGTAAGTTTTTTGATCTGTACATCCTTTGCTTGCTGTGATCTGCTACTCATAAACAAAGCTTTTCACTGTATTTCAGTACACGTGACAATAAAATCAAAATCAAAATCAAAATCATGTACGGCACAACATCGTGGACTGAAGGGCCTGATCCTGTGCTGTACTGTTCTATGTTCTATGTTCTATCTCCATTTAACGAATGGGTCTGATCTGAATAGAATGTTGCATCAAAGGTTTTATTCTTCAGTCCATAACAAATGCAATAAGTTTTCCTTTCCGGTGTTTTATTCTAATAATCTTTCAGACTACGTAGCATTTTTCAGATTCACACAAATATGTCATGGCCTGAATTTTCCCACTGTCACTTGCTCAGTGCTGTTAGCTCACTGAAAATATGTAAATATTACTGTTAAATTGATGCATTTGGAATCTAGGGGTGAGAGACTTAAATCATGTGAGCATGTGATTTATATTCATAAATTGTTTTCCTCCATACTTTTCAGAAATGTACTTGGATTTCCAAATTTCCTACAGTTGAGAATGATTCCTCAGAGGATTATTGAGGAGCACTGCTCAGTTCAGACACTTGAATCCAATGCCCTATCTGTCCTCACAGTTAATTGCAAAAGATTTGCAGTAATCACTTAAAGGACAATGGGCTTCTCCCTGGCGGTCCGGCCAACATTCATACCACATGTGAATTGCTGATGTGCCCTGCAATGTCAGTCTCTGCCTCCAGAGTGCACTGTCAGTGAATAGTGAAAGTGCCAGGATAGTCACGATGCCAAAGTCCATGGATGAGGAGTGTCTGTGGTTGATGCCCAAGGATTTTGCCCTGGGCTGCAGTTTGGTCATAGGCAACATGGAGCAATATGGTGGCTCAGCAGTTAGCACTGCCACCTCACAGCACTAGGAATCCCGGTTTGATCCCAGCCTTGGGTGACTGCCTGTGTGGAGTTGCAGACGAATTCTCCCCCTGTCTGTGTGGGTTTCCTCTGGGTGCTCCAGTTTCTTCCCATAGTCCAAAGATGTGCAGGTTAGGTGAATTCGACATACTAAATTGTCCTGTAGTGTTCAGGGATTGCAGGCTAGATGGATGGAACATGGGGTCTGGATGGGATGCTCTTTGGAGGGTTGGTGGTCTGAATGGTCTCTTCCTGTACTGTGGGGATTCTGTGATTTTATGAAGGTGGTTCAGAGCAAGCAGTGAGCCAAATCCACCAGGTAGTTTCCTTCTCCAGTTTTCCCACTGTCTAGTTTGTTTGGTAAAATCTCAATATTACTCTTTTGAGTTGTGTTAACAAGGGGTTTTACAATCAATAATGACTATCAATCTCTGATACCAGGTGAGAATCTCATCCCATCACTTATGAAAAGCAAAAAAGATGGAGTAAGAGGATCTTGATGTTGAGACGGGCCTTGTTGTACTTGTCACCTATTCTGTCACACACCTTACCGTAGCCCATGTCACTCAGCCTCCTATAAAATTTCATCCTGTTCTTCAATGAGCTGGAAAACACTACTGAGACATCCTGAGGTTTTGCAAAGGTGTGAGACTCCAATTACCCATCACAGCACCCAGTGAGTTAAAAGAGCTGAACAGGAGTGCTTTAGTAAAAAGGCAAAATTGAGATGTTGAAGGAAAGTGTAAAGGTCACGCCTTGAGGACTTGACACATGCTGTTTTGGACACTGTTTCAGTGATAAAGTAATTGAAGAGCTTAAAGGAACCACATAACCATGATAGCTGGATATACAGTAAGTGTACTTTCTTTGTTGTGTGTTTACCTGAAGTTTAACCTTTCTCTTTTTCCCGTATTGTGCTTAAACATTACTCTGCCTGGAATGTAGAGACTAAAAATAGACTTGGTGTAAGAGTTTTGAGTGAGCCACTATTTGTTGTAGTCACGCTGGAATTGAGAAACACGATAGATGAGGTTCTGTAAGTGAATCATGAACTTAGTGATCGTGAATCAGCTAATGGAATAGTGTGGTCTGATTTGACTGAATGTTCATGTTGGATTGTGTAACATGGGTTTGTAAAGAGATTGCATTCTGTTGGTGCTCACAGCTGTATAATCCTGTGTTTGAAAAAGCAAAGCAACTTAGAACAGGACAAGTATGAGTTCTTGTTTCTTTACATTATAATGAAATAGATACAAACCTTATTAAGCACAGGCTGCTTCTGTATCACTCTGTTAACCATTGCTTCAGTAATTGAACAAGTATTTATTAAGCCAGTGAATGGCATTAAGAATGTTTATATTTATTATGTACTGCAAGACTATGAAAGTACCACACCATTCTTAAAAGGACATCTTTTTATTCAGATCAAACATAAAGCAAACATTTTCAGAAACATTCAACATGTAGCAAAAAGCACAGACCAATCTAAAAAAAAACTGACACTTATTACTCCCACTGTCGCACTTGTACCCTGATTGTCTCACTGTAATGACTGAAGGACAGTACAGCAGAACAGATTTCCAAGACATAGCAAGCTGCCCTAGATCCAGCCAGAAAGGAGGGAGTCCCAGAATTCCAGCTCACACTAAAAGTTATGAGCTGTTCTGTCAGGGCTCAAAACTCTGAAGAAACTGAATTTCTAACTAGGGTTTAATAGCCTTCCAGTTGGAGCTGTGACATCACATTTCTCCAAACCCGATTACTCTCTAAAAAAAGACCAAAAGAACTGCGGATGCTGTAAATCAGGAACAAAAACAGAAGTTGCTGGAAAAGCTCAACAGCATCTGTGAAGAAAAATCAGAGTTAACTTTTTGGGCGGTCACCGGACCTGAAACTTTAACTCTGATTTTTTCTTCACAGATGCTGCCAGACCTGCTGAGCTTTTCCAGCAACTTCTGCTTTTGTTCCTGATTACTTTCTACATGTTCCTGGAAGAACAGAAGCCCAACTCTAGAAGCAGGAAGGAGCACCTTTTTTTTGGAACTTCTTTACATTCCTTCAACCAAAGATCTTGTCTCATACACCCAGCAAGAAAAAGATCAAAATCTCTTTGGTGAAGGCAGTGATTCTTATCATTCGAATGCAGTTCATCTAATTCCTGAAAATAACTATGGGCCTTGTTTTGTAAGAATAACCCTTGACTGGAACAATCAAAATCCAGACTCTAAACTGGTCATTTCAAGACAAATTATAATGAAATGGTTGACATGGAAACATAGAGCAGAGAAGCAGAAGTAGGCCATTCAGCCCTTCAAGCCTGCTCCACCATTTAACATAACCCTGGTTGATCACCCCATTCAGTCCCCTCTTTCTGCTTTCTCCCCCATACCCTTTTACCCCTTTAGCTTTAAGAACTATATCTAACTCCTTCTTGAAAACATTCAATGTTTTGACCTCAACTGCTTTCTGTGGTCATGAATTCCACAGGGCCACCATTCTGTAGATGAAGAAATTTCTCCTCATCTCAGTCCTAAATGTATCTTTAGACTGATACTCCATCCCCCAACCATCAGGAACATCCATGTTTACTCCTTCCAGTCCTGTTTGATGGTCATAGGTCTCTATGAGGTCCCTCTCATGCTTGACGTTCTTTGGTGTAGTGGTGATGGGGATGGACTGCACTAAGGTTCACAGATTCAGGTGGTAACCAGTCTACTGAGCTACCTGTATGGTGGGATGGCAGTTGCACTGCCCTCCATTTTAAATGAGGTGGATTCACTGACAAAGAAACGCATGTTGGGAATGTTTAAAGCTGGAATTATTTATAGGAATGAGACTTCTGTGATTTACTTAGGAACCATTTTCAGTCATTGAATGATCCCACTTTCTGACGTGCTGAACTAACCCTTTACAATGTAGTCTGATCTACAGGAAAGACAACCAACCCTTCACCCGTACCCTGAAGATCGACCTAGAAGTAGCAAGCTCCTCTTTACCATGACTTTTAAAGACAAAACCTCTTTTCCTGCCTCCTACCCTGCTCCACAAGCTACCAATTCACCATCCATCCATGTCAGCCAAAGATTTCACCTCTTCTCCTCCCCAGGCCAAACCGCTAACCCCCGCTACACACCCCCTCCCTCCACAACCAAAACCGGTTAGCTACAAGTTCATCTGAGTTACTGATTCTGAATCACCTCCCCACCATGACTGTCAATTCCCGATCTAGGCTACCAACTCCCTCCCCTATTGTTGGCCATTATTAATTTCCCTCCGCCTCTTCCTGATGCTATCATTTAAAAACAGTGGAAATGAAGTGAGATGTAGTGTGGGCACTGATCCAACGGTGACCTCACCAGTGCCCACAGGGCAAAGGTATCCCACAATTCCACAAGTAACAACCCAGCAACAGGAACTCCTGAATGTCTAGGCTCTGAACTGTGTTGCTATTGGGTACCTCACTCGCTGATAAACCAGCCATAGACTCAGGCACGTCCTTCCAGTTCCAAATCGGGTCATTACTGAGGGGTGTTTCCTGTTCAGTTCCTTCTGCAAACTGTAATTATCATTTAAACACTACACACTCCAGTATTAACAGGAGGACCTATCCAGATCCTTTACACTCAGATTTCAAACACCAATTTGTCACATTAAAAAAAATACATTTCACACTCCTTGTTTGGTTTCAAGCTATTCTTCAAGTTTCAAATGCACAGATTGACAGAGGGTGTTAATTTCAAGAAAGCGATATTGCTGAAATTCATTTTAAAGGTTAGAGAGGGCTGTGGGACCCAGCGGGCCCTGTTTGGGGACGACGATATTGCTAGAAGCCTTGGCATAAAACAGTTGCAAAGGTGAGGCAGATGGAGATGGATTCATGCAGAGCACACCTCGATGATAAGGCTGAAAAACAACAAGACACCATTACATAGAATTGCCAGCCCAAATGCTCCCTGCTGCTGTTTAATGCTGCACACAAACCTATTCCAACTTACTTTGTCACACCCCATCATCATATTGTTCAATTCCTTCCCCTTTCATCCATTTGTCTAGATACCATTTAAATATAAGCACTTAACAAGTAGGTCATTCAACCCCTTCAGCCTGCTCCACCATTCAAGAAGATCATGCTTATCTGTTTATGGCCTTAGCCCCACTTTCCTCCCCGTTCCCTATAACCCTTGACTTCCTTGCAGATCAAAACTAACTCAGTCTTCAATATCTTCAATGACCCAGCATCCACAGCTCCCTGGGTATATGCAATTCCAAAAATGAATGACCTCTGTCAGAGAGAAGCTATTTCTCCTCATTTCCGTATTAAATTGACGACCCCTTGTTTTGAAACTGTGCCCCTTGTTCTACATTCCCCCACCAGAGGAAACTTCCTCTCAGTTTAAGCCTCCTCAACGCGTTTTATGTACTTTTCATTCTTCCAAAGTACAATACATAGTCTAGGAACAACCTGCTTTGTGTTCCTGATAAGATAACTCCTTTGTCCCAACAATCAACACCATGAAGCTTCTCTGAACTGTAATGTAAATATGTCCATCCTTAAAAAAGGAACCCAAAACTGTACTCAGTACTCCATGTGTTGTCCCATTAATGCCCTGCACAGTTGTAGCTAGACTTTGTCACTTTTATAGGCCAAACCCCTAGTAATAAAGGCCAACATTACTTTTTCCTTCCTAATCACTCACCGTGCCTGAATGCTAATTTCTTCAGATTCGTGTCAGGGATTACCCAGATTCATCTGTATTGCAGCATTCTGAAGTCTCTCTCTGTTTAAATAATACCCCGCACTTCAACCCTTCGCCTCCTTCTCAAAATTTGCTTTCCCATCACTTTTGGCATCACAAACAAATTTGAGTACATTACATTTAGCCCGTTAATCCAACTCATTGTTATAAATTGTAAAATTGTTGAGGCTAAATACAGTGACTACTATCAGATCTAAGAATTCTGTGGTGAGCAACTGACCTGACTTCCCAAAACCTATCCACCATCTCCAAGGGAAGTGTGATAGAATCCTTTCCATTTGTCCGAAAGGAAACCATCCAGGACAAAGACTACACAGTGTGGAGCTTGAGGAACACAGCAGGCCAGGCAGCATCAGCGGAGCAGGAAAGCTGACGTTTTGGGTTGGGACCCTTCTTCAGTCGACCCTTCAGATCCGAAATGTCAACTTTCCTGCTCCTCTGGTGCTGCCTGGCCTGCTGTGTTCCTCCAGCTCCACACTGTGTTGTCTCCGACTCCAGCACCTGCAATTCTTGCTATCTCAGGACAAAGACCGATCGGCACGCCATCAACAACTTTCAACATTTACTCCCTCGATCATTGACACTCAGGAACAGCAGTGTGTACTTTCTACAAGCTATACTACAGCAACTTGCCAATGCCCCTCCTACAGCACCTTCCAAACTCTACCATTTAGAAGGACAAGGGCGGCAGATACATGGGTACACCTACAGGTAAGTCACACTCATCCCAATTCAAAAATATATCTCTGTTCCTTTACTGTCACTGGGACCAAATCCTGGAAAACTCCCTCCTTAACAGCACTGTGGGTGAATCTCCACCCCATGAACTGCAGCAATTCTGAAGGCCACTCACCACCACCTTCTCCAGGCCAATTAACATGGGCTGTAGGTGCTCACTCAGCCAGTGAGAGACACACACTGTGAACTAATTAACATACTTTGAGGTCGTGAAAGGTGCTATGGAAATGCAAATACTTTTTCTTTCTAAATTTGGAGAATTACCGTTAATTGAAGAACATATTTAATACATCTTTAGATATTTTCTTGCTTTTGAAAAATCCCAGACTCGCAGAAATTCACACAAGGAAACATAATAACATGTGCCTAGCATTGTCCAGTGGATGTTAAAGTGAGTATCAGATGTTCCAGTGTTATAAGGGTAAATGGAGCTGCGTGTTTCCACCTGAATATGTGCTTCATGGTGCCACTTTGTTACAGGAAGCCTGGGTTAGAATCTGCTGGGGGTTGGTTTTCAATTCATTACCTGGGTGTCAAACTGATAAAGATCAACCACCCTCTATCAACTATTACTGAACATCTGAACGTAGGACGGCTCAGTGGTTAGCACGACTGCCCCACAGCACCAGAGACCTGGGTTTGATTCCACCCTCAGGTGACTGTCTGTGTGAACTGTGCACATTCTCCCTGTGTCTGTGTGGTTTTCCTCCAGGTGTCCCAGTTTCCTCCCACAGTCCAAAGATGTGTAGGTTAGGTGGATTAGCCATGGGAAATGCAGGGTTACAGTAATAGTGTAGGGGGTTGGGTCTAGGTGGGCTGCTGTTCGGAGGGTTGGTGTGGACTCAATGGGCCGAATGGCCTGCTTCCACACTGTAGGGATTCTATGATACTACAGTAGCTGCTGTTCTGCAGAACAGAAACAAAAGTCGGGACAGGTTCTATTCGGGCCAATAATCACGCTGTCCCCCATACATCCATGTGTTAATGATGGGATCTATTTATGTAACAGGTTAGTTGGCAGCTTATTGGTTGATTTCTGTGTTTGTGAGCCACTTCAATGGCATTGTCATCACTGGATCCCCCCATTATCACCAGTGACCAGAAACTGAACTAGCCAAACAGGCTCACTCATAAATGTCAGAGATAGAAAGAACTACCGATGCCAGAGCCAGAGATAACACAGTGTGGAACTGGAGGAACACAACAGGTCAGGCAGCATTGCTGCGCAAGTAAAATAAAATTAAACTATTTCCTATTGGATCTCTTCTTATCCATACTTGAACTTCACTTGATAGAATGACAATATTGGCAGACCACAGTAGTGTTTTGTAATTTGTTGGACTGGAAGGATAATAAAAAACTGATTGTCTGTTGAGATGAGAGAGAGAGAGAGCTTGGTGTGTGTGTGTAAGGATTTTAAGAGAGCATATGGAAAAGGTTGGATATCAGTTTTCTGTGTTTTGGTAAAAACAAACTTCTGCAAGTGGTTTTGCAATCTCTGGTCTTGTTCTGTAATCAGCACGAGTGTACTATCATGGGGCATCAATCACCTTGTGAAAAGGATATTGAATTTCTTTTCCAGCTGACAAATTTTCTAGGTGGCCCCCTGCTATGCAGGAGAAAGTGTAGGAAGGGTAATGGAATATAAAAGGGGAAAGCTTTAGGAACTAACAAATGTGCAGGAGAAACCAGATCAACAGGCACACCCTCATTGAAAATTACTGACATCTGAACACACGATTAAAGCACAAATAATGAAACCGTGCACCGTAAATTATAATCCTTTGGATTTAGATTGCCAATTTATAAATCTATAAAGACCAGGAGAAACAGGAACAGGAGTAGGCTGTTCAGCTCCTGCTCCACCATTCAATAGGATCATGGCTGATCCAACATTCCTCACATCCACTTTCCTGCCCTTTCCCTGTAACCCTCGACTCCACTAATGAACAAGAATTTATCTCAGTCTTAAATTTACACAAGGATTCTACCCCCACAGCTCTCTCTGTGGCAAGGAGTTCCAGAGACTCACAACCCTCTGAGAGAAGAAATTCCTCCTCATCTCAGTCTTAAATGGGTGACTTCTTATTCTGAGTTGATGCTGTCTGGTCCTAGACTGTCCCACAAGGAGAAACAACCTTTCTGCACCTAACCTCTCAAGTTCCCTAACAATGTTTTATGTTTCAAAAAAGTCACGTCTCATTCTTCCAGTGAGTACGGGCCCAATCTTCTCTACTTCTCCTCATAAGACAGTCCCTCCGTATCTGGCATCAGCAGTGAACCTTCTCTGGATTGCCTCCAGTGCTAGTATATCTATCCTTAGTTAAGGATTCAAAATTGTGGTCAGACTAGTGCCTTGTATAGTTTTAGGAAAACCTCCCTACTTTTAAACTCCATTCTCTTTGAAATAAAGGCCAAATTCTTTCTTTCTCAATCCTTGAAAAGATCGTTGATTGAACAGCTAGGCGGCCAGTTGCATCGTTTGCTAAAGCACCAGATGCCTCAACGCCCTCAGCTACTAACAGCTCACACTTCAAGCAAAGGACAGTTTGATTGTGAATATTTGAGCTAAGGAGTTTGGGAGGAAGTCTAAGTAAAGACCTCAGTGGATGTCTCTCCCACTGCAACCCTGTGATCCCCACCCCTCCTCTCTATATTTATTTCTGAGCTCCCTTCCCCCTCCCCATTTCTGAAGAAGGGTCCCAACCTGAAATGTCAACTTTCCTGCTCCCCGATGCTGCTTGGCCTGCTGTGTTCCTCCAGCTCCACACTGTATTATCTCTGACTCCAGCATCTTCAGTTTTTGCTATCAGGGGGCTGTCTAACTTCTTCAGAGTTATATTTAAGTAAATAGCAAGTCAGGGATGGCAAGAATAATTAGCATAATTTGCATCCCCGTTGCCCTAGGGTATAGTGCGAAAACCCATCAATGTGTGACTAAAATCCTGCCTAACCCACCATCAACTGTGGAGTCATTGCTGAGCAATATCTCACCAATGTGGCAGTGCCCCATATTGTTAGCTGGCCTGTGTCTACATAAATTCAAAAAGTTATTTTTAACAAAAAAGGGCAGCATGGTGTCTCAGTGGTTAGCACTGTTACCTCACAACACCAGGGACCTGGTTTCAATTCCACCCTCAGGTGACTGTCTATGTGGAGTTTGAACATTCTCCCTGTGTCTGTGTAGGTTTCCTCCCACAGTCCAAAGATGTGCAGGCGAGGTGGATTGGCTGTGAGAAATTGCCCATAGTACCCAGGGATGTTGAGGCTCGGTAGATTAGTCATGGGAAATGCAGGATAGAGGAGGTGGGTGGGATGCTCTTTGGAGGGTTGGTGTGGACTCAATGGGCCGAATGGCCTGCTTCCACACTGTAGGGATTCTATGATAACTGGCACATATTTTATAGTACAGCTTCTCGGCAAAATGTGGCTCATTCTTTGAATGCATTGTGAAATGTTGATGACCCTGATCCACCAGCACTGGCTTCAACCAGCTGAGAGGGAAATGTCCAAGCTGGGAACAGAACTTTCCTGTACCACTTCGCACTAGAATTAAATTCAAAAGTGAAGTTCACTTGTAAGCTGAATGTCGTATAAATATATGCACGTAATATTTCTCTCTCTCTCCCATGTATAGGTACAGAAATCTTAAATATTTCAAAGCCTGACCTGGAGTAATGATCATGGTTCACCAGGATGCAACTGGGGGAGGACGAGGCATCGGGGGCTGGAATGCCAGGTTCTGCATGGACTGTAAAAGCTGCATGGCTGAGGACTTTTGATGAGCTCGGGATGGCAAGGCCCCCGGGAGAAAGTTTTTCTGTTGCCCTGAGCTATTCTGTAAATAATGAGAAAACACCGGTGAAAACTCTCTGACGTAAACTCAACTGCACAGTTTAAGATCACTGAGAACGTCTCACACAGCCTTTGCCAGGCAATCGGAGAGCAAGGGAGCTCAGGAGGAGGCCATTCTGTCAAACCTGTGTAAACAAGGAGGAAAGAATGCATTCATTTGGTTAAAGAAAATTGGTAGTGGAATCACTGGAGTGAAGAGTAGGCGAGAATAGTTAGCCATCTGTCTTCATTCAACATTATTCTCACCACCAGATGTCTAGAATATCCTCCTGGGTTTATGGAGATCCCATTTTGGGCATTTTGGACCATCTTGTCTCCCTAACTCAAAGAACGAGCCACATCTTGCTGAAAAGCTGCAGCGCACAACACATGCCAGTTACTTAGACTTCATTCCACACTCCTCATCTTGAATGTCATTCAGACCGTCTTTGGCTTGAAGTGGGCGGCAAGGTGGCTCAGTGGTTAGCACTGCTGCCTCACAGCGCCAGGGACCCGGGCTTAATTCCACCCTCAGGCAACTGTCTGTGTAGAGTTTGCACATTCTCACCGTGCCTGCATGGGTTTCCTCTGGATGCTCCGGTTTCCTCCCACAGTCCAAAGATGTCCAGGTTAGGTTGGATTGGTCATGCTAAATAATTGCCCCTTAGTGTCCAGGGATGTGTATTTAGTGGGTTAGCCATGGGAAATGCAGGGTTACAGGGAATAGGGTGGATCTGGGTGTGATGCTCTTAGGAAGGTTGGTGTGGACTCGATGGGTTGAATGACCCGCTTCTAACCCAAACACTTTGTTCTTCTAGGTTAGGCATTCTTGCCTTGATGGCAGGATTTTGGATAAAAGGCCTACAGCAGGAGAAGGAGTTACATTTATTCTTCCTCAAAATCATTTGATAATGCGAACACAATGCAAAACGCAGAGGAACAGGAGGAAGCCAATCAGTCTTTTAGATCTATTCCGCCATTCTAGAACATGGCTTGTCTCCACCTTAGCAGGATCTACCTGTCCCTGCTCTCATAACCCTTAATACACTAACCCAACAAAAATTTCTAAGGCTCAGTTACCCTCTCTGTGAGTAAGTACTACTTGACATCACAGTTTAATGGCCTGCCTGTAATTTTAATGTTGTGTCCCTGGACACCACCAATACCACCCACCAGCGCCCCCTCCACCTCACACACACTCCCACTCACACACACACACACAGACACACACACACACATTGTGTCACACACACACTGTCTCACACACACACACACTCTCTGTCTCTCTCACACACACACACTGTCTCACACACACACACACACACACACACACATGCACACACTGTCTCTCTCTCTCTCTCTCTCACATACACACACACACACACACACACACTCTCACTCACACACACACATACACATTGTGTCATATACATACTGTCTCTCACATACTCACTCTCACAAATACTCTCTCACGTTCACACAGACACTCTCACTCTCACAGACACTCTAACTCACACACACACTCTCGCTCACTCACATACAGAGAATTCTGTAAGAGCCTGTTTTGTGCATCGTGTCCTCATAATGTAACCTCTGTGTTCCTGTATCATTCTGGTTGGTCCACACTCTGCAGCCCCCAAAATTAATATGTCCTTCCTGAGGGGCAGTGCCCATACCTAAAAGCAGTTAGTCCAGGTGTCTTGAACTAAATGCAATTAGTCCAGATGTTTCTATCTAAATGCAGTTACTCCAGATGTTCCTATGCGGAGCCTCTTACAAGTGAGGAATGATGTTCTGAGAGAGTTGAGAACAATGGTTCCTTTCAGTGGTGGAGAATGCTTTGTTGAGTGTAGAACAAAAGGCCCCTGGTCTTTGTTAAATGATTTGACCTGAGAGTTTAGGAACTACGGTCTCACTCATCATCCCTGGGATACAGAGAGTTATTCAACTGGGGTTCTAGGCATAACCAGAGAGGGTTACAGTGTGCGTTAGAAAAGGAAGGTAGGTAACTGTGTGGCTTGGGAACTTTTGTCATATGTTGTATTGCAAGTTTCAGAGGATGGGGAGAGCTACCCCATCAGTCTGGTATCAAAATGTGAGCATAAATGACAGTTTGGGATCAACAACTTGTTGTTAGAGTCAGCCTGGCTTGTTTCCTATTGTGTGGGGGTGGTACTTGCTGTGGAAGATAGGGTAGGTCAGTTCTGCTTCCCAATGTTCTGGCCTCTTAATCTGGATTGATAGCAACCGGTACTAGATTAGAGGTTGAACATAGAGATTTACCAAAGTGAGACCAGTGTTCACGGGAAAACAAAAGACTTTGAGACTCTATACCGTCTCCTTATTGATGTTGAACAGTCCTAAGAATGTGATGACTGGCCCACCTTTAAGAGTATGGCCTTTTTGAATTCTGCTGCTGATTTTTGATCCTCTGTCTTGGGAAGAAAGAATGGTTCTTGGGTCTGAAGCCTTCACTTTGCCAGAAAGACCCAACATCCTTTCAGTCGCACCTGTATCCAACAAAGAAACTGGCGGCTTTGAGCCCTCAAGCTGACTCTGGACCAAGTGTCAACTTGAAATGAAGGAAGGTTGGTGTCATAGCAACTTGACAAGGCCTTCCTTTGCTCCAGGCTCAAGATGATGGCCTGCTGGTATTATTACTAGACTATTAATCCAGAAACTCAGCTCATGTTTTGGGGACCTAGGTTCGAATCCCGCCACGGCAGATGGTGGAATTTGAATTCAATAACAATATCTGGAATTAAGAATCTACTTGTTATGTTTGTAATTCACTGAGAACCACGAATATACACAGTGGAGGCATAGGTAAAACTCTGAACATAAACACTTGGATCGCTCAGTGGTTAGCATTACAACCTCAAAACACCAGGGACCCAGGTTAAATTTTAGTGTTGTGTGACTGTCCATGTAGAGTTCGCACGTTCTCCCAGGTGCTCTGGTTTCCTCTCATAGTCCAAAGATTTACAAGTTATGTGGATTGACCATTGCCCTATAGTGTGCAAGCTGGGTGGGTAAGCCATGGGTACAAGGATTGCAGGGGATGGGTCTAGGTG
>NC_063353.1:5059153-5061063 GCF_021869965.1 Rhincodon typus | reverse complement strand
GTAAGCCATGGGTACAAGGATTGCAGGGGATGGGTCTAGGTGGGTAAGCCATAGGTTACAAGGATTGCAGGGGATGGGTCTAGGTGGGCTGCTCTTTAGAGTGGGGTGTAGACTCAATGGGGCCAAATGACCCCCATCTTCATTCTAGGGATTCTATGATACTCCATTGATCTAAAGAAATGGACTGGCTAGTTTACTAATAAACGGTGACAAATAAAAGTTTAGTCAAGCTTGTTTGCATGTTTTCTTGCTTTCTCTTGTAGTGCGGGAATAAATCACCCCAGCAACAAGGAGACAAATTTCTTAAACAGTACAGTCCTGAATGATTCCCTCTGTTATTGAGAGCAGTTTTATGACTATTCGGAGACATTGATTAATAAGGAAGAATATAACTTTTGATATTGTGGTAGTCAAATGGTTTAATGTTAAACTATTTTAGTGCTTCATATAAAAAATACCCTTCGCCCTCTTTGACACGAGTTAGTAATTTGTTAGTTTGCTTACTGCTCCAGAACACGTTGATGATTTTTTCTCGTTTTTGCTGAGAGAGTTTTTCCTGCACTGCTGTGGCATTCTCAGTCTGGAGTATGGCTGGTCTGGAAGAATGAATGGGAAGAATTGTAAAAGATTAGAACGAGATGCTGCTGGAACACTTTGATGTAGGAGGGAAATGTAGAAGCAGAAAGTGGCCATTCAGCCTGTCAAACCCGAGTCAATGAGATCATTAATTCTAATTCCTGAGTTGGGTCCATTCCATATTGTTTTTGTCAAATAAAAGTCTATCACACTCGGTTTCAAAAAGATCGAAAATTGATCCTGCATCTTCAACAGAGAGGACTCTGGATTTTCATTAGAGTTGGAGTGAAGTGGTGCTTCTTGATATCCCCCCTCAAAGGCCTGACAGGATTTTAACACATTGCCTCCATGTCCTGGACTCTATATCTCCAGATGTTTTTAACCAGAACCTCATGCAAGCAAAGAGTAATGTTTTGAGTTAAGCAGGACAGTCTATAGGGTATGAGGTGAAAGCAGGAACAGGGGACTGAGTTGGATGATTGGTCACAATCATAGTGACGGCAAAGCAAGCTTTAAAGGGCTGAAAGGCCTACTCCTGCTCTTAATTTCTACATTTCTGTGTTTCTCCCACCAGAGGAAATGGTTTCATCTCAACCGATTCTATCAACCTCTTCAATCGTTCCAGTCTAATCTTCTATGCTCATGGGAATATCTAAACTCTCGTTTGCAATTAGAGAGCCATTTCACCAGCCCCTGGTGAATCTTACCAAGGCCTTCATGAAAGGGCAGAGTCCAGAAAGAGACATAGTCAACTATGGCATCACGCAGCCTGGGCATTATGGTTCCAACAGACTGTGCCAGTGGTGTCAGTGCCAGTTCCTTACATGCCACCTTCCTGATCTCAGCAAACATGTGAAATCCAGTACAGCAGTCAGAGTCATCCTGAGCCCTCTCTCACTCCCAGGAACAGACAGATGGCCTCCTTTCTCTTTTCTCCCTTTGACCTAGTGAACAGTATACTAGGAGAAGGAAGGGCACTGGTGGCAGGCGGCGGTGGGGTGTTGGCATATGGGTGGGAAATAGTTGCTTAAAAGAGGCAAAGAAATCTATTCCTGGTAACACAGCACAAAGTTAATTTTGTGGCTGTCCGGAGAGTGATTTTCAGATTACAAAACCTATTGGCGACCTTTTATGTTACATGCGAAACTCACTTTCAAATGCACAGATGACACAGTAGGACCTCATGGGATTTTTAAGATGCAACTAATTCCATGCAATTCACAAGACAGAATGGCCAAAAATGTCCTCTGTATAGCTGAGCAATGCAAAGCTAACTGCTATTAAAATCTGAGAGATAGTAAGAACTGCCGATGCTGGATTCTAAGATAACACAG
>NC_063353.1:5038391-5058753 GCF_021869965.1 Rhincodon typus | reverse complement strand
CCAGCTCTGCACCTTGTTGTCTTTAAATCAGACATGATGTGTCTCTCCATAAGTACTCCACAACCAGTTACAGGCTAAAGATCATGCTGTATTTTACCTTCACTAAAGCCCTAATTGCCCCTAAATGGAGCATTTTCTACACCCCTCTGTGTGACATTGGTTAACACTAACTTCATGCTGTGCCATCTGTACATGGGGCTGGATTTTCAGGGCCCAGTGGGAACAGTCTTGGAGGCAGAAGGAGAATCGGGAAAATGGGATTGGGTAAGGGGGTTGGTGGATGCACAATAAGATTACACCACTTATCCTGGAGCTCCAAAGGTTTCCCAGGGTGTAGACAGGGAACCTGAATTTGTTGGCAATGCCAGAGCAGGGGCTAACTAATTCAGATCATTTAGACAGCAAGTAAGGTTAAATGTTGAAGCAAATTACTGCAGATGCTGGAATCTGTACTGAAAACTAAAAGTGCTGGAAATCACAGCAGGTCGGGCAGCATCCATGGGGAGAAAGCAAGCTAATTTTTCAAGTCTAGATGGCTCTTCAATTATTTACAAGTACATTACAAAACAATTCAAGTCAGAGGTTATAGAAAATACAGTAAAAATGTCATATTTCTCATTTGAACTCTGCAATACTTGGGGCAGCATGCTGGCTCAGTGGTTAGCACTGCAGCCTGACAGCTCTAGGGGCCTGGGTTTGATTCCACCCTCGGGCGACTGTCTGCGTGGAATTTTCATATTCTTCCCATGTCTGTGTGGGTTTCCTCCCACAGTCCAAAGATGTGCAGGTTAGGTGGATTAGCCATGGGAATTGCATGGTTACAGGGCTGGGATGGGCTGCTCTCAGAGGGTCAGTGTGGACTCAATGGACTGAATGGCCTATGTCCACACTGTAGGGATTCTATGGTATTAGGTGCCTCCATTCAAATACAATGTTGGAACATTTACTAAATACACCCAGAAACTATTTACATTCCAATACAGGCTACAAGGGGTTCTATAAGTTAACATCACCCTTGGGATATAATGGGTGACAAGCCTTAGGTGGTGGTCTTTCCCCGCTGTGTCTTGGTGGTAGCCATCCCAAGCTTTAGTGCATCCCTCAGCACATAGTCCTGGACCTTGGAATGTGCCAGTCTGCAACACTCAGTCAGGGTCAATTCTTTGCACTGACAGGCTAATAGATTTTTGACAGACCAAACCCTGAACGCACTTCTGGACAGGCAAAGGCAATGTTGCACATTACTGAGGAGTGTCCCTTCCACAGACTAAATGGGGGACAGACCACCTTAAACTCAACCAGTGAGCTGGTAATCACTTGGCTTCAGGGGCTTGTATTCACTAAATAAATAATTGAGGGCCTACCCAAGGTTCTCAATTGGAGGGAAAGTGAGGAGGGGGTCATTGTGACTGCCGGTTGGTCTCTACGTCAGAACATCAAGGAAAAATCCAGGAACTGATCCCGCTTATAGCAGTATCTTTCCAGCAGATACGGTGGGGAGGTATCAACTCCATAAGCAGGGCTGCACTTAAATACAGATGAGCTGCGTTGACAGGGTAGTGTGTTAAAAGCTGCCTTGCAAATGTTTTCCCACATTTGACGAAAGTCTTCATAGGAGAAGAAATATGTCAGAGGGTGAGGGACAAGTAGGAACGGAAATGTTTACCATGCTAACTCTAGCCAGTGCCACCATCCAGGCCTTTCATTATCCCTCCGCTAAATCTCCGGGCAATTTTCCTTCAGGTAAGTTGGCTCTTGTGCAGCTGAGCCAGATTTTTGCCTCACCTGGGATAGGGTCAGGCCGAGAAAACTGTGAACGGGAGTCCCTGCACTGACTGCTCCCATCGTTCCCAGCAGACAGAGTCCTTGGCAAGTTGAAATCTGGGTGGGTTGGAGAACCTGGACTCTGACCCCAGGGACACCGGGCTGGAACATTGTAGAAGCTGGGTTTCTGACTGTGAAAACAAAGATGTTTCAGAAATAGCAGACAATCCAAATAGCAAGACAAAAACCAAAAGAACTGCGGATGCTGTAAATCAGGAACAAAAACAAAGTTGCTGGAAAAGCTCAGCAGGTCTGGCAGCATCTGTGAAGGAGAAAACAGAGTTAACGTTTCGGGTCTGGTTCGTCTGGGTTCTGAGGAAAGGTCACCGGACCCGAAACGTTAACTCTGTTTTTTCCTTCACCGATGCTGCCAGACCTGCTGAGCTTTTCCAGCAACTTCTGTTTTTGTTTCAAATAGCAAGACAGCTGGCCAAGCATTTTCTAATTTCCAGGTCGTTCTTATCATGATCATTTGTCACTAGCAAGTATCATAGAGCTACCAAAATTTGGCTGACTGAATGATGAGATTATAAAGAAGCAAGAATTGAATATTTAAAAGAAGCCATTCTTTGCCTGTGATGATTTTGGGGTGGTTGGAATCACTGACACGTCAACACCACAATACAAACTCCATATTAAAACTCTCAGCCTCATTCCTCATCAACTCCTGAATAATGTCGCCTGAACATCCTGTTTCTTCTCAATATAACAATCACTCAGGGATCGTTTTTCTGAGACTTCTTTTCAGTGCCAGAAGCTGATTCTGGCTTGAGCCCTGTAGGGTACATAAAATTTGTAAGCTCTGAATCAAGGTGTCACCTCCGCTATGGTGGCAGTGTTGATACAGTTTGCCTTTAGTATGGGCTAACTTTGGTAAAGTCTATGAAATGCCCTTGCAATCAATGGTGGTGTAAATTCAACTTGCTAGCATCCAGCTCCTTTGGAGGGGAAAGTTTGAGACGTTCACTACTCTTTACATGAACAAGCGCATCCTGAGTTGCTTTCGAAAGATCTAACTCTAAGACCCCTCATTTTTGTTGTGTCAGGGCTTCCTTCTGATAATGTCACAGAGGTGCACCTCACTGGGTATAACTGACACAGTGAGGGTGGAGTTGGAACACACTAGAAGGAACAATGTGGAAGGAACACAGTGAGCACATGGGCATGACTGTATGAAGAAGACTGATTGGTCCGAATGTAACTCGATCAGAGCCCGGTGTATCTATGATCTACATGTACAGCAATAGTTAGTATTAATGTAAAATAAACATTATAAGCACAAAGACAGTTCTTGATCTTGGTTTCTGCTTGACCAGTTGTCCTGATGATTTAAACCCTGTTACCGTGCTGGTGCAGCATTCTCATCAAGGTGCCATCTCTAACACCATAGACAGATCTCCAGATGTTGTCTACCCGAGGCTCTAAATCAGAGCCCTGGAAAAGGGGTATGATAAACAGGTCCCGGGGCTCTGTGGGGTCTGCAGTGTCCAGGCCAGGAGCGGAAACCAATGCCTGTGATTTCTGTACAACGGGAACAGGACTATCTCCCCTTTGTACAGTTCCTTCGCATTAAAGGTTCTCATTCCATCTGCATCTTTGATTGTGATGTGCGCTTGCCCTTTAGGTTTTCGTGAGTTTCACCTTAGTAACCATGCAGAAACTGCAGTCTTGTGAGTTTGAGCTCCTTAATTTCAGAAACCCCTTTGAGTGGTGATACTCCAGGTAAATAAGGCACCTATATACCTTTATACCACCATATACCTACTTCACTGGTAAGGCCACAGGCGAGAATTGGTACATGTTTGCAAAAGACTCTTCCTTTCCCTTGTCAGGTTGAAAATTAAGTTGAGTGTTATTGTTCGGGAGTGAATGTTCATAGTCTGTGAACTGTTCTCCATCTTTACATGGGTCCTTTAGCTTTGAGTTTCCGGGAGCTGGAGTGAACCATGCTACGGCCTAAGGGGAAGATCACAGTTCAGTTAAAGGGGACTGAGAAAACATTCAATACATGATCCAGAACAGCCTTGCCTGACAAGCGTCCAAATCAGTGGGTGACATAACCTTGACCCTGTGACATTTTCCACAAGAATGTATCAATCAAGCACAAATGGAACCCACTGTTGTCAAAGCATTACAGAGTAAGCAAACTCTCTTCACTTATTTATTGCATGGATGGTACACACTGTTCTTGCAACTCTCTACCCTCTCTTCGCTGGGGATATAGTTCCATAGCGCACACAATTTAACACAGAAGGAAGCCTTCTGTTGCTTGGCCTCTGATACCCCTGACCCCCTGACTTCCCCAATTGGTGGGGGAACCGCCTTCAGTCCCAGCCATGGCCACCGCTCCAGTTTGGCACTGCTGAGCCAACACAGCTGCCAACCAATCAGGTTGGTTGGAGCTCTCTGAAGCAGGATTAGGCTAGGCCAGAGATAGCAAGAACGACCAATGCTGGAGTCAGAGATAACACAGTGAGGAGCTGGAGGAACACAGCAGGTCAGGCAGCATCAGGGGAGCAGAAAAGTTGACGTTTCAGGTCGGGACCTTTCTTCAGAATTGGGGAGGGGGAAGGGAACTGGGAAATAAATAGAGAGAGGAGGGGTGGGGCTGGGGAAGGTAGGTGGGATGGTGATAGGTGAGTGCAGGTAGGCAGTGGTGGGGATTGGTCAGTGGGGTGGGAGGAGCGGATAGGTGGATAGAAGACGGACAGGTTATGTCTGGTCAAGGAGGCGGGGATGAGAAGGAGGGTTGGACATGGGTTGAGGCCAGGGGTGGGGAGATTTTAAAACTAGTGAATTCCACGTTTAGGCCTTTGGGCTGTAGGCTCTCGAGGCGGAATATGAGGTGCTGCTCCTCCAGTTTGCGGGTGGCACCATTGTGACACTGGAGGAGGCCCAGGATGGACATGCCACCCACAGAGTCGGAGGGGGAATTGAAATGGTTCGTGACCGGAAGGTGTTGTCATTTGTCGCTCACAGAGCGCAGGTGCTCTGCAAAATGGTCTCCAAGCCTCCGCTTGGTCTCACCGACGTAGAGGAGGCCACATCGGGAGCAGCGGATGCAATAGACCACATTGACGGATGTGCAGGTGAACCTCTGTCTGATGTAGGAGGCTTGTTTTGTGCCTTGAATGGAGGCTAGGCCACTCTGTTTTTGGCCAATATAGGTGCGGGCGTAATTTTACCATGTTACAGTCCACATCTAAAGAGTTGTGGGAGGCTGGTGGTGGTTCGAGAGGGCTGCAGGGATGGTGGGGGAGAGAAACAAAGTTGGGTGAACCTGCCCACCCTCCACATCTCTCCCATTTCATGTTGGGTAGGAAAGGTGTCAGACAGCTCCTTCCCTCATGTACAAACCCATTAATGACAAACTTAGGCCCCACTCTCCCTCCGCCATTACAATACATGGTTTCACTGCGACACCTACCGACTGACAGGAATTGGGAGCGTACCTCGGTCGGATTGGTTCTGTGCGCCCATCGGAGTCAACACCCTGCGCCCCTCAACATCCCACCCCCGGCTTATGAAAATGGTACTCCTTCCATTCAATGTGCCCTCGGCACGTAGGCCTAGCCCACACCTGTCCCAAATCCCAGATCGCAAATCCTCTTCCTCGGGGCCGGAATGCGGTCCCAGTTGTGGGCACCACTCCATCTTGGCTCTGTTAGGCTGAGCCTAGGACCTGGCACAGCTCTCTCAGCTGTGGGGACGGCAGTCTCACTCTGAGTCAGACTGTAAACAGCTTCCCCCCATCCCCCCACACTGTGGGACAGCAGGGCTGACAGTCAACAACCAAGTCAAGGATGGCAGGGAATACCATACCTTGTAAAATCCTACCTGCGATGGGCTGAATGGTATCACAATGGACCGAGGAGGAGCAGATAGACTTCAGTTTAGATATATGTGGAGTGTTGCATTTTGGAAAGATAAACCAGGGCAAGGTCTTACACTGTTAATGGTAGGGCCCTGGGGAGTCTGGTCAAACAGAGAGACCTAAGGGTTTGGGTACATAGTTCATTGCAAGTGACATCACAGATAGACAGGGTGGTGAAGAAGACATTTGGCACACTTACCTTCATCAGTCAGAACAATGAGAATAGGAGTTGGGACGTCATGTTATGGCTGTACAGGACATTGATGAGGCCACTTTTAGAATACTGTGTACAGTTCTGGTCACCCTGCTATGGGAAGGATATTACTAAATTGGACAGAGTGCAGAAAAGATTTATATGGATGTTGCCAGGGTTTGGAGGGTTTGAGCTATAGGGAGAGGCTGAATAGGCTGGGCTATTTTCCCTGGAGCGTCGGAGGCTGAGGAGTGACCTTACAGCTTATAAAAGCATGAGGGCCATGGACAGGGTGAATAGATAAGGTCTTTTCCCTCGGAAGTTCAAAACCAGAGGGCATAGGTTTAAGGTGAGAGGGGACAGATTTAAAAGGGACCTGAGGGGCAACTTTTTCATGCAGAACGTGGTGCGTGTATGGAATGAGCCGCCAGAGGAAGTGGTAGAGGTGGGTGCAGTTACAGCATTTAAAAGAGAAGTGCATGGCTAGGAAAGGTTTAGAGGGATATGGGCCAATTGCTGGCAAATGGGAGTAGTTTAGTTTGGTAAACATGGTCATCATGGTCGAGTTGGATTGAAGGGTCTGTTTCAGTGCTGTATGACTCGATGACTCTACTACTGTAATGGGGCTGGATTATTGAACATAAAATCCAGAGCTACTTACCTGTCCATTGGGCTTACACAAGATTGTTGTACACTCTGGACCAGTTCCAAATTTATTACTGTCCTTCAACAAGAAGTCGTTCGGGGGACTGTGCGGGACCCTTGCTCCAGCTGACCAAACCTAAAAGACCATGAATGAAACTGGGTTAGTAGCTGAAGGGCAGAGGCTTCAAATTAAATAGTTTCAGGATGTGGGCATCAACAGCAAAGGCTGGCACACTTCACCCATCTCTAGCTGCTGTGGGGTGGGGCTGGGCACCATCTCATTGAACCCCAGTGGAGAAGGTGAGCACATTCAGTCAGACTTGGTGCCACACCCTGGCGCAGGTCTGATGGGGTCCAATTGGTGGTGACCCACCAGCAAGCCCGGGTAAACATGGCAAGGTGATATGGACTGAGCCAGATGGAGAGTGAATCCGAACAAAAACAGGCGATGGTGGGAGCTCTGTCCAAGCCAGCTTCCAGGGAATTTGGATGGGCGGGGTTTGCATTCTGCCAATGGGTGCCCTGTGTTTACCGTTATAGTGGAGCCTGCGTTCACCCGGGTCCTGGGTGGGAAGCGGTACACCGTCACTGGGTGCCCACCGATGTTCTGCTGCAAGATGTAGTTCCCAATATCTTCCTCCATGTTGAGCGAGATATTTAAGAGCCGCACAAAGTGGCCGTTCGCAGCGACTTCGATTATTTTCATGTTGCCCATGGTGCTGGAATAAAGAAAGACTTTGTTCTCTGTGAGTTGAAAACCAGGCGCTCAGAAATGGGGTGGGTGGGGGGGGTGCGCTGAAGCCTGTGGGGAGCCATTTTCCAGAGAAGCCGCTGTGTGGTCCCTGGCCAATGACTCTCAAAGCTGGAGGACCAATCAGAGGCCTTCCGTGCCTGAAAGGAGCAGCAGGTTGCCATGGCAACTGCGCGAGAGAAAGAGAGAGGGGCTGCTCCAAAATGGCGGCTCCCTTCATCCAACATGTCTGTAAAGTTTATACTTAAAGTGGCTTTTGCCTCCAGGACATGACCACTGTGGATGCGGGGAGTGGGGGGAGAGTGGTGTGGGGTGACAGGGTGGGGGAAGAGTGGTGTGGGGCAGGGGGAGCCCCCTTGACTGGGCAGCCCATGGTGGCTGCTACACTCAGGGAAGGCCTAACGGGGGCTGCTGGACCACCCAACTACCTCTGACTCCCACCCCAATCCTGCCACTGACTAAGCCAACACCCACTTCCCCTACCACTTCCAGTCTGGCCCCGGGAGGGCATGCCAGCTCGAGTGTCACTGGCCTTCTTTAGTTAGCCTCATTGGATCAATCGCAAACTTCACCAGCCACCTCCAACACTCCCACTCTCCCGAACACCCTCCCCTCTCCCCTGTGAAAATGGCACCAGCACACGGGAAATGGAGCCTGGAAAACCATGTTCTTTTTTAACCTCACGATATCTAGTGCCTTGATGGGAATGCTGTCACTGGGCTATTAATGCATGGGGCCGTCTATTGCTGTGGTGACATGAATTCATATCCCACCATGTCTGCTGGAGCCGCTAACAAATAACTATAGGATTAGAAATTAATCTCGTTGTTGTAGGAATGCAACTGGTTCACTAATGGAAGGAAATCTGCCATCCTTACCTGGTTTGGCCTACATGTGACTCCAGACCTACAGCAACATGGCTATAGGATCATCGGAATAGGAGCAGGCCATTCATCCCATTGAGTCTGCTCTGCCGTTTAATACAATAATCAAACTTCGTTTTGCCCAAACTATCCCCATAACCCTTCACATCATTGATAATCAACACTTGATTGGCGTCTAATTATACTCAGAGACTGAGCTTCCCCGGGCCTCTGGGGTGGAGAATTCCAAAGGTTCATCACCCTCTGAGTAAAACCAATTCCTCCTCATCTGATTCCTAAATGACACTCTGCTTATTTTTAAATTGTGACCTCTGATTCCAGACTCCCCTACCGGGGTAAGCATTTTACCTGCATCTACCCCTGCTCTGTTCCAAAGGAAGTATTTTTGATGTTCTAAATTTTAATCACAAATGCTCTGTATTTAGACGACGTTGTGTCAACTATAACAGTCAAGGTAACGTTTCCATAATCCTAGAGGACCATGTACTGCTCTCTTATTAGAGAGCGAGACAGCAAGAAAGAGAGAGAGCTAGAGAGAGAGAGAGAGAGAGAGAGAGAGAAAGCGAGAGAGCTAAAGAGGGAGAGAAAGCGAGAGAGCTAGAGAGAGAGAGAGAGCTAGAGAGCTAAAGAGGGAGAGAAAGCGAGAGAGCTAGAGAGAGAGAGAGAAAGCGAGAGAGCTAGAAAGAGAGAAAGTGAGAGAGCTAGAGAGAGAGAGAGAAAGAGAGAGAGCGAGAAAGCGAGATGGCTGGTTATATCTAATGTGGCTGAGTCTTTATCACTCTCTGAAACAATTGGGTGAACCACTCAGTTGTACCAAACTGCTACCAGATACCAGATGGACTGTAACTCTACACTACTTTCTCAAAGACAGTTGGAGTTGGGTAACAAATGGTTTTGCCAGCAATGCCACATGGCAAAGAAAGAATTTAAAAAAAATTTAAATCTTGTGAGGAAGTCACTCTGACCATGGTCTCAAACTCTGTTGTGACTGGTGAATGTTGGAGCAGACAGGTATTAAGCACATGGGTCTAAGAAAATGGCTTAATTTATCACATGACCACCCTAATCCAACTTCCCCACCCAGTAACCACTTGTATATATCCTTCTCCAACATAAAACAAAGAAAGACAAATACAAAATCATACCCCACTACTTTAATATCCCTATAACCCTTCCCTCAGGTCACTTGCCTCTAATGAGATTAATCAATAACCCCTCAAGCCTCCAGGGGAAGTCCTGCATGGGGTTGGTAACCCAATTGCTAGAGACTGCAGTAACAAAATGGACTCCAGTCACCATGGTGACCAGAAGGGGAGGCTATACTCAAATGTTGAAAAGGCATTCATATTCCACAAGCAACACAAGTCAAATCCAGTACTGCCACAGATTGATCACGTCCACAGTGATGAATGCAAACTGTATCTTCTCACTGATTCAACTCTTTACAAGAATATTCTAGGTTCATTGACGTTTTATAATGGTGTCAGTTCCCTTCTGATAGAGGAATCCATTCATACTCTACCATATTAGTCAATAGAATCTAATGCCACTGAAGGAGATTGTTCGGTCCATCGCACCTCTTCTGGCTCCTTGAAAGGCTGATACAAATTCCCTCTGGTCCCATTCACCTGTATCCCTGCCGATATCCCCTATTTCTCAATTCTTCCACTCCCCTCAAGCAGTTTCAAAATTCAAATGCATGGCCTGAAAGAAATTCCCCTTAGTTCACCAAGACCATCAATACAGCTCCCCTCCACACTCCACACCCTAGCTATAGTGCACGTTATTATAAATCAGTGTTGTTTCATACTCAACCTTCCTGTCCATATCTCCCTGTCTACACTATCCAAGCCATTCATCATTTTCAACAAGTTTATTAAATTTCCTTGTAACCTTCTTGCACCTAGGAGAACAATCCCAGTTTCTCAACACTTTCTAGTCAACGAGTAACCAATTTGGGAATGTCCATTTGGGGAAGAAACCAGCCGGCATTACTCCGTCTGGCCTACACGTGACTCCAGCCCAGGACCAACATGGCTGTTTCTCAACTACCTTCTGACATAGCCCAGTTGATTTCAACTACACCATCTCTCGAGAGACTCTTGTTATAGGGTTATAGAGTCATACAGCACAGAGACAGAACACTCAATTCAACCAGTTCAGGCCGACTATAACCCCAAACAAAACTAGTCCCACCTGCCCGCTCCTGGCCCATATCCCTCAAAAACTTTTCTTAGTTGCGTACTGATCAAATGTCTTTTAAACGTTATAACTGTACCAGAATCCACCACTTCCTCTGGAAGTTCATTCCACATACAAATCACTGTCTGTATAAAAAATTGCCTCCTTCTCCTCTCACCTTAAAAATATCTTATAATTAAAAAAAAATGTCCTCAAAGACCCCGTCCCCAGAATAAATACTTACATGGTAAACAGCAGTGCTTCTAATAAGAATGATTTCTATAATTCATACTGTTAATTATATGAATACAACGCGCTAAGAGATTGTCATTTTAAAACACTGTAGTTAACTGCGGACAGCATTGCTGGACATTCTTTCTTGTCAAGAATTATTCTATTAAATGACAATGTCCCATAATAATAAAATACAGTAGCAAACTTTACCATGGGAGGGCACAATTGAATAATTAGGAGATAGTAAGAACTGCCGATGCTGGAGAATCTGAGACAACAAGGTGTAGAGCTGGATGAGCACAGCAGGCCAAGCAGCATCAGAGGAGCAGGGAAGCTGACGCTTTGGGTCGGGATCCTTCTTCAGAAATGGGGAGGGGGAAGGGAGCTCAGAAATGAATAAAGAGAGAAGGGGTGGAGCTGGGGAAGGTAGGTGGGATGGTGATAGGGGTAAGGGGTGGTGAGGATTGATTGGTGGGATGGGTAGGACGGATAGGTGGGAGAGAAGATGGACAGTTTGTGTCAGGTCAAGGAGGCGGGGATGAGAGGGAGGGTTGGACATGGGATGGGGAGATTTTAAAACTGGTGAATTCTACGTTCAGGCAGATAATTGAATAATCTTCCCAACTTTCTTAACAATGTGAATAGAAGGTTCGACATACAAAGCAGTGAGTCAACATCTGATGACGGAATTTGTCTTGGTTACCTGGCGATCGGCGTGTTGAGGTCGCATGTGTTCATGAGCGGCTTACAAACAAGGGATGCGTTGGTCGAGTTGTTGCTCTTCAGGTCCTTAATCAGAGTGTTGTAAAAATCTCGGCCTTGACCAGATTTGCAACTGTTGGGAGAATGGGTCGAAGGCTTTGGGAAGAACCACTTTGGCTCAGTATTATTACTTTCCGACGCTGCAGAAGAAGAGATGTCATTGTAGGTGCTCCCGACAGCCTCGTGGCCTTTTGCACATGGCTGCAGTCACAGGTGAACATAAGATTATAAGTAAACACACTCCCCCACCACCAATCGACCTCCTCTCCACCCCTCCAGAGCAGTACCAACCTTACAAGCAGTTAGTGAACAAAGACGGTTCAGACAAATGAATAAGGGAGAGGTTAAAGCAAAAAACTTTGCTGTCCTGCTCAAACAGCCTCTCCTAATGTGTAGATAGGTGTGACCTTACATCTCAGGGTGGTTGTTTGTAGGGTTCAGACCTGCAGTCTTTATTCCTGTTGCTTCCCTGACCTTGGGCGTGCAGTGCTATGTGCATGTGTGAGGTGGAGATGTTGGGTGTCCGTCAGTCATGAAACCCTGATGCAACCTTTCCCTCCGCCATTGCCTGGTTTCACAGCCCATACCCTGCAACCAGATGGAAATCATGGTTGCATGGTCACACTCTCTGCTATTTGCCTTAACATTAAGGAGCGGTATTGAGCTAAACCAAGAGGAGGCGCACTAAAAGAAATGTCTCCACCTCGAAGGCCAGGAAGTCTGGGTTCAAGTCCCACCTACCCTCAACGTACCTGCAAAGTGCCCAGGTCAGCAGGGTAGAGAGGGACTGATGGAAAGAACTGACCAAGAGCTCCCCACCCCATTCTCATACTCACCGTGGTATTGGTTGACCCCAATGGATGGGCCATAATTTTGGATGGGGCGGTGGGATTGAGAGGTGCAGCAAGGAAGATCATGGGAAAGGGGCAAGAGATGAAACAAGATGCAGCATTAAAAAATTGACTCTGTTTTGTCCTAATAAACACTCGAGCAATAAAACAGCTTGTTTTTATTATAGACCCTGAAACATTCACACCAAATATTTTACATTCAATAACAAGCGAAGACATGAGTGTAAGTGCTACAGTATGTTCATTCCTATCGGGGCCTATCCTTTAGTGTTCAATGAGGGTAGCCATATGCATCACCGTATTCAAAATTAAAGAATCACCAATTCTTACTTTGAAAGAGCTGGGAAACCCTTAAGTTAGCCTGAATTGCACCCACAAGGGAATAAATGTTAGCAATGGTGCTTATAACTTCAATAAAACACAAGAATTAGGGGCAGGAGTAGGGTACAGAATTTCAAAGCCGAACCGCTGTCCCTCCGAGAGAAGAAATTTCTCCTCGCGTCTGTTTTAAATGGGAGATTTCTTATGTCGAAACTGTATTCCCTAGTCCTAGATTCTACAATGAGGGGAGATATCCTCTCAGTTCACTGTCCACTGGAGTAGTACCAGATGATTGGAGGGTGGCAAATGTTATTTCCTTGTTCAAGAAAGGGAATAGGAATAATCCTGGGAATTACAGACCAATCAGTCTTACTTCTGTGGTGGGCAAATTATTGGAGAGGATTCTGAGAGATAGTATTTATGATTATTTGGAAAAGCACAGTTTGATTAGAAATAGTCGGCATGGCTTTGCGAGGCGCAAGTCATGCCTCACAAGCCTTATTGAATTCTTTGTGGTTGTGACAAAACACATTGATGAAGGTTGAGCAGTGGATGTGGTGCATATGGATTTTAGCAAGGTATTTGATAAGGTTCCCTATGGTAGGCTCATTCAGATAGTAAGGAGGCATGGGATTCAGGGGAACTTGGCTGTCAGGATACAGAATTGGCTGTCCAATAGAAGACAGAGGGTGGTAGCAGATGGAAAGTATTCAGCCTGGAGCTCAGTGACCAGTGGTGTTCCGCAGGGATCTGTTCTGGGACCCCTGCTCTTTGTGATCTTTATAAATGACTTGGATAAGGAAGTGGAAGGGTGGGTTGGTAAGTTTGCCGACGACACGAAGGTTGGTGGAGTTGTGTGGAGGGCTGTTGTAAGTTGCAACGGGACATTGACAGGATGCAGAGCCAGGCAAAGAAGTGGCAGATGGAATTCAACCCAGAAAAGTGTGAAGTGATTCATTTTGGAAGGTCGAATTCGAATGCAGAATACAGGGTTAATGGCAGGATTCTTGGCAGTGTGGAGGAACAGAGGGATCTTGGGGTCCACGTCCATAGATCCCTCAAAGTTGCTACCCAAGTTGATAGGATTATTAAGAAAGCGTATGGTGTGTTGGCTTTTATTGGCAGGGGAATTGTCTTTAAGAGCCGTGAGGTTATGCTGCAGCTCTATAAAACTCTGGTTAGACCACACTTGGAATATTGCGTTCAGTTCTCGTCGCCTCATTATAGGAAGGATGTGGAAGCTTTAGAGAGGGTGCAGAGGAGATTTACTAGGATGCTACCTGGACTGGAGGGCAGGTCTTATGAGGAAAGGTTGAGGGAGCTAGGGCTCTTTTCATTGGAACGAAGAAGGATGAGGGGTGACTTGATAGAGGTGTACAAGATGATGAGAGGCACAGATGGAATGGATAGCCAGAGACTTTTTCCCAGGGTGGAAATGACTATTACAATTTTAAGGTGATTGGAGGAAGATATAGGGGAGATGTCAGAGGTAGGTTCTTTACGCAGAGAGTGGTGAGCATTTGGAATGTGCTGCCAGCAGTGGTAGTGGAGTCAGATACTTTAGAGACTTTTAAGCGACTCTTGGATAGGCACATGGATGACAGTAAAATGTATGGTATGCAGGTTAGTTTGATCTTAAAGTAGGATAATAGGCCAGCACAACATTGTGGGCCGAAGGGCCTGTACTGTGCTCAATTGCTCAATGTTCTATGTTCTAAATACCCTGCCCAAGCCCTCTCAGACCCTTACCCATTTCAGTGAGATCAGGTCACAACCTTCAATCCATCTGCAGCTCAGCTCCATCTAGTCAACTAACGTGATGTATTATCGGTATCTAAAGCTGCCAAATCTCTGGGAATGTTTAGGATTCTCCAGGAATCTGTACACATTTACTGTCTGCCTGAACTGTATCCGTTGGTGGGTTTATCTGTTGGGCAATGCCTGGGTACACCAGAATGTTACAATAACAGTTTATAATATCTAATTTCTTCCCTTTACTCTTTCACAGGATGTGGGCAACCCTGGCAGGGGCTTTGGTTGCCCATCCCCACCTTGCCCTTGAACTGAGAGGTCTCGCCAAGCCATTTCAGAGGGCAGTTAAAAGTCAATGACGTTGCTGTGGGTCTGGAGTTACACACCGGGTGAGGGTGGCAGATTTCCTTCTTTAAATAATCTAATTAACCAACTGGGATCCAACAGAACTTTACAGAAGATTGGAATGTCTGGTCAGCATGGACAACTTGGACCAAAGGGTCAGTTTCTATGCTGCATGCCTCTATGACTCTATAAAAATTTTAGCAAATTTTAAAAACTCTGCAACAGAAGAGAGGGAGGGGAAAGGCAGTGGGTGGAAGGAGGATTAGTATGGGGTGGGGGGGGGGGGGGGGGGGGTGGGGGGGGGGGGAATCCACAGGGGAGGGATAGAGATGGTGTAAAATGAAGTGGTTGGGATGGGGGTGACCTTTTTTTATTCACTTTTAGAACGTGGGCATTGCTGCATTTATTGCCCGTCCCTAACTGCCCCTTGAGAAGGTGGTGGTGAGCTGCCTTCTTAAACTGCTGTAGACCACATGCTGTAGCTAGACCCATAATGCCCTTAGGGATGGAATTCCACGATTTTGACTCAGCAATAGTGAAGGAACAGCGATATATTTCTAAGTCAGGATGGTGAGTGGCTCGGAGGGGAACTTGCAGGTGGTGGTGTTCCCATGTATCTGCTGCCCTTGTCCTTCTAGATGGAAGTGGTCGTGGGTTTGGAAGGTGCTGTCTGAGGAGCTTTGGTGAATTTCTGCAGTGCATCTAGTAGATAGTACACACTGCTGCTATTGAGCGTTGGTGGTGGAGGGAGTGGATGTTTGTGGATGTGGTGCTAATCAACCGGG
Source organism: Rhincodon typus (assembly GCF_021869965.1). NCBI lineage: Eukaryota > Metazoa > Chordata > Chondrichthyes > Orectolobiformes > Rhincodontidae > Rhincodon > Rhincodon typus. The sequence goes on along the minus strand of NC_063353.1, from coordinate 5,043,351 downwards.
CTGCTTTCTCCTGGATGATGTCAAGCTTCTTGAGTGTTGTTGGAGCTGCACCCATCCAGGGCAAGTGGGGAGTATTCCATCACACTCCTGACTCGTGCCTTGTAGATGGTGGACAGGCTTTGGGGAGTCAGGGGATGACTTACTCACTGCAGTATTCCTAGCTTCTGGCCTGCTCTTGTAGCCACTGTGTTTATGTGGCGAGTGCAGTTGAGTTTCTGGTCAATGGTAACTCCCAGGATGTTGATAGTGGGGGATTCAGTGATGGTAACACCATTGAATGTCAAAGGGTCGTGGTTAGATTGTCTCTTATTGGTGATGGTCATAGTCTGGCATTTGTGTGGCGCGAATGTCACTTGCCACTTGTCAACCCAAGCCTGGATATTGTCCAGATCTTGTTGCATTTGAACATTGACACGAAAGAAAAGAAGGGGATGGCATGAGAGGAATGGTGTAATGCTTTGGGGATTGGAAGATGTTCTGTTGCATAATAATACTAATTTCATTGTAAATGTTCTACCAGTCTCGGGATGTTAAAGGCAATCCTTGCTGTGAGTAACACCTGGGAGGACAGCCAATCAGGCTGAATATGTTATGCTTCCCTTTTGTTTGAACAGCCTTGTTTCTTAGTTCTAAACTCTGGAGGTGGAGTGCCTATTTGACCAGCTGAAGAGGTTAGAGCCTGGAAGGGATGAGGAGACCTTCAACAAAATATCCACGCAGAGCCGGCCTTCGGAAAGTAGAGGGGATTATGGCTCCCCCTGTTCTGTGGGACTGCTTCTCCTCTCTCTCCAAGCACATGTAGAAAGTTGTCAGTTTAGTCAAAGCATGCAGACACTGAGGCTGAGAAAGGGCTGTTGTTGGTACAAAATGAGAGGCTATTAACCCACCAGCTCAGTCTAAAACAGTAACGCAGGCAGGAGATTGTTAACCTTTAACAATGGACAGCGGGGAAGAGGGTATTAGAGCATTACGACCAGAGTGCACTGGCCGTGGTGGGGGATATGAACCTCAGGGTGGTGGGATCAGTGTCAGCATTGAAGTTTGGGGGCAGGTGACAAGCCTTTCACCCTTTGCAACATGAGCAGATTAGATCAACAGCTGTACTTTAACCAGGGACTGGGTGGCAAAGAGGCCACATATGGACTGGCACACACTGGTTGGGCCAAACGGCCTGTATCCATGTTACAAATTCTGTGACAACTGTTTGTCTCTCTTCCAAACATCTATTTTTTTTCTCCTTTTTCTCTGCATTTTGACTGTCCATCTCCTCCGTTTAAGGCCCATTAGATATCTCATCCTTTTAGCAGGGGGCTTTGGCTAGCCCCAGTAGATTGTTATCATTTTGCCCCAGTCCCTTTACATTATCATTCAACAAGAGGAACATAGGAGCAGGTAGAGGCCATTCAGCCCTTCAGATCTTAACTCCACTGACTTGGTTCCCTAACATTTGATACCCTTCACCAACAAAGCATCCGGAAATGACTTATACAGTGTGTATAGGGGATACCGGGTGAATAGAGGGAAACAGGTCAGCCTACAGTCTGCAGAGTTTTCATATTAAAGTTATAAAGCATAACTATGCAACAACATCAATAAAGCTTGTCAGATTGCAAAATGTGCTGGGGTGTCCTACAGAATTAGGTTTTTTTTTGATTTGTGGAACACAACTGGCCGGGTCTGCATTTATTGTCCGTCCCTAGTTGCCCTTGAGAAGGTGGTAGTGAGTTGCCTTTTGAACCACTGCAGACCACTTGCTGTGGGTTGACCCACAATGCCATTAGGGAGGGAATTCCAGGATTTTGACCCAGCGACACTGAAGGAACAGTGATATATTTCAAACTCAGGATGGTGAGTGGCTTGGAGGGGAACTTGTAGGGGGTGGTATTCCCACATATCTGCTGCCCCTTGTCCTTCTAGATGGAAGTGGTCGGGTTTGGAAGATGCTCCCTGAGGAGCCTTGGTGAATTTCTGCAGTTCATCTTGTAGACAGTACACGCTGCTGCTACTGAGTGTTGGTGATGGGGGGAGTGGATGCCTGTGGATGTGGTGCCAATCAAGAATAGTGTAACTGTGTAGTGTATCTAGGAGGGTAACTGTTATTTCTCAGCTTACATTAAGCGTGTAAATGGCTCTGTCACAGGACAGGAAGATTGTTGTTTTGTCTGGTGGCATTCGACCCATTTTACACTAATCAGGGAGCTGTCTGAGAATGAATGACTTGCTTCTCTACAAGCCTTGCAACCAGCTGCCTTCTCGACACTCGGAACTTAACTCATAGTCAAAGGACAAGCAGGCATAGCTAACACTAGCCAGTGCCAGTGCAGACAATTGTACCTTGGTGTCAAACCTAAGTTGATATTAATGAGATGAATCTTGTAAACCAGCGAGGGTCAGTTAGAGATCAAGTGCGTGCTGTATAGACAAAGTGAGGAGAATAGACAGCTGAAGAGAGAAACAAACTTTGACTTCTTAATTGTCAGACATTAGTCAATTGCACAACCACTGTAACATAGAACTAATTCTTCATCGTCTTACCCACACATTGTTCAAGTCTAAATTTCGCTGCGTCAGTTGGGTTATTAAGTTTTGCGTATGTTACTGGAGTCATGGGGCATGGCCGACTTGATGCAGATCTGCAACTCGCTGAGGGGTTTGCAGGAGGAGGGCAGGAGCTCATAGGAAGAGGTGACGGGCACCTTGGCCGGTTCATCGAAGTGCACAAGGCCAGGGCAGAAGGTGGTGGGCAGCTTAGCCGGCTCACAGGAAGGCAGGGGGGGATACAAGAAGATGACAAACAGTTCGGCCGAACAGTGGACAGGCATGAGGCCAAAGAGGAAGGTAGCTGGCAGCTCGGCTGATGCACAGGAAGGCGTGTGGTCAGAGCTGAAGATGGCAAGCAACACATTGGGGTGGCAGGTGCCAGGGAGGAGCTGGGGGCAGAGGATGAAGCTCCAGAGTTTTGATGCAATGGCTTGCAGGGGTTTGAGATTGGAGGTGGAGGGCAAGATCGCAGGTTCACGGGAGGGCACGAGGATGCAGCTGGTACCCGTGGACAGGAAGACTGGTTCAAAGGAGCACATGATGTCCGAGGAGTGGGTAAATATGGTTTGCATGGAGAACACTTCTGCTGGTACATCAGTTGACTGTCCCTTAACCTTTACAAAACAAAGAAGACATTTGTAATCAATTATGTTCGTGTCCTCAGTTATTGCATAACAGAGCAAACCTTTTATTAACCAGCACCTATGGAACCAGGAGTTGATCAAATATTCTAGAGGTCCACACAATCATTGTAAAAACACACACTGAGCAAGAGAAACATAAATACACATCACTGCTATACTTTATTTGCAGCATAAACCAACTTAAATAATAATGGGACTCTGCCTTAAATAAAAACTTATTGGCAGAGAGCCTTCTCACTCATACCTTCAACTGACTACTCAGACATTAAGGTATTTGAGGAGAAATTGACTCAAAATTGAATCAACTGTTGATATTTTGTGTGGTCATTGAATTGAACAACAAGTATATTTACACTGAGGTAAATAAATTTTAAAAACTATAATAACTGAACAGAATAATGCAGTAAAGTTTGTGATATTTCAGGTTTATAATTTATGCTGAAATATCGAGGGTGTCCGTTCATAAGTGCTGGTTAAAACAACGTTTGCTGTATTAGCCACATTAAACTCTTTTCTCCAAGATCAATTTTATACTGACAGCCAGGAAAAGGGACATGGCAATGCAGAGGATGCACTCCATGGTGCCTGTTATGGTACACTAATAGATTCTTCTTTCCACAACAACTTTCATTTATGTTGCACCTGGAGTGCAGTAAAATCTCCTATAGTGTTGATAATTAGACACAATCTCTTGTTCCTATTTTATTAAGCAAAGGATGTGGAGTCACTGGAGAGGGTACAGAGAAGGTTTACAAGGATAATAACAGAAATGCATTGGTAAACATATCAGGAAAGGATGAACAGGCTTGGCCCCTTTTCCCTTAAATAAAGAAGGATGACTTGATAAAGGTCTTCAACGTATGCAAGGTTTTAATAAAGTGAAGGCACGGTGAAAGTTTCCTCTTGAGGTCATTCCGTAAGAAGGAATCTCTTTATCCAGAAAATGGTGAGAATCCAGAACTCTCTACCACAGGGACTGGCTAAAGGGAATAGTATGGATACATTTAAGGGGAAGCTGGATAATTAAATAAGGATTCCTGTTTATCCAGTAAATATTTCTAAGAGTCTGATGAAACTGTTGGCTTTAACCAGTGAATATGGAATTTGAGCAAGATGTACTGGTCTCAATGCCTGTGAACAACCCATTGCCCAAGGATTTCGTAAAGGCTTGGTATCCATCATTTGAATCTGCTTCTTGAACTGGCAAATTATAATTCTTTTATTTTCTTTTTAATTCATCCCTTAACTGTGTTTGTCTGTCTGTCTGTGTGTGAATGGGGACTATGATCAAAGAAGATTGGGCTTTAACTCATAGATATTAACTAAATTATCTTATTTATCTTTTGTCTGCTACAGTTATATTATTAATAATAAATTGTTAATTTTTGTTTAAGTTATAAACTAGGTGCCCAAGATCCGTTATTCTTAAATCTGGTTAGAACAATTGGGCAAATTAGAGGGTGATTGACTGTTTTACTTTCACTGTGTTGTGAATCCAGTGGGAGAGAAGCTGGTTTCACTTGACATGGTATTCCTTTATTTTAATATTGATGATTGTAATTGTTTTAAGTTCTTCACTCCCTTTCACATCTTGATTCATAATTGTATTACTGGCATGTTAGTTGTATCCTGTACAGTGAAGACAGATGCAAAATATCTGCTCAATTCACATATCATTTCCTAATTTTCCACTATTAATTCCCAGACTCATTCTCTAGAGTGCATAGGGTGTGTGTGTGTGTGTGTGTGTGTGTGTGTGTGTGTGTGTGTGTGTG
>NC_063353.1:5017184-5038381 GCF_021869965.1 Rhincodon typus | reverse complement strand
GTGTGTGTGTGTGTGTGTGTGTGTGTGTGTGTGTGTGTGTGTGTGTGTGAGTGTGTGTGTGAGTGAGTGAGTGAGTGAGTGAGTGAGGGGGGGGTGGGGAGGGGGTGGGTAGTGGGGGGAATTCCCCAAAATCATTGCTTCTCACTGGTTTGTATCTGTTCTGAGTGTCATGAAATATTTCCTTTAAGTTAGATGAAGGAAGATGGGATATGACTGGAGTGCAGAATAATAAGACCAGTAGTCCCATTCTGTGCTATGTATTCTACATATCTACAGAGCTTGTTGTCACTGAGGAGCATAATACATGCATAGAACATTCTCAAAAAAGATGTCCATTCTCATTTATTTTTATCACTTGGTGGATGTGGGGATATCTCTAATTGCCCTTGAGAAGGTGGTGCTGAGCTGCCTTCTTGAACTGCTGCAGCCCATGTGACGTGGGGAGTAGTACAGTGCTGTTAGGGACAAAGTTCCAGGGCTTTGATCCAGTGACGCTGAAAGAATGGTGGTATATTTCCAAGTCAGGACTTAGAGGGAGTCTTGTAGGAGTTGGTGTTCCTGTGTGTGCCTCCCTTGTCCTTCGAGGTGGTAGAAGTTGTGGGTTTGGGAACCTTGCTGAGTTGCTGCTGTTCATCTTTTGGGGTGTGGAGAAGACAGAACCAAACTTTAAAATGAGGCCCCAATAACTACCATCAATACGTTTGTGACTTATCAGTGAATACTCACCTTCTTTCTTCTGACTCAAGCAGACATTTAAATGCCGAAATGTCTCCTTGTAAAGAAGTTGAGTTGTTGTCTTTTTTAGAACTAAGCTCCTTCATCTTGGCCAAGAGGAGATCCTCCATTTCCTGGCCAATAAATAAGAAAAAAACAGAAATGCAGTACAAAAAAATAGAAATGCACTACAAAAAAATGAAAGGTGAATGGAATGCACAAACTTCATATAATGAATTTTACACGTAGGAGCTCTTTCCAGATAGTGTGTGGTGTTTGAATATTTGACTGCAGCATTGTTTCATATTGAAAGATGAAACTGGATTATGTCTAAGCCAAGAGTATAGGTTGGGGACAGGCAGTGGCAATACTGTATTATCAACTTTCTGGCATTAAACTAGCATTTGCTGATAATGATCCTTTAAAGACCTCAAAATAAAAACAGCCAGTTACAGAAAACACGCATTATCGAAAACGTTTGATGTAGAAAACTCCCTGTTGAGACAAGATTTTGATAAAAAGAACTATGGATGCTAGAGATCTGAAAGAAAAACAGAAATTGCTGGCGAAACTCAGCGGGTCTGGCAACAGGGGAGAATGTTTCCAGCCCTGGGACTCTTCATCAGGATTGTTGAGTTTCACCAGCAGTTTCTGCTTTTGTCTATTGGGATAAGGTTTGATGACTATGTAGCTAAGCCTCTAAGGTAAGCTGTAACAGAAGGCTGGCTCTCCTGCATTCTGTAGCCTTACCATCATGTACAATCTGCTAATAAACATTGTTTAACAGTAACTCAGAAGTCTGGCCTGAGTTTCTATGAAGATCTGAAGAACCCGTATTTGAACATGGTAGCAGCATGGTCTGAAGCAGGTGGCATTTTCCTCAGAGGAATCTGAAAAACCACGAGGCAGGGTTGAGGAGTTACAAGGGGGAAATCCTCAGCACAGAGTTCCTGAACACAACTGAGATGAAGTTGTTAAAGGCATATTCCAAGTGAAGTATAATTCGAAATGGCCACACGTATGTGCATCCGAACAGTTGATGTAAACACTGAGATGGAGCCACTGTGGAAGATGTACTTCCACAGGTACAGAATTACCTCAAGGTCTCCGTTCAATGCTGCAACAGTGTTGTCTTATCTGCAGTTAGCCTCATTGACAAAGAAATCTTTATCAGGCAAGATGCTGATAGAACCTTAGCAGATTTCCAGTCAGTCCTATCAGCCTTTAGAACTCATTTTAGTGTCAGAAACCTCATTCTTGAGTACACCCTGTCTAACGAGGCATCCAAACAGCCAGAAGGTTGGGGATCAGATAATACAACACTCTTTTTCAAGAAATGGTTTCTGTGTGGAATGAACTTCCAGAGGAAGTGATGAATGTGGGTACAGTTACAATGTTTAAAAAGTATATGAATTTGGATAAGTACACGAATAAGAAATGTTTGGAGGGATATGGGCCAAGTGCAGGCAAAAGGGACTAGTTTAGTTCGGGATTATGGTTGGCATGGATTATGGTTGGACCGAAGGATCTGTTTCCGTGCTGTATGACTCTATGACAGTCCTAGCAACAACAGGCATGTTGGTTTTACAATCAGTGATGCATAAACTTTTGAAATCCTTAGCCAGTGAAAAATCAATAGGCATTTTGAGAGATTTAAGCACTGGTTTGTAGGTGGCAGGTTCGGTTGATTAATCTATTTTTTTCGTGAATAAACAGAGAAAGTTGATTTGGGGAATTTGGTGGATGTTGTCTTTATGGATTGATACAGTTCACATGAAAGTCTGATTTATGAAATTCGAAATTGAGGCTCATGGATTAGGAGGATTAGAGTCCAGTTAGATTTGAGAAAAGACTCAAAGACAGAAAGCAATGAGTAATGACAAATAATTATTTTTGAGACTGGAGGATGGTGCATAGTGGTGTTCCCCAGGGCTAGGACCATTGTATATTTTTGATCAAATATAAATGAATTGGATCATGGAAGCTGGAGTTGAGTTTCAAAATTTGCTCTTGATCTCAAACTGGGAGCAGTGACAAATAGTGAGGACGAGATGAATTGCCTGTAACAGGACATATGATGGTAGCCTGGGAAAACAGTGGCAGATGGAGATTAATATACAGAAGAGTGATGTATTTTGGAAGAAGGGATGGGGAGAGGTAATTGTCGACTTAAGCTAAAAAGGTATAGGATTAGGAGGATGTGCAAATGCAGTGATATTTGAAAGCTGTAGGACATATTGAGAGATTGGTGAACAAAAACTTATAGGATCATGGGTTTCATAAGTAGAGACATTGAACACGAAAATAGAAAGGTTAAGCTAAACCTATAAAAAGCTCTGCAGAGGCCACAAATAGAGTTATTGCATCCAGTCTGGTCAGTATGTTTTAGGAAGGACGTGAGTGACCTTGGGAGGGTATGGAGGAGATTTACCGGAATAGCTTCAGGGTTTCGGTTACCAGGGTAGATTAGAAAGACCAGGGTTGTTGTGCTAGGAGCAAAGAAAATTAAAGGGAAAGTTGATGGAGGTAAATAAGATAATGACAGATTTATATAAGTTGGGCAGGTTGGGCAAGAGATATAGAGGATTATGAGGCAGAACCCTTTTTACAATCAATAATTTCAAAAAGAATTTGGATTTGGCACTTGGAGGAAGTAAACCTGGCAGCGCTATGGGGATGGAACAGGGTTTGGGACTGACTGGATTGTTCCACTTTGGACTCAATGGACTGAGTGACATCTTCCTGTTCTGTAAATGGCTCCTTGACTCAATATGCAGGACGGAGTAAAATCATCCTCTGGGACCCAGGGAGCTGGTGCTCACTGTGTAAGAATAGACTGAAAATTTGACACCACAGGAATGAGCAATGAATGTCAGGCCGACCAGTGATGGTCACATCCCGAGAATTTAGTATCAGGAGACTGTAATGATGTGGGTCAGTTTGCTGGATGCTGATTTGTGATGTAAGGGTAAGGCCAACAACATGGGTTCAATTCCCACTCCAGCTGAGGTTCCAATGAAAGACTCTCCTTCTCAACCTCTCCCCTCACCTCAGATGTGGCGATCCTCAGGCTAAACAACCCCCAGCTGTCTCCCTGTAATGAAAGAGCAGCCCTATTGACTGGTAAGACTATCATGACTTTTATCTTTACCTCACCGAGTGCAACATTGTGTGTTAATTTAAGAACTATCACAACACAACATGCTTATTTGACCAGAAAAATAACTGACTGTACAAGTGGGAGAATTGTCCTTTCCGGAATGGAGTCTAAATGGCACAATTTACACACCCTATCTGTATTTGTATGATGGAATAGAAGCTCTATAAATACTGGCATGGATAAATGGGCAGAGTGGCCTGTTTCTGTGCCGTAAACATCAAGGAATTCTACCAATCCTGACCTCAAGTTTGGATCCAATGTGTGTTCGTGAACTGGCTGCCAGTGGGCTTTGAGAGAGGGGTCTATGCTTATAACCCTGCTGGCATTCTGGAGAAACTGTGCTGAATGTCCAAGGTTCAGTGTCCAGACCGCATGGAATATTCTAAATAGAGCTTTCAAATTATTTTCTTCATTATATGTACGATATGCAGACTGAACTGCACAGAACAGACTTGTTGTCATTAAACTTCTATAGTAGGCATTTTATTTAGCAATCTCACGCTCATAAAACAGAGAAGTGATAACTAACAGTGCCCTTGGGTACTGCCTTTACAAGCATTTTACTTAATTTGTCTAATCTGCACATAGAGCAGGACAGTGAAATGAATCAGAACTGACCAGTCACTCCATACATCTATCTTTATTAGCTCTTGGCCTGTGGGTGATGCTGGTGTACTGCTGATCCTCAGTTGCCATTGAGATGGTACCCTTGCAGTCTATTGTGGTCGGTGGTGTCCCACATTGCTGTTAAGGAGACTATTCTGCATCAGCTTGTCTATCTAAGGGCTGGATTTTAACCCCTTTGGAGGGGTTTACGGTTTGGGATTGTACAAGGTAATGGTTCTGAAAGGGTTAATGTTGCAGACAGCATGAAGTTCCACCCATTCTGATGATATCACAGGGACTTGAGAGGGGAGAATCTGAGCATCTTAGCAACCCAGAGAGAGGGACAGAACTGTGATCCAACATCTCCTCATTATCACAGTAACAACATCTAACTTATCATACGATCATAAGACCATACAATAAAGGAGCAGAATTAGATCGTTCGGCCGGCCCATCGAGTCTGCTCTGTCAATTTGACTTCTCTGTTTAATTTATTGTCACGTGTATCTTGTTACAAAATACAGTGAAAAATGTTGCATTGTGTCACTGCTCTCCGTCGCCATCTTAAAACACAGAAAGATAAACCAAAACACAGAATATAAAGGCAGAAAAATGAAAAAATAAAGCAAGTGTCCAACTTTATAGTTCTTCTTGTTAAGCACGCCGTGGGCCCTGGGCCTGGTTGCCAGGCACAAGTCCCCTTCACTCCGCTGCCACTGCTGGAATGAGGCTCACCACTCTTCACTGCCATCTTGCTTCCAACTGACGTCCTTGCCACTGAGTCCTTGATGAACCACGTTGAAACATCAATGCCACCGGGTACCGAGCCGGCCCAAACCCGACTTCTACACACCATGAGTCCACTTTGGGCCCACCTCGCTGTTGCAGCCGCTGGCGATTCCACAGGGTCTCGTACAGGGCCCAAATACACCATCGCTGCTGTGTCCGTGAATCCGCGCTGATTGCAGATGCTGCCGGAAACCCAAACCCGCCTCCTCCAGTGCCGCCACCACGAGTCCACGCTGCTGGGCCCACTCACCGCCACCAAAGCTATCACCGTGACGGAGATCTTCACCAAGAGGTAAGTAAAATAAAATAGAACAAAAAAGAGAGAGAAAGAAATAGAAAAGAAACAGAAAGAAAAGCCATGGAGCCGACGAGCTCTGGGCTCAGAAGTCCTATTCCATCGCCATCTTGTGGAACAGATACATGGCTGTTTCTCAGCCTCATTCCCCTGCCTTCTCCCTGTAACCCTTGATCCCCTTGCTAATCAAGGACCTAGATTTCTTTGTCTCAAATACACTCAACAACTTGGCGTCCACAGCCCTCTGCTGCAAGGAGTTCCTGGTGTAACTTGGACCTGATTGCCATCATGCAATAAACTACATCTTGCTTCAGACAAAAGCTTCATCTGTTTAACACTCATCTGTGGTTTTCCCCTCCCACTGTAGATCAAACAGGCCCTTAGACCCAGTCACAGAAAGAGGAAGGTGGCAGCAAACTATTCTAAGCACAAACTGGTAAGTGGCTGATTTTGCAGCACATACAACACAGTTTCACTGATGGCTGTCATTGATAATAAATTAAGTAACAATGGTAAGGGTTCTAGTAGAACCTGCAGCAGCACTGAACATATTCAGCATAAAAGACTGTATGACTTTAAAAACTATTCACATGGACAGTCGGGAGCTGCAGTGTGTGGTGAGTCAATCAACCTGCAGATAAACCTGTGGAAAAATCAAGAACGGGACAACAGATTTTAATGGCAAAGCCTTTTATTTCGGACTTGGAAGAGAAATGTAGAAACAAGCGTGAGCTAGAAGCTAATCACACTTAGCAGCTACAGATCCTATTTGGAAGCGAGGATCCATCGGAAACTATAGATTCAGCTGGAGAGCAAAGGGGAGCTCCCTATGAGTGAAGTTAATAAACCTTGTTAGGCCGGGAGAGAACTTTGAATTAACAATGCCAAACAGGCTGAGAAGGCTAGAAGAAAGAAGGGACTACTTATAGCTCACAATGAGTATTGCTGCCATTACAAGTGGACACCATGAGGCATGGCTACAATAGAGAAATCAAAAGAAATAGAAATAACCAAAATGTGGTATGCTGCGCAAGAAATGTTGCAATACCAGAATTAAAGCAACAAAAGGTCACATATTCTAATAGAAACATACAGTAAGAAGGCTGCGATTTAAGTGGACAATTCATTATTTAAACCGTAGTTCAGGTGGAACAAATGTATTAAGGCACAGGCACTGGGCCTATTTGGGAACATCATGGAAATTATTTATTAGGCCATGGAAAGTGGGCAATCATCTGCTTACCTGCAGAAAACCATCTGCAGCTAAAGAAGATCTGACTGTGGAGATTGAGATTCACAGGGGGAGGCAATGGCCTAGTGGTATTATCACTGGACCATTAATGCAGAGACCCAGATAACGTTCTGGGGACCTAGGTTTGAATCCTGCTGTGGCATAATTATTATTCAATAAAATATCTGGAATAAAGAATCCGATGATGACCATGAATCGATTGTTGGAAAAAACAGCCATCTGGTTCATGAATGCCCTTTAGGGAAGGAAACTACTATCCTTACCTGGTCTAGCCTACATGTGACTCCAGACCCACAGCAATGTGGTTGACTCTTAACTGCCCTCTGGGACAATTCAGGATGGGCAATAAATGCTGCCTAGCCAGGGATAAGCTCATCCCATGAATGAATAAAGGAAAAACAAATATTGTGCTGAAAGTAAGAGGAGGGCAACTTTGGCACAGGACAGCAACTGAATTATTTCAGCTTATAAGGTATAAAAACTCAAACAACACATGACGACACAAAGTATAGGTCAGGTGGCAATGCTGTGGAATAAGAAACTTTCACTGACACAACTAGTGTCCAGCCATTAAAGAAAAAGTTACATCTGTAAAACTATAGGTCACTTCCAGAAGATGTGTAAAAGTAGGACACATTTACAGAGCTGCTAAAAGTCAAATGGCTACTCATAAACAGATGTTAATGTGATAGAGCCATCAAAATTAATAAGATACCCAATGCATTCCCGGGGAAACTGGTGAACCAACCAGCCCGAGTTTGATAGAACCCATTAAAGTGGCCAACTGACTAATCTTAAGCCTGATACAAGGGCTAGTGTTACTGTCTTATCAGATTGTTTACCATGGGTGAAGAAACAGATGTTACAGCCTTTAGAGAGGAAACTGCTTGGTCCAGGTCTCAAGGTTAAAGGTATGTCACAAACAACGCTGTAAGGGCTGTAAGATCATGGAGAGTGTAGATATAATCATGGAATTCCTGCAATGCAGAAAGAGGCCATTTGGCTCATCGAACCTGCAATGATCTTCCGAAGAGTATCCCACCCAGACCTGCCCCCAACTCTATCCCTGTAACCCCATATTTCTCATGGCTAACCCACCTAGCCTGCACATCCCTGGACGCTATGGGCAATTTAGCACGGCGAATCCAGCTCACCTGCACATCTTAGGACTGTGGGAGGAAACCGGTGCATCTGGGGAAAACCCAAACAGACATGGGGAGAATGTACAAACTCTACGCAGACAGTCGCCCGAGGGTGGAATTGTACCCAGGTCCCTGTGCTAATTCATAATTGAGAAACCTCACTTGAGAATGTATGCAGGTCCTGAATTCAACCTTCTTGAAGGACCTGAAAAAGTTCGACGAGTTGGAATGGAGAGTGAAACTGATAGGAAGAGAGACCAATTTATGTCAGGTCTGACCAAAGACAGGCCAGTCAGAGACCAACTATCCTAGAACAAACAGTTGCCGAACACCTGGTCAAGGAGTAACTAGTATGTAATAATTCATTTGTCTTAATAGGCCTCACATGAGCCTTTTCTCCTTAAGGCTCACTAGGGGTTTCCTTCTAGCACTGTAAACCAAGCAAGCCCCCAGAGCCGGCCAAGGAAGGAGGATGGTGGCAGAGAATCACCCCGACCAGAAGTTGGTAGGCGTTGGCACATTCAGAGGTGGTTGGGATTGAGACGCCAGCAGGGAAAGACTTAAAGGAGGAGAACAATCTCAGAGAGGGGAGGGTGCCCCCAGCTGGCACAGGCAAGTCCCACAGAGGATAAACATCATCCCAATCCACCCCGTGATTTTCTTGCCCAATGGCAGTCTGCGCAGAGATGCCTGCCTGACCTGCCTCTGCCTAACTCTGGAACTTGTATTTCAGTCACCAAGACACAGTGAGGTCCCCGGTTGCCATGGATTCTCCAGTTAACACTCACAACAGGCCCAAGGATGTGGGCCCTGCTTGATGCTTTCTGCCGCCCATTGTACTGTGGAAGGCAGCTGGAGGCATGGCTTTGAAGGTGATAAGCAGACCACCTGTTTCTCTTTACAGACCCCCACCACTACTTTCAAATATGCCTGCGGGGGTGGGGAGCAGCGGGGTGTAAAATCCTATTCAGGTCTTGGAGGCTGTGAGGCAATTATTGATGTGGAAAAACACAGCATGCCGTCTCTGAGAGGAGAGATTTCTTGAAATGTGGCTGCTACCTTAACCTTTCCCATTTTGACACGTGGCCTATACTGAAAGGATAATCATGTTTTTCAAAAACAATCCACTCATTCGCAGGATGTGGATGATATTGGCCACAGTGAGATTGCCAATTGGCTTGATGGCAGGAGACAGAGGGTGGTGGTGGAGGGTTGCTTTTTCGGCTGGAGGCCTGTAACCAGCGCTGTTCCTCGTGGATCAGCACTGGGTCCACTTTTGTTTGTCATTTCTATAAATGATTTGGATGAAAATACAGGAGGCATGGCTAGTACGTTTGCAGATGACACCAAATTTGGTGGTGTAGTGGACAGTGAGGAAGGTTATCTTAAGATTACAAACAGATCTTGATCAATTGGGTCGATGGTGTGAGGAGTGGCAGATGGAGTTTAGTTTGGGTAAATGTGAGGTGTTGCCTTTTCGTAAAACAAACAAGGCCAGGACTTATACAATTAATGGTAGGACCCTGGGTAGAGACCTAGGTGTTCAGGTACATAATTGTTTGAAATTTGCATCATAGGTAGACAGGGTGGTTAAGAAGGTGTTTAGCATCGTATAGGAGTTGGACCTCATATTGAGGTTGTACAGATTGGTGAGGCCTCTTCTGGAGTACTGTGTGCAGTTCCGGTCGCCCTGTTATAGGAAGGATATTATTAAGCTGGTGAGGGTTCTGAAAAGATTTACCAGGATGTTGAGGGAATGGAGGTATGAAAATAGACTGGAACGCCAGGGACCTTTCTCCACCAGAGCATAGGAGGCTGTGGGGTGACCTTATTGAGGTTCATAAAATCATGTGGGATGTAAATAAGCTGAATGGCAAGGGTCTTTTCCCTAGGGTGGGGGAGTTCAAAACTAGGGGGCATATTTTTAAGGTGAGGGGAGAAAGATTTAAAAAGGACATGAGGAACAACTTTTTCACACAGAGGGTGGTTTGTGTGTGGAATGAACTTCCAGAGGAAGTGGTGGATGCAGGTACAGTAACCATGTTTAAAAGGCATTTGGATAAGTTCATGAATAGGAAAGGTTTGGGAGGGATATAGGCCAAGTGCACGCAAGTGGATGATTTAGTTTGGGATGATGGTTGGCATAGACTGGTTGGACTGAACAGTCTGTTTCTGTGCTGTGTGACTCTATGATTCTGAATCAGCCTCGCATTACTAATCCCTGGGGACTATGTGTAAGCTGTGACTCTTAACTTGGAGCCAAAAGGTCCTCAGTTCAAGTAGCTCTCCCAAAAATTAAGCACATTATCCACGTCAACACTTGTGTGGGATGGTGAGGGAGAGCTGTTCTGTATAATCAGACCATAGAGGCAGGGTCATTAAATACTTGTGAGGTGGACAGCTTTTGTTTTGATTGGCAAAGAAATCAATGGTTATTGGGGGGGAGTTGGATTATAGATGGAGTGTGGAATTCAAAACACAAAGAGATCAGATATGATGTCATTGAATGGCAGAGCAGGCTTGGGGGTAGAATGGTCTATTTCTGCTCTTATTTTGTACATTTGGATGCTCTTGACAGAAGGTAGTGCAGGTTAAATGTCAGTGAGGATCAACATTAATTAAACGTAACTATAGCCAAGAGATTGGAAATAGAGACAGAAATTGAAGACACTTGTTTTTGGGTCCTAATGCATCCTGATGAGAAAAGAAGACATTTCTGCTACCGTACACACTCAGGATGCTGCTCCATGTGACCTGGTCTCATTAAGAGTTTGATTTTTATACACACTCACTCAGCAGTGATTATTACAGTAAGGGCATATTTAACCTTTTACTCCACATGCTGGAGATGGCAATTTTAATGTTTGGATGAGACATGAAACTTCTGTGTTTCCTGTGGGTTGGTAGGACAGATTCCAGGTCCCAAGAGAAGGGAACTGTACCCCCTGCTCCCCATCAACCCCGCTCCCCTCGCACCCCCCCACCCCACCCCTCAACACCCTGAACAATATTGATGGAAGCCTTTTGTTTCTTTTAATAGTCAAGCTGAGAACTCACAGTCAAACTGAAAGAAGTGGCCTTGAACAGACTGAAGTATTCAGATGCAATTGAGGTTTCTTTGATGTTCTGTTGGCTCCTTCATTTGATGATTAGTTCATGCCTTTTGAACCAACTACAACCTATTTGTAACATTCCAATGGAGTGAATATCACTGTGTCTTTATACTGCAGATGCCAAGTGTTAAAATACTGGAACATGTCTAAGTTTTCAACACACCAGATACCAGAGCTTGACCAGACTCTGAGGAACCATTAGATTAAAGGCATAAGATAAGGGAGAGATTCTTTTATGTCCTCACCAACCTATTTTTATTTCATTTTCTGTATAGACAGCATTTCAAGTCAGCAAATACTAACAGCAAGAGCTGGCAGTTCAACTCAGCTTCAGACGAAGTAATATTAAAGGGAGAAGTACAAATCTATGCCTAAGGGCGGTACAGTGGCTAGCACTGCTGCCTCACAGTGTCAGGGACCTGGGTTCAATTCCTCCCTCAAGTGACTGTCTGTGTGGAGTTTGCACATTCTCCCTGTGTCAGTGTGGGTTTCCTCCAGGTGCTCAAGTTTCTTCTCACAGTCCAAAGATGTGCAGGTTAGGTGGATTGGCTGTGCTAAATTACTCATAGTGTGCAGGCTGGGTAAGTCAGCCATGGGCAATGCAGAGTTGGGGGGTGGGTCTGGGTGACATGATCTTTGGAGGGGTAGTGTGTATTCAGTGGGCAGAATGGCCTCTTTCTGCACTGTAAAGATTCTATGAACTTCAAAGTGCTACACTATTGTATCTGTTTTTAGGTTGTAATAAGTTCCATCCTATGTAGACTTTTAAAGTTTCAAAGCGTTTTAATCTTTTATGACTGAAGTACTGATCAGGAGATACCATTTCAGGCAGACAACTGGTAATGTCACTAAATGAGTCATCCTTAGGCTCAGGCTGATAATCTGGGAACATGGGTTCAAATTTCACCATAGCAACAGGGGGAATTTAATAAAAAAATTTAAAATTTAAGCATTAAAAGCTAAGAACAGTGACCATGAAACGATAATCAATTGTTAAAAAAGCAAATGGTTCACTTATGCTCCTTTCTGTGTGGATGGGAGTGCGGAATCTACCATCCTTACCCAGTCTGGCCTACATGTGACTCCAGACCCACAGCAATATGGCTGACTCTCAACTACCCTCTGAAATATGCCAGCAAGCCACTCAGTTCAAGGGCAATTAGGGATGGAAAACAAATGCTGGCCTTGAAACAACAGACACATTCCACAAACAACTTTTAAAAGCAGGAATGAGTTATTGATCACAGATTATCATTTAATGTATTGTAATGAAGTGTTTTTGCTTATGAAATCTTCCTTATCCATCCAGGATAACTGATCATATTAGGTGGGTTTTTCAGTATTCTTGACTGCAAAGGAGGTCAGTAACAAATGACATATCGAAGTAACATTAAACTATTCTGACCAGAGCCTATTTTTGCTCCTTCAGTGATTCTCTGAAAAAAGGCTCCTTTTTAAATTCTGCCTTTGATCTAAATATTAGAAGTGCTGACTTGAATCAACACCTGTGAGGAAAACAGATCCCAACTGATATTTAAAATAGGGAAGTGTTGTATAAGGTAATGGTTCTGAAAGGGTTAATGGACATGTTATATTGGCTCCATCCATTCTGATGTCACACACAATCTGTCAAGTTTCTCCTGGAATCACAGAGTCCCTGCAGTCTGGAAAAAGGCCAATCAGCCCATTGAGTCCACCCACCCAGCCCCAACCCTACCCTCTCTCTGTAACCTTACATTTCCCATGGCTAATCCAACCCACCTAACCTGCACATCTTTGGACTGTGGGAGGAAACTTGAGCACCCAGAGGAAACCCACACATACACGGGGAGAATGTGCAAGCTCAACACAGCACCCTGAGGGTGCAATCCAACCCGGATCCCTGTGGGGGGCAGCAATGCTAACCACTGAATGCTGCTTTTGGAGGGAGCAGATGGATCTGTACCAGCTCCGTAAGGTCATAGTCATTATGCCTGATCAAATGTAGTTGTACCAGTTGCTATTTTACAATAAACCAGTTTGATATCTAAGGTCAATGCCTCATCTGTAGATATTCTACAGCGGTGTATTCTCCACCATTTGACACTAGGTAGGCCGAAGACAAGGGAGGGTTGGTGGTAGTGAATGACCTCAAACAACCCTCGCCCAGTACCACATGTTGCTAGTAGTGGCAAATACTACAAGTTACCATCTAAACAAAATGCCACATTATGACGGACAACTATAAGGAGGTGGGTTGCTGAATGTGGACCAATGAGAGGACTGAAGTGACAGTCAATCTTTAATATCTGGCATTCATGATGAATTGAGATGAGCAGTGATTCAACCATTTTGCACCTGGATGTATCTAGCCTGCCCAGTGACCCAGCAGCACAAGGCCTGGGTGGTCCCTGTGTCAGGATGCTGAGATTTACCTCTTTCCGGGGGGGAATGTGCCATCCTGTTGGTTTTATCAGGCATCCTGAACGCCCTTAGGGATGGCCTAGTGAAGGATGTCAAGACGTTGTTGTATGCTGCCTGTTCATGTAAAGCTTTAGGAATGTCCACAAAGCATACCTGATGGGGTCAAACACACGCAACATGGGAGGACATGACTGACCATAATGGAGAAGGTGTGTTCAGGGAGGCACTGAACACATCGAGAGACTTTGTTAAGAATGTGCAGAGGTATCAGACGAAGCACACAAATGGATTACTGCCCATCTCTTCAAGCTCCACCTGCCCCACAGGTGCCAGTCTGCAGGAAGGTCCCACATTGAGCTGATCAACGACCTCAGAATCCATGCAACTGGAGTGGAGGAAAGCCATCTTCAAACACCAGGGACAGTCTGAGAGATGGTCAACAAAGTGCATGGGCTCTCACTTTAATTTGTGCAGCCACACTTTAAAAGGACCAGCTCTTGCTCCGCCCATCTGGGAGCTCGCGGGATATTGTGCAGCTCAGTGTGAAAGGGATTTACTGGAAGAGCGTCTGGGACACAGGATTTCTCAATTTAGGAGAGGCCAGAGAAATTGGGATTGTTTTCCTTGGAACAGTGAGAATTACGTTTTGATCGAAGTGGAGAAACTGTTTCCACAGGTTGCAGGGTCAGTAACCAGATGACACAGATCTAAGATAATTATAAAGAACCAGAGGAGAGACGAGGTGTTTTTTTAAAGTAGTGTGTTGTTATGATGTGAAATGTGCTGGTTGAAGGGAAGAGAAAGAATAATAACTTTCGAAAGGGAATGGTATATATAGTTGAAAGAGATAACTTGTTAGGTCTATGGGAAATTGGATTAAGGACTTGTCAATTGGATTAAAGAGCTGTCATGTTCACAATGGCCGAATGGCTTCCTCCTGTGTTGGAAGGTTCTATGAGCCTGTGACCAAGTGAGCGATGAGCACTGTCTGTTGCTACACAACCTCTCCCCACATGGTGTGATGTTGCTGACTGTCTGTGGGCCTCCCCATGGAGAGTCTGACATCCACTTGGGCCTCGTTGCTGTACTCTGCAGAATAATATCTGCATTAAGGATTACATTCAACAGAACCTGGAAAGGATGACTCACCCTCAGAGAAATGAGCAATATTTGTACTGTTGATAACTTTGGAATAAACACACGCTGAAAAATGTGGAAAAATAAAGCCTGCTGGAGATGCCAAAGGATTATGTTCGGCTCAAGCGCAGCAATGGAAAGTGAGGCCTGGACTTGACTCATTCTCAGAACCTTACACCCTGCTATTAGCACGAGCATTAAGGAATACATCTACTGTTAAATAATGCTGTGATATCTCAACAATCCGTTGGCATCAGGGAGCTATTTCATTGCAAGTATTTGCAGAACCTGTTATTACTGCAGCTGTGTTAGCTACTTGCAACGTAATCTCAAATCCAGCAATGAAATCAGATTGGAAGTTGCCATAGTTCAGGTGCCATAATATCTGAAGTACCTGCACACAGCTCTGGAGTGAATCATACTTGATATCAGAATGGTGAGAACATTAGTGTGGGTGTGGTGGACAGTCCCTGGAAGTATGCTCAGCAAGAAGGTCAACAATGCAATGCTTACTTGACACCAGCAGTGCCACTTCATAGCTATCACCTTCTGTCCTTCAATCTCTCACAATTGAACAGGAGGGAGCCCCCTTAATCCCAGCCTCACCAGGGATACTTAAAGAGATTATCAACTACTTGCACACCACCTCTTGGTTGAATTGTTTGGGCTATTGTTTTGACTCTACATTTCTTTGGTGCTTTTGATATTTGGTCAAAGTTCTTAAAACCTTCAGCGAATGGAGCTGATGGAGTTTTTGATATTTGGTCAAAGTTCTTAAAACCCGCAGGGAATGGAACTGACAGAGTTTTTGCTGACTTCACAACTTCTGCTCAAAGCAGTTGCTGGCTGCGGGTTCATGAGTGGCCGGTCCCTTTGGAATACAGCATGACTGGGGGAACAAATAGAGGTCACATATAGCATGATAAGTTGTTGGAGGAAGAAGGAGGAGAATAGGGGAGAAGGGTTATTGGGATATAGCACCTGTCAGCTCAGGGAGAAACTTACCAACTTAAACCTCCAATGGGGAACAATCTGCAAGACACCTGAGCTTCCATAAGGACTGAAACCTTGTACCTACAGCTCAACTACAGCTTTGGGTAGTGAAGAAGGCATTTGGTATGCTTGCCCTTATTGGTCTGTGCATTGAGTATAAGAGTGGGAGATCATGTTGCAGTTGTACAGGACATTGGTAAGGCCACGTTGGAATATTGTGTCCAATTCTGGTCTCCCTGCTATAGGAAGGATGTTGTGAAACTTGAAAGGGTTCAGAAAAGATTTTCAAGGATGTTGCCAGGGTTGGAGGGTTTGAACAAAAGGGAGAGGCTGAATAGGCTGGGGTTATTTTCCCTGGAGCATAGGAGGGTGAGGGGTGACCTTATAGAGGTTTATAAAATCAAAAAAAAAAACATCAAAATTATAAAAAGGAGGTATGGATAGGGTGGATAGAAAAGGTCTTTTCTCCAGGATGGGGGAGTCCAAAACCAGAGGGCATAGGTTTAAGGTGAGAGGGGAAAGATTGGAAAGGAACCTATGGAGCAACGTTTT
This sequence comes from Rhincodon typus, assembly GCF_021869965.1. Taxonomy (NCBI): domain Eukaryota; kingdom Metazoa; phylum Chordata; class Chondrichthyes; order Orectolobiformes; family Rhincodontidae; genus Rhincodon; species Rhincodon typus. The sequence continues at coordinate 5,022,225 of NC_063353.1, read as the reverse complement.
CACACAGAGGGTGGTGCATGAATGGAATGAGCTGCCAGAGGAAGTGGTGGAGTCTCGTACGATTACAACATTTAAAAGGCATCTGGCTGGGTACGTGAATAGGAAGGGTTTAGAGGGATATGGGCCAAATGCTGGCAAATAGGGCTAGATTAATTTAAGATATGTGGTCGTCATGGACAAGTTGGTCCGAAGGGTCTGTTTCCGTGCTGTATATCCCTATGACTCTAAGGTGAGGACTGCATTACCAATGCCTTTGATGGTGCCTAGGGCAATGAACTGATTTGCACCTGTGTCCTTCAAGACTTGAGCTGGCGATCTTTTCACACTTTGTTGCATACTGGTTATGAGGTAGTTCTCCCTATTTATTGAGAGCTACCCACATTCCATTCTCTTTTCCGAGAGATAGAAGCAGGCAGTGATGACCAACTTTGCGAGGATGGCCAATTTCTCAGTGCTGTGGGCTGCCATTGACTGTGAGCACGTCGCTCCACGCACTGCATGTCTGAACACTGCTGTGTCGGATCGCAAAGGGATTTCACTGCCTCCATGTCCAGCTGGGGTGGCTCACCTTGTCTTGGCAAGAGAGGGACATGGAGGAACGCAGTGGGATTCTGGCTGTTATACTTGAAGAGCTGGTGATGTGTGAAGCTGTGAGATATAGCATTGTGAAGTATGTGGGCACACAGTGTAGCATAAAGATGTTCAAAATGAGCTGTGATTGCTAGAGATTGTTGGTGGTTGAATGGTGGAGCAGTGCATTGAGCAGCGTCAGAGGTTCCTGGCACAGTTTTGCTGGGATATGGCACTTGAAATGCATTCACTCAGCTTTATCAGCTAGGAGGGCTTTATGCAGCACCACAGCCAGCTCCGGGGGTGGGGATCTGACCACTATGGTTCCCACTACCTTGTGTGTGTGTGTGTGTGTGTGTGTGTGTGCGTGTGTGTGTGTGTGTGTGTGTGTGTGTGTGCGTGTGTGTGTGTGTGCGTGTGTGTGCATGTGTGCGTGTGTGCGTGAGTGTGTGTGTAGGAACTCCTGGCCCCTTGTGGATACAGGACATCTCTCACTTTTCGTCTCCTTCATCAGTCTACAGTGCAGCATCTGAAAACCTTTCTGTCATGTTGCACTGCCTTCTGTGTTTCTCAGGTCAGATTCAGGAGCCGCCCCTGCCCCTGCTCCAGCTACAATGGACCACCCCCTTCAGAGGAGCAGGCTAGCTTTACCTGGTGCTAGTGACTCACAATATTGCCTCCCAGTCAAATGCCATGCTAATCAGTAGCACACCTAGCCCTGACTCAGCATTTCAACCTCGTGAAACAACATGCAACACCAGTTGATGTGCCATCTGCACTACAGTTAATGGGTCTGGGTTAACACACATTTCAGGGGCTATCGACTTCGGCTGTAACTTTTAACACAGAGAGTATATCACTCTGTACTTGCATAGTCTGGCTGCTAAGTTCCAAGAAAGGGCTCAAAATGCTTTCTATCCATCCAATCTTGTCCCAGAAACTGGGACAATTTTCAATATGCAACGTAAGGTTTTAAACATTAAATCTATCACAAGCAAACAAGCCATTAAATCCAATAGGTTTTATATCTATACACATTTCTCCCATTCCAGTTACTTCTTCCCACTCCACATCCATTCATCCCTTTCTCCTTCATGTACACTTCCCTCTCACACCCTCATGCATGCAAAATTCAATGTGATGTTTTTGCCAACAGTTATGTTTACATTTATTCATTGAATAGTATTGTAGTTCTTTTAACAATGTAATTAATGGTTATTTTCCAACGTCTCACTTCTTTCCAAATCCTGGCATCAGATAGATTACATCAATTATGGATATAGGAACAGGAGTAGGCCTTTCAGCCCATTAAACCTTCTCTGCCTGGGTTGGTTAGCTCAGTTGGCTGGATAGCTGGCTTGTGATATAGAGTGATGCTGATAGTCACAGGTTCAATCCTCACACTGGCTGAGGTTATCATGAAGAACTCTCCTTGTTGGGCCGAATGGCCTGTTTCCACACTGTGGGGATTCTATGAACCTAAAACCTCAGGTTGTCAATAGCTATATCTGCTGTTGTACACTTACCACCTCAATTTATTACCCCTTGGCAGTATAAGAGTCCATGCCTTAATTGTTTCATTGCAAAAGATAAAGCAATCATCACTGAAAGGGCAGTCTACTGACCTCTAACCTCATCTTCAAATCATTTATACGTTGCTGGTTCTTTTGCTGTTCACAACTCAACTTGTCAATGAGAGCAATCTTGCTTTCTTCCTCAGCTAGCAACTGTAAAAAAGATTAAAAGAAAGAAAATGTTCTTGCAAAACAGTGTTTTTTGAGGATTAACTTAAGTATGAGAGAATTAAAAACACTAAATATGGAGCAGGCAGATAGATTTGACTTGCATCGTGTTCCTACACACATTGTCCAATATGATCTCATATGGCCCTGCTGTTTGGTCAGCCTGGGTCAGATTTTGCACCTGGAGAAATTATCAGCTGTCTTTATAATACCTGGGAGACCGGCAACAGCTTCTGAAATCTCTACTTGCGCAGTAAAACATGAAAATCCCTTGCTTCACCACAGAAGGTGCTGTTCTTGCAGATGGAAACAAATCAGAAATCACTGAACTGACATGAACCTATCCCTTTAGTGTTTATTATATCCAGTTACAAAAACTTACACCTTGTTATTGAGGTGTAACCGGATTTATAACTCCATACTAAGTTGTAGGTATTTCTTTAAAAAAATCTCTTTGGCCCAAGAAAGCCAATTATACACTTGTTAAATTTCTCCACAGAGTTTTACACTTAATTTTTAAAGTTTATTTGTGATACTTCCAGCAATTAATGTGTGTGACCCTTTAATTTGAAAAACTGTGGAGCCTATATCAATGTAGTTACTTCCCTGCTTGCTGTCTGTGAGAATACCTCAATACGATCGGCTGCTCACCCTCTTTGGTGACATCACTTCTGTTGGAAATCTACATGCCCTGACACCAAATTCAAATTAACTGGGGTGGGTGGGTGGGAAGTGAACCACAGAGAGTGTTACACTTTCAATGTCCGCAGTGATTACTGTCAGTTCAACATTGACCTCAAAATCTGGATCAACCCCTTTGGTTTTACTGTTCTGAAAATGACAACCTATTTATCACGCTCCATGTTGGACTTTCTCCAATAAAATCTGTCACAGTACAAACCACACCAGCAGCTCTCTGTGTTGTATAATCGTGAGTTATTTCCCAAACGTGGGTTCAAATGCGCAGCAATTCTTTCCATCACATCTTAACCCATTGTCCTGTAGCTTCTTTAATCTCCACGATATTCATTCTCGCACAGCTTTACATTTCAAAGTTTTGATGTGCACAGAATGCCCGAGAGTTCAGATTTCCCTGCTCATCAAACCAGGTCTGACAGCCACCTCATTATCCTCACCAACTCAAACGGTCTGTGTACTTCAGTAAAGATGAGACAATTGCTGAGCTCTGTTACACTACAATAAAGTTTAGGATTATCCAAGTGGCATGATGCACAATTCAGATGTTCACTTTATAAATTGTTAACTGGTTATTAATCCAGTGAATAACTTTCCAGTCTGCTTTAAAAGATTATTCTGTATTTGTCTTTACATTTCCTCAGAGAGAGATGCCTCAATTAATGAGAGTCTTTCATTTGAATATACAAAATCACAGCAGATTTTGTTGTGACTCAGACTCAGTTGCAGCCTGCTGTAATACATTTCAATTTAACGGAATTGCTAAATGAGACTGGTTTTTGAGGGTGAAACTTGTCCAGGATCGCGGGACCAGTCCCGACTGACCAGCTGAACAACCAACACTGAACATCATCAACACCAAACACTGACCGTCCCCAACACCAAACACTGACCGTCCCCAACAACAAACACTGACCATCCCCAACTCCAAACACTGACCATCCTCAGCACCAAACACTGACCATCTCCATCCCCAACACCAAACACTGACCATCCTCAACACCAAACACTAACCGTCATCAGCACCAAACACTGACCATCTCCATCCCCAACACCAACACTGACCATCCTAAACGTCAAACACTGACCATCCTCAATGCCAAACATTGACCATCCTCAGTACCAAACACTGTCCAACTCCATCCCCAACACCAAACTCTGACCATCCCCAACACCAAACACTGACCATCCCCATCTCCAACACCAAACACTGACCGTCCCCAACACCAAACATTAAGCATCCCCAACCCCAACACCAAACACTGACCATCCCCAACACCAAACACTGTCCATCCTCAGCACCAAATACTGACCATCTCCATCCCCAACACCAAACACTGACCATCCTCAACACCAAACACTGACTGTCCTCAGCACCAAACACTGACCATCTCCATCACCAACACCAGACACTGACCATCCTCAACACCAAACACTGACCGTCAACAGCACCAAACACTGACCATCTCCATCCCCAACACCAAACACTGTCCATCTCCATCCCCAACACCAACACTGACCATCCTCCACGGCAAACACTGACCATCCTCAATGCCAAACATTGACCATCCTCAGTACCAAACACTGTCCAACTCCATCCCCAACACCAAACACTGACCGTCCCCAACACCAAACACTGACCATTTCCAGCACCAAACACTGACTGTCCTCGACACCAAACACTGACCATCCCCATCCCAAACACCAAACAATGACCGTCCCCAACACCAAACACTGACCGTCCCCATCCCCAAAACCAAACACTGAGCATCCCCAACGCCAAACACTGACCGTGCACAACAGCAAACAATGACCAGTCGCAGCCCCAAACACTGACCGTTCCCAACACCAAACACTGACCATTCCCATCCACAACACCAAACACTGACCGTCCCCAACACCAAACACTGACCATCCCCAACATCAAACACTGACCATCCCCATCCCCAACACCAAACACTGACCGTCCCCAACACCAAACACTGACCGTGCCCAACAACAAACACTGACCATGCCCAACAACAAACACTGAC
>NC_063353.1:5016311-5017084 GCF_021869965.1 Rhincodon typus | reverse complement strand
TCCTTAGCTCCAAACACTGACCAACTCCATCCCCAACACCAAACACTGACCATCCCCAACCCAACACCAAACACTGACCATCCCCAACTCCAAACACTCACTGTCCCCACCCACAGCACCAAACACTGACCATCCCCATCCCCAACACCAAACACAAACCATCCATAACTCCAAACACTGACCGTCCCCAACACCACACACTGACCATCTCCATCCCCAACACCAAACACTGACCATCTCCATCCCCAACACCAACACTGACCATCCTCAACAGCAAACACTAACCATTTCCAACCCCAACACCAAATACTGATCATCCCCAACACCAAACACTGAACATCCCCAATGCCAAACACTGACCATCCTCAGCTCCAAACACTGACCAACTCCATCCCCAACACCAAACACTGACCATTCCCATCCCCAACACCAAACACTGACCGTCCCCAACAACAAACACTGACTGTGCCCAACAACAAACACTGACCATCCCCAACTCCAAGCATCCTCAACACCAAACACTGACCGTCCTCAGCACCAAACACTGACCATCTCCATCCCCAACACTGACCATTCTCAACGGCAAACACTGACCATCTCCAACCCCAACACCAAATACTGACCATCCCCAACACCAAACACAGACCATCCCCAATGCCAAACACTGACCATCCTTAGCTCCAAACACTGACCAACTCCATCCCCAACACCAAACACTGACCATCTCCATCCCCAACACTGACCAGCCTCAACTGCAAACACTGACCATCTCC
>NC_063353.1:5008812-5016211 GCF_021869965.1 Rhincodon typus | reverse complement strand
TCCCCATCCCCAACACCAAACACTGACCATCCCCAACTCCAAACACTGACTGTCCCCATCCCCAACACCAAACACAAACCATTCCCAACTCCAAACACCGACCGTCCCCAACAGCAAACACTGACCATCTCCATCCCCAACACCAAACACTGACGGTCCCCATCCCCAACACCAAACACTGACCATCCCCAACTCCAAACACTGACTGTCCCCATCCCCAACACCAAACACAAACCATCCCCAACTCCAAACACTGACCGTCCCCAACACCAAACACTGACCATCTCCATCCCCAACTCCAAACACTGACCGTCCCCAATGCCAAACACTGACCATTCCCAACACCAAAAATTGAAAATCCCCAACAGGCACCTCCAGGTAAACACTGAACAGAGAATAGGAATGGAGGTCGGGGGAAGGGAGGCAGGTCAGTGCCAGCAGTGCCCACACCCGAGGACCTGGATACAGTTCCCAAAGAAGCTCAATGACCTCCCCCGAGTGGGCAAGGGAGGTGAATCTAACTTCGAAAGCCCCACTACACCAGCTGAGCCACCAGCCTCCTGCACTGCTCCACACACCAGACCACCCCCCACTATCACTCACCAAGCAACAGGCTCAATCAAACTGACATGTTCATAACTCACGTCAATCTCACTCACTCAGCAATGTAGCAAGCCTGACATCTCACAGTTTACACTCGCTGCCAGCCCTTCACCCGTTGCAGCCTCACCAGTCATACATATTGTCTTGTAAGCACTTACACAGCTCCCCCTCTCTTAAGGGATAAGATACACAACTGAAGACCGCACCCCCTGATCTATAGGGGGAATAGCGCCTCACACTGGCCCTGAAGGTGATGAGGCTGACAGCAGCTATGGCCAGACTGAAAGGTTTGAACGTACCAGTATGTGTCTCCTTCATACAGCTCACTTCCTGGATCCTCATCTGAGCTGACTCCCGATTCCAAAGCTGCTGGGTGGTGACTGTGTGCTCGTCTTTCTTTCCCACCCCCGCCATCCTGTCCTCACAATCCTAGCCTTCAGGCAGAGGTCTCAGGCACAATGGAGAAGAGCCTAATGGTGAAGCACTCACAGGGCGCCAGTGCTACCATGGTAGTATCATCAGACTAGTAATCCCAGGCTAATGTTCTGAGGATGTTATAGAATTCCGACACTGTAGAATTGGGCCATTCAATCCATCAAGTGTACACCAACCCGCCTAGACCCACTCCCTATCCTTGCATTTCCCATGGCCAATCCACCTACCCTGCACATCTTTGGGAGGAAATTGGAGCACCCAGAGGAAACCCATGCAGACAACGTGCAAACTCCACACAGAGAGTCGACCGAGGCTGGAATCGAACCCGAGTCCCCAGTGCTGTGGGGCAGCAATGCTCACCACTGAGCCACCATGCTGCCCTGAATATGGATTTGAATCCAACAATGGCAGACGATGAAATTTGAGTTCCATTTTTAAACATCTGGAGTAAAGCGCTAGTCTAATGGCGACCATGTAACCATTGTCACGTGTTGTTAAAAACCCATCTCTTTCACGAGAGTTGCAGGATGAGGAACCGTAATAGCAAGAGGTTGGGACTGTTCTCCTTGGAGAAATGGTGGTGAAGGAGGGAGATCTGATAGAATTTTTCAAAATCATGAAGGTGCTGGATAGAGTAGAAGCTTGTATAAGGATCAAGAATCAGATAGCACACGTTTAAAGTGGTCTGCAAGTGAAATGAATGAAAAATGTGTGGAAAATCTTTCTCACTCCATGAGTGGTTAGGGTATGGAATGCACTGTATGGAAATGTGGTGGGGACAGGTTCAAATGAGGCATTCCAAAGGGCATTAAATGATCATTGGCATAGAAACAATATGCAGGATTATAGGGAATGGCTGCTAAGTCAGGCTCATTTACTGGGCCAGCGCAGACACAATGGGCAGAATGGTCTCCTCCAGCAGTGATATTCTTGTGTGGTTTTGTTGCCAGGATGGGTGTGTCTGCAAGGCCCAGTGGGAGATCAGGGTCTAGAGTGGACAGGGCATGGACCGCATGGAAATGCAGGTGTGGAAAGACTCCAACAAGTCACAAGTTGGGGTGGGGGTGGTGTGAGAAGTTCCCCTAGCCATCAGGTCCCTTGTCAACACCATAAGGCCATGAGGAATAGGATCAGGAGCAGGCCGTTCAGCCCCTCAAGCCTATTCCGCAATTCAATGAGATTGTGACTGATTCAACATTCCTCATGTCCACCTTCCTGCCTAAACAAAACAAAAGGAAGACCGCTCCAGTATGAGTAATTTGAATAGATTTTTGCTTACTCGTTGCCTCCCAGTGGGATCAGTACCTACTTTAGTTCACTCATTTTGAATGCTGGTGCATGGTTGAACACATATTTTGAAAGAAGTGGCGATAACCTTTTGTACAGCAACCTTCCAGCTTCTGGAATAGAGCCATCTGGCTACATGCAACATAAACTGTTGATAATAACTTATTATAACTGGGGAATGTCTGCTGAAAGTCGAAAGCACTAACCAGAACAGACAGCAGAGTGATAGAATGTGGATCATGGAATTAATAAGTCCTTGGTTTTTCTGTTTGGAGGCTCCCTGAGCATGTGTCAAGCTATAAGCAGCTTCTGACGGTCAGCGATGTGCCTAGAAAGTGTGCTTTGTCTTGAATTTGAAGTCTCTGTGCAACTTCTTTCCTTGGCCCTAATTTTGATAGGGTAGAGGTGCTGGGGCAGACATTGGCAGTAGGTTTGATGATACTTCAGTGAAGAAAATAAAGTCCATGCCATTTTTACCCACTAGCTTCACTGAAATACCACCAGACACGTTCTTTACCCATTCTCTGTGCAGAATTGAGGAAAGCTAGTGCCCTTGTTAGCACCTACTCGACTTCCAAGGTGGTGGCAGAGTAGGACGCTTCAGCTGGAGGTCGTCGCTCCATCTGGTTTTATTTCTTTATTTTTCTCTTTTGTGTGTTTTTCTCTCTTCTTTCTTCCTGGCAATGTCCTGAACTTCCGGCCTCAGCACAGACTCGGACTCTTAGCCTTAGCGCAAACACAGTGAGGTCTCCTCTTGGCCCAGCATGCCAATCTGAAATGCTGGAGTTTTTATTTCTTTATTCCTCTAATTCTTTCTCCTTAAGAAGTTGTACCGAAGAAACTGTACCTAGGTACCTTTGTACCTAAAGTGGCACCATAAATGGCGACTTGTAAACTTTTCGCTGGACTCATTTGAGTACCTGTGACAATAAAGCTAATTGAATTGACAGTTTTCCACATGGGACAGGATGGAGAGCAGGTTCACTAGAATGCTACTGGAGATCAAAGAGTTACATTTTGGGGACAGGTAGCAGGGTATGCATTGTTTTGAGTTTAACAGAGATGTTCAAGCTCAATAAAGAGTTTGTTAGGGTAGCTGTTTCCAACTGATGGGGACACCAGGGGGCATAATCATACCATTACATATCAGCCATGACTCAGTGGATAGCCCTCTTGCCTCTAACTCACAAAGTCTTGGTTCGAGTCCCATTTCAGGACCTGAAAGTACTGTGAACACTCCCACGCAGTGCAGAGCAGGTGTTGCACTGTTGGAGGTGCTGCCTTTCGGATGAGATGCTAACCTCGTGTCAATTGGTTCAGTGGAGAAGGATGCATCCAGAGGATCAGTAAATTCGATGTTAGTTGGGTTTGGGGTAGATGGCGGTGTGGCGGTGGTGGTTCTGAGCTGGCTCAGAATTTAAACATAGATGGACTTCTCATTAAGCTATATCTTTCCGCGGCACTGAATGAAAGCGTTTCACTGTATTTTGTTGTATTTCTTGCTATAAAATACATGTGACAATACAATCATTCATTCATAAAATTCATAAATCTGAGGCACAATCTGCTTCTGTGGGTGGATGTAAAAAAATGGCACTACTTTGAAGTAGAAGAGCGGCCCCCAGTGTTCTGACTAATGTTAGGCCATCAATTAATAACACATTATCAAGTCATTGTCACATCGTCGTTTATGGGAACTTGCTGTGTGCAAATTGACTATTGCATTTCCTGCATGACAACAAGAAAGTATTTAATTGTCTGTAAAGCACTGAGGCATCAAAGTGGTTATGAAAGGCGCCATATAAATGAAAGAATTTCTTTTCTCTTTAAAGCTGGGCCATTGAGGGTTGATATCAGGGACCACAAATTCACAAGAGGGCTTGTGGAAATCTGAAACACCTCCTTCAAAAATTGCTGAGGCCGGGCCTACTTAGATAGCGGTTTGTCAGCAATGGTATGAAAGGGACATGGAACCAGGCCAAGAAGATGGTGTTAAAATACTAGTCAGAGACGTGCTAACAGGGTGACACTGGCTCAGGGGTTAGCACTGCTGCCTCACAGCGCCAGGGAGCAAGGTTCGATTCCACCCTTGAGCAGCTGACTGTGTGGAGTTTGCGCATTCTCCCTGTGTCTGCTGGGTTTCCCCTGGGTGCTCCAGTTTCCACCCACAGTCCAAAGATGTGCAGGTTAGGGTGGATTGGCTATGCTCAGTTGCCCCATAGTGTGCAGGCTAGGTGGGTTAGGCATGGGAAATGCAGGGTTACAGGGTACAGGGTGGGTCTGGGAAGAATGCTCTTTGGAGCATCAGCATGGACTCGATGGGCTAAAAAGCCTCTTCCCACACAATACGGATTCTATGAACTGAATGAGTAAACTGGTCAGAGATAGTAGGAACTGCAGATGCTGGAGAATCTGAGATAACAAGGTGTAGAGCTGGATGAACACAGCAGGCCAAGCAGCATCAGAGGAGCAGGAAGGCTGACGTTTCGGGCCTAGACCCTTCTTCAGAAATGGGGGAGGGGAAGGGAGTTCTGAAATAAATAGGGAGAGAGGGGTAGGTGGAGAGGAGACAGACTGGTCAAAGAGGCAGGGATGGAGCCAGTAAAGGTGAGTGTAGGTGGGGAGTTAGGGAGGAGATACGTCAGTCCAGGGAGGACAGACAGGTCAAGGGGCCTTAGAAGAGGCTTCGCAGTGGGGTTACAATTGTTTCAGAGATAGTAGGAAGTGCAGGCTTGGGGACCACTTTGCAGAACACCTACGCTCAGTTCGCACTAAACAACTGCACCTCCCAGTCGCGAACCATTTCAACTCCCCCTCCCATTCCTCAGACGACATGTCCATCCTGGGCCTCCTGCAGTGCCACAACGATGCCACCCGAAGGTTGCAGGAACAGCAACTCATATTCTGCTTGGGAACCCTGCAGCCCAATGGTATCAATGTGGACTTCACAAGCTTCAACATCTCCCCTACCCCTACCGCATCCCAAAACCAGCCCAGCTCATCCCCTCCTCTCACCTCAAGCCCCACCCCCATCTCCTACCTACTAACCTCATCCTGCCCCCTTGACCTGTCCGTCCTCCCTGGACTGACGTATCTCCTCTCTAACTCCCCACCTACACTCACCTTTACTGGCTCCATCCCCACCTCTTTGACCAGTCTGTCTCCCCTCCACCTATCTTCTCCTCTATCCACCTCCCCCTCTCTCCCTATTTATTTCAGAACCCCCTTCCCCTCCCCCATTTCTGAGGAAGGGTCTAGGCCCAAAACATCAGCCTTCTTGCTCCTCTGATGCTGCTTGGCCTGCTGTGTTCATCCAGCTCTACACCTTGTTATCTCAGTAAACTGGTCAGATTGATTGATCAATCAAATCCTCAGATTTGAGGAGGAATGACCTCCTCCTGTTTCTGTGGTTCTCATTTCCTATTGGGAGCTCTGCTCATCCTTCTCACCCTCACAGATCACAGAAATAAAATGCTCGGTCCTTCATTTGTGGCTCAGAGGGAATTAAAATTTAGATCATGTGCACATACACAACAACTCGCAATCTCATCGGGCCTATGTACTATATCTCAATTTGTCAAAACAGAAATAATGGTCTTAAAAATTCTAAAACTCTGTAAAGAATATGAATTAGAGAGCAAATTCTCCAGCTTTATCACTGGGACACTTCTGTTTTGATTTATTATAATTTTAAACATTCAATTCAGGCTTCATTAAGAGCCAATTACACAATTATTGAGACCTTTCTCATTGTAAACCAGGTCTAATCAGATCATTACAAAACCTCCCAGGTGTAGCACATTAAAGAACCAGCTCTGAGCATTCTTGACCTGAAAAGTATATTCTCTTCCCCGACTGATAGATAATGCTTGAGGAATTCTGCAATCCGCTGTGGCTGATCACTATTTTATAACTGTTTTGACTCAAGTTATGTGTTTGTCATCTCTGCTACATTTCTCTGAGTAACAGTGCTTAACAAATGAGATGCAGCTTGTCACTTCATTTTCTGAGCATTCATGCATCGCAAACTCTCCTACTGTAAATAAACAAAGACCCCTCACTTCTACCAGGCTTTGACTGAAAACAGGACAGCAGTGTTTCTGTAGTGTGGCTAATTGGGAATCCAGCCATACAGCTTAATTGCTTTTATGACTGGTCAATCATAACTGAGTAATGCACATTATCATTAGGCCTGTGATCTGAATAGTATTATTCACACAGTGTATATATAGGTGACTGGAATATTTTTGCATGTTAAAATGCTGAGCAGAAGATCAGATCATGTGAATATTCTTTGATGGGTATAAGTGCTTTACTTTCTTTGTTATTGATCATTGGGACATGGTTGTTATTTAAGAATATAAGAAATCGGAGCAGGAATAGGCCATTCAGCCCCTTGAACCTGTTCACTGCACAATCCCAACATCCCTTGATGGTTTTATTAAGTAGAACATAGAACATAGAATAGTACAGCACAGGAACTGGCACTTTGGCCCACGATGTTGTGCCGAACATGACAGCATATTAAACTAATCCCTTTTGCCTGCCCTTGGTCCATACCTCTCCATTCCTTGCATATTCACGTGCTTATGTAAAAGCCCCTTAAATGCCCCTATCATGTCTGCCTCTACTAACACCACCACTGGTAGCGCATTCCAGACTCCTACCACTCTCTGTGTAAAAAACTTGTCCCTCACTCACTTTTGAACTTTCCCCCTCTCACCTTAAATGCATGTCCCCTAGTATTAGATATTACAACTCTGGGAAAAAGATTCTGACTGTCAACCCTATCCATGCATCTCATAATTTTTTAGACTTCTATCAGATCTCCCCTCAGTCTCTGCCGCTCCAGAGAAAACAACCTGAGTTTTTCTAGCCTCTCTTTATGGCTCATACTCTCTAATCCAGGCAGCATCCTGGTAAACCTCTTCTGCGCCCTCTCCAAGGCCTCCACATCCTTCCTGTAATGTGGTGACCAGAACTCTAAGTGTGGCCTAACCAAAGTCTTATAAAGCTGCAACAAGACATCCTGACTCTTGTAGAAACTGAAAGAACTGCGGATGCTGTAAATCAG
>NC_063353.1:4977724-5003812 GCF_021869965.1 Rhincodon typus | reverse complement strand
TGATTGATGTAGATTCACTGGGGGCTAGCCAATGTTTCCTATTGAACATCAGAAGATTCTTGAGTATGGGATAAACTGCCATCCACGTACGGAATTTTTACAATTTTTAATTATTTTTATCTGTTGTGAGACAGCTTGATGGAGGAAAAGATTCTTTATTGTCTTTTTTTTTGTTTATTCCTTACTATCTGTTTATTTCCCCCCAACAGATTCATAAAGTATTTCAGTCCTGTCTGTGTAATACAAGGTTTCGACTTCTTTCTCTTGTTCTGCCAGCTATGATCTACCAGATGAGGTGACAAAGGGTTCCTGGAAAAGATTTAGGGACTGTGTTTTCTATGTGACTTTAAAATTTCTGCCACTGCTGATTCAGGAGATCTAAACCATCTTGTTTCGCTCTATGCATGTGGGTGGCTTTGCTGATTTATGTCAGGACTGTATTTAGGTGATGGAAAAGGGAGCCATGTGAACTCAGGTAAGTCCAGCGCCAGTTATAAACAATCAGTACAACCCTTGCCAGTGTCATTCACATCTCCACAACAAATGTTCGCAGCTTCAAAACTGACTAAAATTTTGGTTTGGTACTGCATGAAAATCAAACCTCTCACTCCACCACGTTCTATGGTGATAACTCTGATGCCTTGTTCTAACTTGTACCAGGTCTCGTTCACACCTTCAATACTCCTTATTGCAAATTGGGTTCTGGTCTGGCAACACCCCAATTTTAAGATTTATATCCTTGAGCTTCATGGTCTTGTCCTTCCTGACCGCTCTGTAACCTCCTCCAGCCCACAGTGGTCTCAGAGGTTTGTGTTATAAATTCTGTTGTCTACCATACACATCCTTTACCCAGTGTTGGCTTCAACCATCTTAACCCTAAGTTTTAGAATTCTTTCGCAAAATCTCTCCACCTCTCCAAAATATTTGTTTGCTCCTTAATACTCACCTAAGTAAGTAAGATTTTGATCACCTATCCTAAATAACTCCTTATTACATTGAGAATTTGTTGGCCTAATTAGTCCGTGCTAGAGTTTGTCATCCACTCAAGCCTCCTCCCATCTTTCCCTCATCCAAACCATATGATTGTGATTCTTAATGGCCCTCTCCCTCAAATGATTCTCTAGGTCAAATTCCCAAATGGATTTCTTGCTGACTATCTTATATCAGTAGCTCCCACGGTTTTCTTTAAATTCATTCTTGGCATTGCTGGCCAGGCTAGCATTTATTGCTCATCCTGTGTCAACCACTTTGCTGTAGCTCTAGAGCCACATGTAGGTCAGATCAGGTAAGGACAGCAGTTTCCTTCCCTGAAGGACGTTAGTAAACCAAACACATTTATCCGATAATCGATAATGATTTCATGGTCATCATAAGACACTTAATTCCAGATTTTTGTTCAATTCAAGTTCACCATCTACAGTGACGGGATTCAAATATGGGTCCCCAGAATATTACCTGAACCTCTGAAATGATAAAAACCGAAAGAACTGCAGATGCTGTAAATCAGGAACAAAAGGGAGCAAGAGTCACTGGACCCGAAACGTTGACTCTGATTTTTTTCTTCACAGATGCTGCCAGACCTGCTGAGCTTTTCCAGTAACTTCTGGTTTTGTTGCCTCTGAATTAATAGTCTTGTGAAAATACCACTAAACCATCACCTCCCCTAATGCCATGAGGCCATCGCCTAGTTATACTCATTGCCATACAAGTGAAAACATCGTGGAGAGAAGTTGTCTGACCTTCTTTCTAGATGGCGGGCTGGGAAATGAGGATGCCAGGAAAGCTGCAGTGAGTTGTGAAGTATAGTTGCCTCGTGGAGTTTTGCATCTAGAGCATTTTTCCAGTGATAGCACTGGATGCAGACTGCAGAACTCTTCAAAAGAAGTGGACAGCTGATTTGTATTTGGAGCTGCAGGTATTCTGCCAATGGTGGAGTGAGTCCCCACTATTATCTTCCTTTATTTTTACTCAATTCTCTAATTTCTTTGAATTGTTCCTGTTCAACATTACTTCCACTATTTGATAGTCTTGTAGACTATCTCTGTCAATTGTATATTGATCCTTCATTGTTTTCTTATCTCTGGATAGATGAATTATCCATCTGTTTTATTGATGACTGCATCATTTCTTTTCTATTGTCACTATTATTCATAAAAAGCACAGCTACTTCACATCCCCCTTTGCCGTCTCTATTATTTCTAAACATGTTATATATTTGGCGATGTTTCATTGCCAGTGTTGACTTTTCCAAAGGATTCTCTCAATAATCCCAACTGTACGCGTCCATCGCAATTTATTATCGCCTTGAGTTCTCCTGTTGCATTACAAACGGTGTGCTGATTACTGATTCATTTCTCATAGCAGTTCCTCTTCCTAATTGTACTGAGTATTTTAGCTTCCTGTCCTATGATTCTGTTTATTCCTTGGCAATTCGTGTCCTTATTATTGTACATCCTATGCTTTTTATTCCTGTTTTATATTTTGCAAGACCAGTTCATTCCTTGTACATTCCAACCTCACCATACTAGATTTACAGCCTTTGCCTCTCCCAACTTACTCTTTCTGCTGGGATGCACATCCTGTTCTGCTACAGTCGGAGGCTGTTTCATCAATACTGTCCTTTCCTTTCTCAGAATTGATACCAGTGTTCTTCGATAATGGACCCCCTTTACCCGCCCCAGACCTTCAGTTATGTTCTCTTTTTGTAATTCCCTATACCAATTTGCGTGTAGCTTGGACAAATCATTATTTCCTTTGTGATCCAACTTCTAAATTCAGCTCCTAAGTTCCAATATTTCCTCAGTAGGATCTCTAGCTCCGCCACAAGCTCACGAGAATTGGAGTAGGCCATCTGGCCCATTGAGCATGTACTGCCATTCAATTAGGTGCTGTTTGATCAGATTTGATCAAATACCATTTTCCTGCCTCTCTCCCATAACCCTGGACTCCCTCATCAATCAAAAATCTGTCTAACTCAATCTTGGATATTCGAATGACCCAGCCTCCACCGTTCAGAGAATTCCAAAGACTCTCGGACAGGAGAAATTCCACCTCATTCAGTTTTAAATGGGCGACTCGGATTCTTAAACTGCACTCACTAGTTTTAGACTTAGCCATACAAGGGGAAAAATTCTCTCAGGATCTGCACGATTAAGTCCCATCAGGACTTTACATGTTTTATATCACTTCTCATTGTAGCAAACTCCAGTGAGTACAGGTACAACCTGCTGAACCTTTCCACACAAACCCGATCACAGAAATTGTCCAAATAACTTGATGTCATTAGTAACTAGAAAGATCTATCAATGAATGACTTGAACCTGCCCAATGTCTGAGCTGCCACAGATTTCTGCTGTAGAGAATTCCAAAGATTCTCTACCCTCTGAGTGAAGAAACCTCTCAGATCAGTCTTAAATGGCTTACCCCTTATCCTGAGATTGTGACCCATTCTGTATGGAGCATGATAATTGAACTAACTCCCTATTTACAAATTCCTCTTCATGCACTACAAGATATGTCTGATCTGGTATCAGGCAGGCAACAGCCTTTGGGACTCTCATTTATGATTATGTAGGATTCTATCTAATTCACTGTCTCATTCATGATTTGCTCTTCAACCCTCTTAGCCAGGGTGCTGTGGATGTTATCCCCAGAGTCTTTCTCCCTGTTTTTAAGGTAGCAAGTACCTCTTGAATAGAACGCTACTTCTGGGACCTCTTTCTCGTCCTCTGCAGACACCCTGCTTCTGAGTTCTTCACTGTCAAACCTTCTTTTTCCTGAACCTTTGTATCCCTTAGGGATGGGGCTGCTTTATGCCGAGATTATCCAGGATGTGTTCTTTTTTTCCTGGTGTTTGTGTCTCTAACCCCCACTCCAGCTCAATAACGCTGACCCTAGTGACTCAAGGCAGAAACATCTCCTGCGAATGGTGGCGCAGAGGTTCAGTGGTTAGCACTGCTGCCTCTCTCAGTGCCAGGGACCCGGGTTTGATTCTACCCTCGGGTGACTGTGTGGAGTTTGCACGTCCTCCCCATGTCTGTGTGGGGTTTCATCTGGGTGCTCCGGTTTCCTCCCACAGACCAAAGATGTGTAAGATGCTAAATTGCCCATAGTGTCCAGGGATGTGTAGGTTAGATGGCTTAGCCATGAGAAATGTAGGGGTAGGGATTTGGGTCTGGGTGGGATGCTCTTTGGAGAGTTGGTATGGACATGATGGGCTAAATGGCCTGCTTCCACACTGTAAGGATTTGATGTGGGAAGCAGGGAATGTCTCCCTGACCACAAACATGTGGCTTGTGTCACGTCTTACTTGTTTTATGCTCCTGCAAAGTGCCATGAGATGTTTCACAATGTCAAAGGAGCTGCACAAACACCAATTGTTATTATGAGGACAGGCCCCAGCTCTGGATTCAGCCTTAATATCCACTCTGCACAGACAACACCGTGTAAATACAGAGTGATTCATCAGAAGTCACCAAGAATCTGTCTCATACTGGCCCCCACATCAGTCTAGTGTAGTCCATACAAACACAAGGCACATTAGTTAAACCTTACAATATAATTCATTGATGTTGACTGTGATTTGCAGGAAGCTGTGACTGGGATTGCATTTGTCTCTACTTTTTCGGGACTGGATTTCCTGTCTGTCCAAATACTCTTCTATTAACAACAAATATTCAGTCTGTTTTTGGTTAATAATCTGTTGGGTTTTCTTTAAATGAAAAATCACATTTAAAGCATTTTTTTGGTTGCTCCTAAGAGTAGATGTTCTTACACAACTTGGAATGGCCGTTGTCTCACAATCTCAGGTTAAACAAGGCCTGAACTAGGGCTTGGATGTTCGGAACATTCTTCTTCTGCCTGAGATGAACACTCAGCTGTAAAGATTCAAACTGACTCAGAAGTGAAGGAAAATGGACCTCCTCAATCCTCAGGCTTCACTGCACTTGTGCCTGGTGTGATGTCCCTTTAAGGGACAATATCTTAAATGTGTCCATAACCATCCATTACAGTGATGTGGAGGTGCTGGTGTTGGACAGGCGTGGACAAGGTCAGAAATCACACGACACTGGGTTATAACACCTGAAGAAGGAGCGAGACTCTGAAAGCTTGTGTTTTCAAATAAACCTGTTGGACAATAACCTGGTGTCGTGTAATTTCTGACCTTATCCATAACAGGATGTGGTATATAAGTTATTTACTCTGTAGCCAAAATGGAGCTAGAGTCCTATAGGTCAGATATGCCTCCCAGTTGTACTTTCAAATAAGGAACTCACATTCTTGTTTTACCAGTCCTTGTCATATGATTGATACATTGATAATTAACGGAAGAATGCGACAGTGCCAACTCAGACACAACTCCGGTTTCTGAAAGATAGTAGAAACTGCAGGTGCTGGTGTCAGAGATAACACAGGAACAAAAACAAAGTTGCTGGAAAAGCTCAACAGGTCTGGCAGCATCTCTGGAGGAGAAAACAGAGTTAACGTTTTGGGTCCGGTGACCCTTCTGCAGAACTGATAACACAGTGTGGATGCTGGAGTCAGAGATGACTCCAATTTACCTGTGACAGCGCGACACAGATCTGCGTTCTTGTGAGGCCACTCCCTTGAGTACTGAGGATGTGATTTGCTCCAGGCGTTTAAAACACAACAATGCTTTGAAAGGGTAGACACAGGGAAAACAAAACAATTTCCTTTTGAAAAATGGGAGAAAGTTCATTCTGGAATGGGATCAGGAAGCAGATTTCCACACCAAATGCGAGTGCAAATCTGGCATTCTCTGTCCCTGAGAGCCTGCAAGTCAGCTACAGCTTCCAAGATTGAGATGGATATATTTTTGTTGTGTGCAGATGTCAAAGGATTTGGGACTGAAGGTGAAGGAATGCAGATGAGGCCCAGACCATCCATCGTCTAGTTGTCTGACGGGACACATCTAACAATTTAAATGACCTCCCATTTCCGTAATGTTCCATTTTCTTAATGTTCCTTAATGTGTTGACCAGACTGGTCAACCTGTCTCATTTCCTTGGACTCTCACTGACCTTAGTTTGCAGCATTTTAATTTCAGTCGACAGGTTATTAATGTGCTGGCGCAGACACTGGTTTTCCTCCTGAATTTGCTCCAATTGGATATGTTCCTTATTGAGGCACATGCTCAGTTCCATCAGCTAGGATGAGAATTAATTTGCGGGTGTCAAAAGGACAGTAACTCTAAACCTCATTATCACAGCAGTAATAACCTTTAGCAAGCTCGCAACTGGTGTAGTGATGGATTCCTGATAGCAACTTACAATATATCTTGTGGTCTCATGCTCAGTTCTGAGACTGAAGTGGCTTCAAATGTGCTGCTCAGAAACATAGTTCAAGTACACACCCATCTCTCCTAAAGAAGGGCTGCACTGTGTCAGACACCGTCTTTCATAAAAGACGATAAACTGAGGCCCAGTCTGCATGAATCATAGAATCCCTATAGTGTGGAAGCAGGCCATTCATTCCATCAAATCCACACCAACCCTTTGAAGGGCATCCCACCCAGACCCACCCTATCCCTGTAACTCTGCATTTCCCATGGCTAACCCAATTAGCCTGCACATCCTGAATACTATGGGTGATTTATCATAGCCAATTGAAATGTGGAGCTTGTTCAAGGAACAGCTACTGCGTGTCCTTGAGAAGTATGTACCTGTCAGGCAGGGAGGAAGTGGTCGAGCGAGGGAACCGTGGTTTACTAAAGAAGTTGAAACTCTTGTCAAGAGGAAGAAGGAGGCTTATGTAGAGATGAGGCGTGAAGGCTCAGTTAGGGCACTTGAGAGTTACAAGTTAGCCAGGAAGGACCTAAAGAGAGAGCTAAGAAGAGCCAGGAGGGGACATGAGAAGTCTTTAGCAGGTAGGATCAAGGAAAACCCTAAAGCTTTCTATAGGTATGTCAGGAATAAAAGAATGACTAGAGTAAGATTGGGGCCGGTCAAGGACAGTAGTGGGAAGTTGTGCATGAAGTCCGAAGAGATAGGAGAGGTGCTAAATGAATATTTTTCGTCAGTATTCACACAGGAAAAAGACAATGTAGTCGAGGAGAATACTGAGATACAGGCTATTAGACTAGACGGGATTGAGGTTCATAAGGAGGAGGTGTTAGCAATTCTGGAAGGTGTGAAAATAGATAAGTCTCCTGGGCCGGATGGGATTTATCCTAGGATTCTCTGGGAAACTAGAGAGGAGATTGCAGAGCCTTTGGCTTTGATCTTTATGCCATCATTGTCTTCAGGAATAGTGCCAGAAGACTGGAGACTAGCAAATGTTGTCCCCTTGTTCAAGAAGGGGAGTAGAGACAACCCTGGTAATTATAGACCAGTGAGCCTTACTTCGGTTGTGGGTAAAGTGTTGGAAAGGATTATAAGAGATAGGATTTATAATCATCTAGAAAGGAATAATTTGATTAGGGATAGTCAACACGGTTTTGTGAAGGGTAGGTCGTGCCTCACAAACCTTATTGAGTTCTTCGAGAAGGTGACCAAACAGGTGAATGAGGGTAAAGCGGTTGATGTGGTGTATTTGGATTTCAGTAAAGCGTTTGATAAGGTTCCCCATGGTAGGCTATTGCAGAAAATACGGAGGCATGGGATTGAGGGTGATTTAGCGGTTTGGATCAGAAATTGGCTAGCTGTAAGAAGACAGAGGGTGGTGGTTGATGGGAAATGTTAATCCTGGAGTTCAGTTACTAGTGGTGTACCTCAAGGATCTGTTTTGGGGCCATTGCTGTTTGTCATTTTTATAAATGACCTGGATGAGGGCGTAGAAGGATGGGTTAGTAAATTTGCGGATGACACCAAAGTCGGTGGAGTTGTGGATAGTGCGGAAAGATGTTGCAGGTTACAGAGGGACATAGATAAGCTGCAGAGCTGGGCTGAGAGGTGGCAAATGGAGTTTAATGTGGAAAAGTGTGAGGTGATTCACTTTGGAAGGAGTAACAGGAATACAGAGTACTGGGCTAATGGTAAGATTCTTGGTAGTGTGGATGAGCAGAAAGATCTCGGGGTCCATGTGCATAGATCACTGAAAGTTGCCACCCAGGTTGATAGCGTTGTTAAGAAGGCGTACAGTATGTTAGGTTTTATTGGTAGAGGGACTGAGTTTCGGAGCCATGAGGTCATGTTGCAGTTGTACAAAACTCTGGTGCGGCCGCACTTAGAGTATTGCGTACAGTTCTGGTCACCGCATTATAGGAAGGATGTGGAAGCATTGGAAAGGGTGCAGAGGAGATTTACCAGGATGTTGCCTGGTATGGAGGGAAGGTCTTATGAGGAAAGGCTGAGGGTCTTGAGGCTGTTTTCGTTAGAGAGAAGAAGGTTAAGAGGTGACTTGATAGAGACATACAAGATGATCAGAGGATTAGATAGGGTGGACAGTGGGAGCCTTTTTCCTCCGATGGTGATGGCTAGCACGAGGGAACATAGCTTTAAATTGAGGGGTGGTAGATATAGGACAGATGCCAGAGGTAGGTTCTTTACTCAGAGAGTAGTAAGGGCGTGGGATGCCCTGCCTGCAAAAATAGTAGACTCGCCCACTTTAAGGGCATTTAAATGGTCATTGGATAAACATATGGATGATAATGGAATAGTTTAGGTGAGATGGGCTTCAGATTGGTTTCACAGGTCGGCGCAACATCGAGGGCCGAAGGGCCTGTACTGCTCTATGTTCTAATCCACCCTAACCTGCACACCTTAGGACTGTGGGAGGAAACTGGAGCACCTGGAGGAAACCCACGCAGACACAGGGAGAATGTGCAAACTCCACACAGACAGTCACCCAAAGTTGGAATTGAACCAGGTCCCTGACACCTTGAGGCAGCGGTGCTAACCTACTGAGCCACTGTGCCACCCAGACACATGGATGTAAACTTTTACAAAGACTGAAAAAGGAACGACCTGGTAATAAATCTGCCTAGGTACAAGGGGACGGACTTTCAAACCCAGGTTGGGGACCTGCCTGAGGGAATGGTGGGGGTCAGATATAATTGTGGCTTTCAAAGGGAAATTGAATAAAGTTTCTAATTATCCATTTTTGGGAGGCAGGGCAAAGCCAGCTTTCATTGCCCATCCCTAATTGCCCTTGAAATGTGTGACTTAATAGGCCATTTCAGAGGGTAATTAAGAGTTAACCACATTGCTGTGGGTCTGGAGTCACATGTAGGTCAGACCAGATAAAGGGGGCAGATTTCTCTCCCTAAAGGACATGAGTGAACCAGACAAGATTTTACACCACGTCAATGATAATTTCTTGGCAATAGTTACCAAGACTAGCTTCCGATTCCACAGGCAGATTGGCCTCCTTGCATACTGTAAGATTCTACAATCATATGAAGTAGAGCTTACGTTTTGATTATAGGCCTGTTCTGTTTGTCGCTGGTACTGTTTGATCTCGGCATTGTTCGCCTCGCGGATTTTCTGGAGCATCTTCATGGCACCACCGTCATCGTCGCTCGGCCTTCTCAACTTTTCTTCCAGTTCCTGAATCAAATGATCTGCTTCGGCAGCCTTCTCTCTCATACAAATCATATCCTGGAAATGCAGGGGAAACTGTTACTGGGCAAAGAATGCTACCAGGTAGACAAGCTGAAAAACAATCCATTCATCTTTATCGATTGGTATATTTGGCTTGTTAAAAACATCAAGTTTCAAAGTGTATTTATGACCTTAAATGTGACTTGATAGTGCCTGCCTTTATGGTTAAACAAGTAAAGGCCCTAGACTGATTAGAATTTTGACAAATTTAATGGCGGCAACTCAGACCACAAATGAATTTTAATGATCGGCACAAGAATGGTTCAGATTCTGAGTGATTCACAATGAAGGTGCTGCATTTGTCAGAGACAAGCCATGGTTGAACATTTATCAAATTAAAACACATGGGATTGAGGGAAATATATTAGAAGAGATTGAGAATGGGTTAACAGACTGAAAGTAGACTACAGGAACAAGCAATCATTCTCAAGATGGCAGCCTCTTAGTGGGATACTGCTAGGATCGGTACTGGGTCCACACATGTTTATAATCTCTATAAATGATTTGGCTGTAGGGTCCAATTGTAATGTTCCCAAACTTGCTGATGGCACAAATCAAGATGGGAATGTACCTTGTGCAAAGAAGCTTCAAGTGAATTTGGAGAAGCGAAGGGAATGCACAACAGTGTCTTGTAGTTCAGTGGTAGTGTCCCAGCCTCTAGGCCAGAAGGCCTGGGTTCACATCCTACGTGTCATAGCATGTCTGAACAGGTTGATTAAAATAACTAAGGAAGTGGGAAAGGACATGGCAGATGGAATATAACGTGAAGAGGTGTGACATTTTCCATTTTGGCAGAATGCCAGAACATTTCCTTAATGGTGAAAGGTTGGGAATATTTCCAAAGTGCCCCTGGAGCACTCAGAAAGTCGCTGTTGCTTTCAATGTGGAGGCACGGGGGTCACTTCTGGAGCCCCTGGTCGGCTTGAGTTTTTTGGATTTGGATGTGGGGCGCAGCAGTATTTGTCATAACTTTTCTTCATCCTTCACAGAGCTTTTAGATAAGGAACTGAAGGGAAAAATAACCTGCAGGTCTCCAGAAAATGGATAGAGGAGCGGGATTGGCTGAACTACTCTTGCAAGAGTCTGTATAGACATGATGGGCTGAATGACCTCCCATGTTTCTACTAATTGCAATATCCCGGCTTCACACATCAGTTCTGTGGCACATTTCTTATTCATTTGCTCACATTGCCACACAGAACTGGCTTTACCCTGCAACGACAGTCCGTCTGGTCCAAACTGAAACATGATGCAAGAAGCTGGCAAAGAACATGCATTTTACTCAGACAGAGTTGGTGTGAAGATTAGCATGCAGTGGTGAGGGAACACAGACAAGCAGTGAAATCGACCATAAAAGACTCTGTGATCGAACCAGTCAATCACAGTCTAAGTGATGGAGGCCCTAGAGTTGCAAAGAGTGAGAGGTGATTTCATTGGAATTTTAAGAGTTTGTACATGGCATACAGGGCTGTTTGTAAGATGCCCCTCCTGTCTACTGAGTCTAAAACCAGGGGACACAATATCTCGCAGAGGGGTAGTCATTTAAAATGGGGATGAGGAGGGATTTCTTCGCTCAGAGGGTGGTGAATTGTTGAAATCCTTGACCCCAAAGGTAGCTCAATTATTAAGTTCAAAACAGAAATCCTTAGATTTCTGGACACGAATGACATCATAGGGTTTTGGGAAAGTGGCATTGAGGTAAATGATCAGCCATGATCTAAATGAATGATGGAGCAGGGTCTCTGGGCTAAATGGCCTGCTTCAGTTCCTATCTTCCTATACTTTCCGATCGCCGATTATTAAGTTAGTATCTTAAAGGGGGAATCTTATGGACAGATGATCAATATCATCTGAAACCAAAATTGTGCAGAGAGAAAATCATTCTTTCTCAATAGTGGTTCCATTGCCCAGCACCAAAATGTCTCTGCTCCAAAAACACAACATTTGCCAACTTCTTCACAGAGTTTTTGGGATGCTTTCTTACATTCAGGGAACTGTATAAATACAATTGGTTTTTTCGAATGGAGAGTAAAATTTAGTGTGAAAGGGCCATTATTCATGAAGAACCATAGTAATTCAGAACAGGTACAAGAATGATTGAGACAATTACATACCATGTCTAGCACTGATGTACAATAATATTTTATTGCATGGCTGTGTATCCCTCACATCTCACTACACATCTCCTACTGACCAACCTCATCCCGCCCCCTTGACCTGTCTGTCCTCCCTGGACTGACCTATCCCCTTCCTAACTCCCTACCTACACTCACCTTTACTGGCTTCATCCCCGCCTCTTCGACCTGTTTGTTTCCTCTCCACCTATCCTCTCCTCTATCCCGCTTCTATCCGCCTCCCACTCTCTCCCTATTTATTTCACAACCCCCTTCCCCTCCCCCTTTTCTGATGAAGGGTCTAGGCCCGAAACGTCAGCCTCTCTGCTCCTATGATGCTGCTTGGCCTGCTGTGTTCATCCAGCCCTGCACCTTGTCGTCACTAGAACCCTCGCTGTGTTAACCTGCTGGGATTGTGCTGTGCTGCCTTAATCAAATTTTATTGGCGGGTCAGCGATAACAGCCTTCTGCCATGAAACCCCTGGGGTGCTTCTCTAAGGGAAATAGATAAGCTCCATGCTCCATTACTGCAGCCGATCGAATCTAGATTTAGCTGATATTAGGCTGTTCCCTCAGCACAGATTAATGTTGACAGTACAATGCTGGGTGCATTCTGCACCGACAAAATGCTTAACTTGATTGACTGCATCATTTTAAACCAGAGCACCTAAATAAGTCACCCAATTAAACACAAAGCACTTTAACTTTCACTCCTCTGGGGATGCACACCTTCAACAGCGACTGTCAATTACATCAAACTAATTCCTAGGTTTTACATGGGCTCCAGACTCAGATAAATAGGGAAGAAATGCCACTTGGGAGTGAAGCATTTAGGGGTATATTTTCAAAGCCAGAGCAACATTACAGTCACGGACAGGGACCACCATGTATCGTTTGCTCGATGGTGATGTTTGGGATCCATTGGGATCCACATTCTATTCCCGCACTCCCTTCCGCCCAGTTTAAGGAGCCCTGTTTGTCAGCAGCTCCCATCGAGAAATGATCCAGCAAATGGCAGTCAATTCCCATTTCTCCTATACAGCTCACCAATGACACCTAAACTGGGGTATAATTCCTAGTGAAGTCGGTGCTGTGGTAGTGTCCCTCCCTCTGAACCAGAAGGTCTTAGTTCAATGCAGCAGACACATGTTGTAACCTCTCTGGACAGGTTGATGGCGAAGATCTAGAATTCATGGCATCCAGACTGTGGCCTTTGGTACCCAAGGTTCCACCAAGATTGTACCTGTTTTGGGCCCAGTCTCAAAGCTGCCCTCAACTGTGCCTGAGTGCTAGTTCTCTGATCTCGAATTCAGGAGGATGGGTTCAAGGCCCATGCCAGAGACTTAAACATATCAACTTGGGCAATATTCTGCTGAACTGAACATAGAAACACAGAAAATAGGAACAGGAGTAGGCCATTCAACCCTTTGAGCCTGTTTCGCCGTCGTTATGATCATGGCTGATCATCCAACTGAGTACCCCGTTCCTGCTTTCTCCCCATACCCTTTGTTCCCTCAGTATTGGGGGTGTGCTACATGGTTGGAGGTACGTTTTCCAATGTGCGGTTAAATTGAGGTGGATGTCAAAGATTCCCTGGGAATGTTCAAAGAAGTGCTGCAAATTTCTCCGGCATCCTGGCTGAAGTTTAGTTGTCAACCAACAGCAGGATAATCGGTTATCTATCATTGAAGTTGTTTTCGTTGGTGGGATCTTGCTGTGCACACATTGGCTGACAGTTTTCGCACATTTTCGTAACAGTGACTAAATTATAACAGTAAAGCAATGGGACATGTTGAGGTGAAAGGGCCTATTCAAATGTAAGTTCTTTACTTCCTTTTACAAGGGTACATCTGGAGGACAGAATGGAAGCAGTTCTCAGAAGGTCTTCTGGACTAATACCTGGAATGGGCAGGTTGTCGTATGAAGAAAGGTTGGCCTGTATCTGCTAGAGATTAGGAGGTGACCAGGTTGAAACTTATAAGATCCCGAGGGGTCGAGGCACAGTAGCTTTGGAACAGATGTTTCATTTCATGGGAGAATCTACAGCTAGGGACCACTGTTCCAAAATAATGGGTCAACACAGATGAAGAGAACTTTTTTTCTTTACAGAAGGCAGTAAGTCTTTGGAACTCTCTTCCTCAAAAGGGGACAGAAGCAAGAGTCTAAGTATTTTTAAGGCAGAGGTGGATAGATTTTTGATAAGCAAGGGCAGGAAAGGTTATTGGAGGTCAACAGGAATTTTTTTCATTATTCATTCTTGAGATGAGGGTGTCTTTGGCTAGGCCAGCATTTATTGGTCATCCCTAATCGCCCAGAGGGCAGCCAATGCCATTGCTGTGGGTCTGGAGTCACATGTAGGCCAGATTCAGATATGTCTTAACCTTATTGAAGAATGCAGCAGGCCCAAAGGGCTCAGTGGCCTACTCCTACTCTATTTCATACATGTGTAAGTTTTGTGCCATTGAAATGTGCTGACCTGACAATGATTTTCCTGTTGTCTCTCCAGTTTATGTCGCAGCTGCTGAACTGTGCACTGTAGCTCCATGTTCTGTTTGTGTTCCATCTCATACCTGCACAAGACCAGACAATATATGACTTATGGCATATGTATCACTATGGCTGAGGTAGAGTGGTTGAGAGCTTCCAAGGTATAAATATCAGCAACAATCTGTCCTGGCCCATCCACCTTGATGCTACAGTCAAGAAAGCACACTCTACTTCCTCAGAAGGATAAGGAAATTTGGCATGTCCGCAAGAAGTCTTACCAATTTTTATAGATACACCACAGGAAGCATTCTATCTGGATACATCACAGTTTGATGTGGTAAATGCTCTGCCCAAGATCGCAAGAAATCAGAGAGAGTTGTGAACACAGCCCAGTCCATCATGCAAACCATGTCCATTGACTCTGTCTACACTTCCCACTGTCTTGGGAAAGCAGCCAACATAATCAAAGATCCCACCCCCCACCCTGGTTATACTGTCTTCCACCCTCTTCCATCGGGCAGAAGATACAAAAGCTTGAAAAAACATACCAACAGATTTAAGAACAGCTTCTTCTCTGCTGTTATCAGACTTATGAACAGATCTCTCATATGTTAGAATTGATACTTTTCTGTACCTTCTCTGTCGCTGTAATACTATATTCTGTATTTGTGTTCTATTACCCTGATGTACTTATGTAAGGTATGACTTGTCTGGTGTACACGCAAATTAATACTTTTCACTGTATTTCGTACGTGTGACAATAATAAATCAAATCAAATCAAATCACAATGCACATTCGGAAATCAGCTGAGCATTTCTGGGTGCATCCAGGCTTCCAGGGCCATTACAAACACATCAGGAGATCTCCTGGTGCCTCAGCCAAAATGCATTCCTCAAAGCAACATCGATAAAACAGGGCAACTTATCATTGATCATATTGCTATTTGTGAGACCTTGCTATGTATGTATTGGTCACAGTGTTTCTACAGAGTGGTTACCAGACCAACATGGACCAAGATCAGATGGGACTTTTCAGTTTCACTATGTCTGAAATTAACATTATCCAATTTAGAAGGGCCAAAGGACAATGGTCCATCCACTCAAGACACTGGGGTTACTGTGAAACTGATCGTTGTGACTTGATTGTAGGTGGCAGCTACCTGAGAGGAGATTATTGTTGGACACCTAATTGCTTGTTCTAGTTGAGGTTTCTGATCTGTTCATTCCAGTTGAATTTCCAGGTCCTCAGTAACCTCATCAGCAAACCTTAAAAGGCTTAAATAATGAAATATTGACCAGGACAGTGGGTGAAAATCTGCAGCTCTCCTTTGAAAACTCCCAGAGATCATTTATACGGCCACCTCAGTTTAACATCACATCCAAAAGACAACACCTCCAGCAATGCAGCATTCCTCCAATTCTGCGGCAGAGCAATGGATTAAATTCTATGCTAAAAGCCACTCGATAAAGGGTCTAAAAGTTGTTTGAAGGCAAGTTTTGGTCTGGGTTCATTAGAAACGACCATAAGACCACAAGACATAGGAGCAGAAATAATACCATTCAGCCCAACGAGTCCCTCCGCCATTCAACCATGGCTGATAAGTTTCTCAACCCCATTCTCCCACTTTCTCCCTGTAACTCTTGATCCCCTTGACAATCAAGAACCTATCTATCTCCATCTTAAATGTACTCAATGACCTGGCCTCCACAGCCTTCTGTGGCAGTGGGTTCCATAGATTCACCACCCTCTGACTGAAGAAGTTTCTCCTTATTTCCGTTCTAAAGGGTCTTCCCTTTACTTTAAGTCTGTGTCCTCGGTTCCTACTCTCTCCAACATCTTCCCAACATCCGCTCTGTCCAGGCTGTTCAGTATTCTGTAAGTTTCGATTAGATCCCCCCTCATCCTTCTAAAGTCCATCGAGTATAGACCCAGAGTTCTCAAACGTTCCTCATTTGTTAAGCCTTTCATTCTTGGGATCATTCTCGTGAACTTCCTCTGGACCCGCTCCAAGGCCAGCACATCCTTCCTGAGATATGGAGCCCAAACTTGCTCAAAAACCTGTAAATGTGGTCTCACCAGAGCTTTATAAGTCCTCAGAATTATACTCCTGTTTTTACATTCTAGTTCTCACAAAATAAATGCCAACATTGAATTTGCCTTTCTAACTACAGACTCAACCTGCAAGTTCACCTTAAGAGAAACCTGGACTAGGACTCCCAATTCCCTTCACACTTCAGATTTTTAAAATTTTCTCCCCATTAGAAAATAGGCCATGCCTCTATTCTTCCTATCAAAGTGCATGACTTCACACTCTCCCACGTTGTATTCCATCTGCCATTTCTTTGCCCACTCTCCTAATCTGTCTAAATCTTTCTGCAGCTTCCCCACCTCCTCAACACTACCTGTACCTCTACCTATCTTTGTATCATCTGGAATTAAGAATCTAATGATGACCATGAATCCATTGTCAATTGTCAGAAAAACCCATCTGGTTCACTAATGCCCTTTAGGGAAGGAAACCTGCCCTCCTTACCAGGTCTTGCCTACATGTGACTCCAGACCCACAGCAATGTGGTTGACTGTTAACTGCCCTCTGGGCAATTAGGGATGGGCAATAAATGCTGCCTAGCTAGTGACGCCCTCATCCTGTTAACAAATAAAAATTCCAACTGGAGCTCTGTTAACAAACACATTGAACTGGTCTTCATATACAAACCACTGAAGAACAGAACTGGAGCAATGCCAACCACTGGAGGCGCACTGATGGTGTTACCTAGCAGGGTGACGAAATAGTTGCAACCAATCCCACCGGCTCGGCGAGCAAGCCTGTGACCCGGACTCCAAAATGTTACCAACAACTGAAGTCAGGCTTTTGCCTTACTCCTTTCTGAAACAGGGGGGTTACATTAGTGATTTTTCCAGTGCCTGGGACCCTCCCTGACTGCAGTGATTTCAGAAAGATCACCACTAACCCCTCCACAATTTCTTCAGTTATCTCCTTCAGAACTCTGGGGTGTAGTCCATCGGGTCCAGGTGACTTATCCACCTTCAGACCTTTCAGTTTTTCTAGCACCTTCTCCTTGTGATGGCCACTATACTCACCTCTGCCCCAACGCTCTTGAATTTTTGGGATATTACTCATGTCTTCCACCATGAAGGCTGACGTAAAATACTTATTCAGTTCCTCTGCCATTTCTTTGTTCCCCATTACTACTTCTCCAGTGTCATTTTCCAGCAGTCCATTGTCCATTTTTGCCTCTTTTGCCCTTTATATAAATAAAGAAACTCTTGCAATCTTCTTTTATATTACCGGCTAGCTTACCTCATATTTAATCTTCTCTCTCCTTATTTCTTTTATCATTGTCCTCTGTTGGTGTTTGTAGGCTTCCCAATCCTCAGGTTTCCCAATGCCCTTGGCCACATTATATGCTTTCTCTTTTGCTTTTATACTGTCCCCGCCTCCCCTTGTCAGCCATGGTTGCCCCATTCCCCTTTCGGTATGCTTCCTTTTCTTAGGGATGAAATTTTGCTGTGTCTCCCAACTTTCTCCCAGAAACTCCTGCCATTGCTGTTCCACTGTCTTTCCTGCTAGGCTCCTCTCCCAGTCAATTCTGGTCAGTTCCTCCCTACTGCCTCTGTAGTTGCCTTTATTCAACTGTAATACCGTTACATCAGATTCCAGCTTCTCCCTCTCAAACTGCAGAGTAAATTCTAACATATTATGGTCACTGCCTCCTAAGGGCTCCTTCACCTTAAGCTCCCTTATCAAGTCTGCTTCATTATATGTCACTAAATCCAGAGACCCGACTTGTCTCTATTCACCTCACTTTCCCGTGCTTGAACTTGTCTTCACATTAAAGAACCGAGTCAGACCCACAGCTGGAATACTGTGTCTAATGACATCATGGGATTTGGGAAAGTGGCAGATAATCAGCCATGATCTAACCAAATGATGGAGCGGCGTCAATGGGCTGAATGGCCTACTCCAATTCCGATCTTCCTATATTTTCTGATTGCTTAATTTGGTAAAAAAGAGAGAATCTCAAACAGATGATCACGGTCACCTGCAACCAGGGTCAGGGTCAGGGTCAGGTCAGGGTCAGGTCGGGGAGGGTAAACATGGTCAGGATCAGGTCGGGGAGGGTAATCAGGGTCAGGGTCAGGTCGGGTCAGGATCAGGTCGGGGAGGGTAATCAGGGTCAGGATCGGGGTCGCGTCAGGATCAGGTCAGGGAGGGTAATCAGGGTCAGGGTCAGGGTCAGGGTCAGGTCGGGGAGGGTAATCGCGGTCAGGGTCAGGGTCAGGTCAGGGAGGGTAATCAGGGTCAGGGTCGGGGTCAGGGTCAGGTCGGGGAGGGTAATCAGGGTCAGGGTCGGGGTCAGGATCAGGTTGGGGAGGGTAATCAGGGTCAGGGTCAGGGTCAGGGTCAGGTCGGGGACGGTAATCAGGGTCAGGGTCAGGTCGGGGAGGGTAATCAGGGTCAGGGTCAGGGTCAGGTCGGGGAGGGAAATCAGGGTCAGGTCAGGGAGAGTAGTTAGGGCTGGATCAAAAGTAGTCGGAAGATCAGTGGGTAGTCAGGGAAATGGAGGGGGGAGATGTTAGAGGGTCAGGTGAGAACTTTGACAGGTCCAGTGGGGAGTTGTTGTGGGAGATAGTGAATCAATTGTACAATCACATCAGAATTGGAATGGGTTTAGTTTGTCGAGCATTTCCTGGTAACTATCCAGGTAGCTGAGTCAAAGCCTTCTGAAGTCTCTGACTCAAACTTTGAGCTGAAGATGTTTTGAGGATTCGAGGTACAGGGAAAGTGCCCATCAGAAGATTAATCTTTGCTGGGAATTCCTGCACTGTCAGGACTCAGAAGGGTTCCCGATGCGGGTGTTTTTAGGTACACCAACAGTCCAGACTGGAAGATTGGGGTCGCTCTCTCTGATATTTCTCTTCAACTCTGTTGGAAAGTGACCAACTGGAGCTGTTACTCCTGGTTTTCACCCTCCACAGATACTGCCTGACCTGCTGAGCGTTGCCAGCACTTTCCATTCTCTGTTTGAACTTTGTTTTTTCTGGAATTTGGTCTGGCTATCATCAGTGCTTAACTCCGGTGATTAACTCAATGTATGAATACCCCAGAGAGCAGAAATTTGTAGATTTTAAGGATACGCTATCAGGTGTGGAATCACACTGGTCATTAATCAGCCTATAATTACAAATAGATTCAGAATGATCTACAATGTGAAAGGGAACAAGCTCATTCACCAGAACTGGGATGGTCAGACTCGGACAACCACAAACTCATGAAACGCTTTTAAGTAGGGTTTTAGTTTTTATATTAAGATAACCAGGCTTAAAACTATATAAAAAAAAAAATGTTTACACAGGCCTGTAGCTGCTTGGTGATATGAAGCCTTATGGAGAATTTGGAAATTTCAAATGCTTCCATACAAACCATCCAGAGTAAAACATCTGCCAGAATAATTAATCTCACTTGTCAAAATTCTTGTCAAATTCTCTCTCAGGGAATTCTGAACAGTGAAATAATTCAGGTCTTTATTTGTTAATATTCATTCACAGGATGTGGGCATCACCGGTTAGGCCAGCATTTATTGCCCATCTCTAATTGGCCAGAAGGCAGATAGGAGTCGATCAAATTGCTGTGCGTCTGGAGTCACATGTAGGCCAGACCAGGTAAGGATGGCAGTTTCCTTCTCTGATTACTAGCCACATTATTAACCTGAGTTTCTGGATTACTAGTCCAGTGACTGTACCACTTTTTCATTAGAATTTAGAAGCCTAAGGGATGATCTTATTGAAACGTACAAGATTTTGATTGAGCTTGACGGGGTAAATGTTGAGAAGGTGTTTCCTCTATTTGGGGAACCTTGATTTAAGGGACGTAGTTGCACAATAAGGAGACACTCATTTAAAACTGAAAACCAAAGGAATTTCTTCTCCCAGATGGTAACGAAATATCTGGAATTCTCTACCCCAGAGAATGTGGAGGCTAGATCATTGAAAGTATTTACAGAGGAGGCAGATAGATTTTTAAAAATATTGTGGAGTTAAAGACTGGTATGAAAGAGCATTTGAAGCCTGGGGCAGATCGCCCATGATTTTATAGAATAGCAGGATAGGCTTGAGGGGCCGAATGGGCTACTCCTGTTCCTATTTCTTATGTTCTTAAAAATTAATTCATAATGATGTTCAGCAATGTTTTAATCCATATATAAGAAACCTAAACAAAACCCCACTTGGAGTGTTGTGAGCGGATCTAGGCACTACACCTTAGGAAGGATATACTGGCCCTGGAGGGAGTACAATGTAGGCATTCAAGGATGATCCCTGAACTTCAGGGATCAGGTTATGAGGAGCGATTATACAAATTAGGCCTGTTTTCTCTAAAAATTAGAAGGTTTAGAGGTGATCTGATTGAAGTCTTCAAGTTATTAACAGGAAAAGACAGAATAGATTAAGATAAACTATTTCCACTGATTGGGAATTCTGGAACTAGGGGGCCATAGTCTGAGAATTAGGGCCAGACCATTCAGGAGAGATGTAAGGAAGTACTTCTACACCTCTGGTATAGATTTGGAATTCTCTTCCACAAATGGCAGTGGATGCTGGATCAGTTGTTAATTTTAAACTGAGATAGATAAAATGTTTGTCAAGCAACAAATATTAAGGGATATGGGCCAAAGGAAGGAATATTGAGTTAGGCCACAGGTCAACCATGATCTCACTGAATGGAGGAACAGGCTTGAGGGGCTGAATGGCCTATTCCTGTTCCTATGTTCCCACATCTTCTCCACCTGCTTCCACTGAAAGCCAGTTCAAAACAAATTCAAACTAACCACGGTTCCCAGTGTTCGAGGAGGGTGTAGAGAGTTTTCTGTGGCCTTGAAATGGGGACTGGAGCTGAAATAAGATATAGTGCTGGGATATCATTCCCAGTCACTTTAAATAAATGCTTTAGCACGTAACTGAATGGAATTGGGCTGGTGACATCGTGCTAACAGCTGGCTGTAAAGTTGGTGATGCAACTTTTTTGCATTAGGTGAATACTAAATTAGCGTAACTAAATTAGTTTCGATGTAAGCAAAATGCTGCAGAGTCTGGAGATCCAAAATACAAACACAAAGTGCAAGAGAAACTCAGCAGGTCTGGCAGCATCTGTGGAGAGAGGAACAGAGTTAATGTTTCAGGTCCTGTATGATGACTCCTACTGTTCCAAAAATGATACATAACTGGACTCCAATTGTATCTGTCTCCACAGACGATGCCAGCCCTGCTGAGCTTTTCCAGCAGTTTCTGTTTGTATTAAATAATTTAATTGCTGTTTGTACTGACACTGTCTTTTTGCCAGACTACGTACATCATCAGTTCTTTTAATGGCATTTCTTTGCTTCCAAAATAGAATATTCACCACAAACCAACATCCAGTCAACCATTTCAACTCCCCCTCCCATTCCTCATATGACATGTCCATCCTGGGCCTCCTGCAGTGCCACAATGATGCCACCCGAAGGTTGCAGGAACAGCACCTCATATTCCGCTTGGGAACCCTGCAGCCCAATGGTATCAATGTGGATTTCACAAACTTCAAAATCTCCCCTCCCCCTACCGCATCCCAAAACCAGCCCAGCTCGTCCCCACCTCCCTAATCTGTTCTTCCTCCCACCTATCCCCTCCTCCCACCCCAAGCCCCACCCCCATCTCCTACCTACTAACCTCATCCCGCCCCCTTGACCTGTCCATCCTCCCTGGACTGACCTATCTCCTCCCTAACTCCCCACCTACACTCACCTTTACTGGCTCCATCCCCGCCTCTTCGACCTGTTTGTTTCCTCTCCACCTACCTTCTCCTCTATCCCTCTTCTATCCGCCTCCCACTCTCTCCCTATTTATTTCAGAACCCCCTTCCCCTCCCCCTTTTCTGATGAAGTGTCTAGGCCCGAAACGTCAGCCTCTCTGCTCCTATGATGCTGCTTGGCCTGCTGTGTTCATCCAGCCCTGCACCTTGTTGTCTCGGATTCTCCAGCATCTGCAGTTCCTACTATCTCCTAAATTAATCTAGCCTATTTGGCAGCATTTGGCCCAAAGCCCTCTAAACCCTCCCTATTCATGTATCCATGCAGATGCTTTTTAAATGTTGTAATTGTACAATCCTCCATCACTTCCTCTGGCAGCTCATTCCATACACGCACCACCCTCTGTGTGAAAAAGTTGCCCCTTAGGCCCCTTTCAAATCTTTCCCCTCTCACCATAAACCTATGCCCTCTGGTTTTGGGCTCCCCTACCTTGGGGAAAAGACCTTGGTTATTTATCCTATCCATGCCCCTCATAATTTTATAAACGTCTATAAGGTCACCCCTCAGCCTCTGATGTTCCAGGGAAAATAGCCCCAGCCTATTCAGCCTGTCCCTATAGCTCAAACCCTCCAACCCTGGCAACATCCTTCTAAACCTTTCCTGAACCCTTTCAAGTTTAACAACATCTTTCCTGTAGCAGGGAGACCAGAATTGAACACAGTATTCCAAAAGAGGCCTAACCAATGTCCTGTACAACTGCGCATGTCCTCCTAACTCCTATACTCAATGCACTGACCAATAAAGGCAAATAAAGGTACCAAACATCTTCTTCACTACCCTGTCTACCTCAACAAACAAAGAAGACCATCCAATCATTCAGCTCATTGTTGTCAATTGGAATCTTACTGTACACAATTTGTTTGCCTTGTTTCTTACAAACATACAAATTGGAAGCAGTACTAAACCATTCAGCCCTTCCAAGTCTTCTCAACATGCCATCACAGTTACACTTCAAGAGTATCTCATCAACTGTGAAGATCTTTTGGACATCCTGATGTGTTGAAAGGCCCACAGTTCTTCCTTTGGTTTGCCACAAATTACAAAGGAGTATGACTTTGAATTTACCATTTGGGTGAGAAACCATTGTTGTGAACCTGTGACCTTTTCTGCCAGCAGTGGGCTGGAACTAGATACCAAGATCAGTGTGGATTGGGAACGAGGAGATGATTCTTGGAATGATATCCAGGTAAGTATTCAACTTGGAAACCATCCAAATTGTAGCTGAGGCTCCCCCCCAATGATAGCCAATTCACAGATTCACAGCATCCTGGGAGAGATACCGTGTGGAATAAATACAATTACAAAAACGCTTGTCCTGATGTGTGGCTTACACCTGTCATTGTCTTATACCTTTGTCCTGATCTCTGAATTACTCGTCGAAATAAAGGGCCTAACGTGTGGTGAAAGGGGAGATTTATGTGTTGTCTGACCAATTGTACCAGGGCAAACCTGGTCCACGGTACAAAGTGGGTTATTAAATAACAGGCTCAAAATGGATGGTCTGGATTAGGATTAATTGAATGTCCTTCATTCACAGCCTGTTCGGACAAACACAATTTGCTTCCAGTCAATACAAGCTGGACCACAAATTGAGTTTTGTTCACAAAATGTAGGTAATTTTTACCAACGTGACAACCTGATTCATGAAGACTAACAAACAGAGTTTGCACAAAAAGGGATGCTGAGAGAGATAAAGAGGGGGAGAGAGAGTGAGAGGAGGCAGGAAAGATAACATGAAAATGAAAGTCATATGTGAAGGCTGAAATAAAAACAGTTCTGAGGAAGGGTCACAGGACCTGAAACATTAACTCTGATTTCTCTTCACAGATACCTGCTGAGTCAGACCTGCTGAGCTTTTCCAGCAACTTATGAGTTTTTGCTTTTGTTTCTGATTTACAGCATCGATAGTTCTTTCAGTTTTTACTCTTCAGAAGTGTAGGGGTTAGGATTCTTCTGATTGATGCTCAGAAAGTTCAGTACCCCGGCACCATGTGCATAAGACATTAAAGGTAACAGGACAGGTAGGGAGTGTTGTTAATAAAGTATACAGTATCCTAGGTTTCATTAATAGATGCATATTGTATAAGAGCAAGGATGAACCTAGATAAGACACTGGCTAGTCCTCACCTGTAGTTTTGTGTACAGTTCAATGTGCACACTCAGGAATGATGTCATAGAATAGAATCATAGAACCCTGCAATGTGGAAACAGGACCTTCGGCCCAATTAGTCCACACCAACCCTCAGAGCATCCCACCCAGACCCATCCCCCTATAACCCACCTAATCTACACATCCCTGAACACTATGGGCAATTTAGCATGGCCAATCCACCTAGTCTGCACATCTTTGGACTGTGGGAGGAAAACCAGAGCACCCTGAGGTAACCCATGGAGACATAGGAAGAATGTGCAAACTCCACACAGACAGTCGCCCAAGGGTCAAATCGAACCTGGGTCCCTGCTGCTGTGAGGGAGCAGTGCTAACCACTGAGCCACTGCGCTGCCCATTGCCCATATGAACACGTTGGAGACAGTGCTGAATAAGTTTTAGAAGAATGGTTCCAGGGATGGGAAACCTCATTGTGAAGACAGATTGCAGAAGTTGGAACATTTTTCCTTGGAGAGGAGAAGGTGATGAGTGGTTTTTATTTTCACATTATGACATGCCTGTGCAGAAACCATTCCCTCTCCTAAACAGGCTTAAGAATCGGAGGCATAGAATTAAAAAGATTTCCACACAGAACTTCAAAAGATTCTGGAATGCAATGCTTGGAAAGTATCATGGAGGCAGATTCGATTGAGACTTTCAAGAGGGCTTTGGATGTTTATGTAAACATAATAATGCACAAAGTTAAGGGAAAATATCAGGAGAGTGGCATTATGGCATATAATGTGGGAAACTGTGAATTCACCCTTTTTTGGCAGGAAAAATGAAAGAGAAGCATATTATGTAAGTAGAGAGAGATTTCAAAGCATTGAGATGCAGAGGGATCTGGACATCTTAGTGAAAGAATCACAAAACATTAGTATGCAGGTACAGCAAGTAATAAGTAAGGCTAATAGAATGTTATCATTTGTTGAGAAGGGAATTGAATAGTGAAGAAAAGAGATTATGTTTCTGTTATAGTGGACGCTGATAAAACCTCATCTGGAATATTTTGCATAGTATCAATCGTTCGATTTAAAGAAGTAGACTATGTAAATGCATTGGAAGCAGTATAGAGAAGGCTCAGGTGGGTTGCAACACTGAGGACAGTGGGTTACATCGGGGCCTAATAACTATGGTCCAGGTCTCTAATGGGCCCACTGCACACAATTTGCAATGCTCAGGTTGGGGATGGGAGGTGTGTCCAAGAGCACAGGCCAGGAACAGCACTGCAGTCCATGGTATCTGTCGGTTGTCTTCTGAGGAAAGATTGGACAGGCTAGACTTGTATCCAGTGGAGTTCAGAGGAGGAACAGGCAACTTGGTTGAAACATATAAGATCCTGACAGGTCCTGACAGGGTGGACGTGGAGAGGAGCGTTCCTCTTGTGTGAGAATCTACAACTGGGCGGGGAGGGTGGGGTGGGGGGGGCCCTGTTTAAAAATAAGGAGTTGCTCATTTAATATGGAGATGAGGTATATTCTTTCTCTCGGGGAGTCGCTAGAACTCTCCCCCTGAAAAGGAGGTGGAAGAAGAGTCTTTAAATATTTCTAAGGCAGTGGTAGATAGATTCTTAGAAAGTGATGGGGGCGAAGGATTATTGAGGCTGGATGGGAATGTGGGTTTGCAGTTCAAGCCATAGTCTTATTGAATGACAGAGTAGGCTCGAGGGGCTGAATGGCATCCTCCAGGTCCTGATTCATAGGTTCATGTGTTCATATTTGCACTGACTCCATTACCAGTAATTACCATCACCATCAACTACCATTATCATTGACAACTATTCTCACCATGACCATTACCATTACCACTGACCCCATTATCATTGACAACTATTCTCACCATGACCATTACTATTACCACTGACCCCATTATCATTGACAACCATTCCCACCATGACCATTACTATTACCAC